>NC_140988.1:361611138-361931504 GCF_052327205.1 Somniosus microcephalus
GGCATTCATGCAAAGGGATGATGGTTATCGTTTTTGGGTCGATATGAGTGCCTGTCCATTTTAAAGGTGAGCGTTTTAAGTGGCAGCAACTGTACAATCAAAAAGCTTATTCGCCGGTCATGTTGCCCGCGGGCGGTGCTAGTCGGGAAGTAGCGGGTACTTTAGTTCTTGAACTTCAGTCTATCAAAATGGAAACTCACGGGCTGCAGGCTCCCAAAGGTCCCAATCAGAGCTCTCAGCGAGTACTATTCCTCACCGGAAAATGGTGGCCTAGGATAAGTGGTAGTGGGCCTGAAAATCCACAGGCCATCAATCTTGGCAGTAAGGCAGGATCAGGGACAGGGGGTGGGGGAATCCCCTCATGAGCATTCCCCCCCCACCAACCCTCCCAGCAGGCGCCCAAGCCAAGTTTTTCTTCTCCAAAGATCTGCCAGGGTTCTGCAAGGTCACGGGGAATCCCAGTGTAGTTAATCCACAGCCCATCACCCACCTCCAGGTCGGGGAATCCCAGTGTAGTTAATCCACAGCCCATCACCCACCTCCAGGTCGGGGAATCCCAGTGTAGTTAATCCACAGCCCATCACCCACCTCCAGGTCGGGGAATCCCAGTGTAGTTAATCCACAGCCCATCACCCACCTCCAGGTCGGGGAATCCCAGTGTAGTTAATCCACAGCCCATCACCCACCTCCAGGTCGGGGAATCCCAGTGTAGTTAATCCACAGCCCATCACCCACCTCCAGGTCGGGGAATCCCAGTGTAGTTAATCCACAGCCCACCACCCACCTCCAGGTCGGGGAATCCCAGTGTAGTTAATCCACAGCCCACCACCCACCTCCAGGTCGGGGAATCCCAGTGTAGTTAATCCACAGCCCATCACCCACCTCCAGGTCGGGGAATCCCAGTGTAGTTAATCCACAGCCCACCACCCACCTCCAGGTCGGGGAATCCCAGTGTAGTTAATCCACAGCCCCTCGCCTGCCCTCCCCACACCACCGCCGCCCACCCCCACCCCCCCCTCCCCCAACCACTGTCTCCAAGTCCTTGTAAGGGACAGGCTCCATCCCTTATGTATCAGACGTATTCGTGTCCCAACACATTTACCAGTCCTGCTTCTGCAGTCCCACCGGAGTTACAGCGGGGGGGGGGGGGGCCCAGAATGTGCCACTGTGACCCAATAAATTTAACTCTGCCGCTTGCTGTTTTTCTCTTTAATACACGTGAAAAATGACACTGTGTGAAATTATAGTATCCTCATCAAATTATTTGTCTTCTAAGAGAGGTGTTAACCCGGTATTTAAAATAGATGAATGTTTGTTATACTAATAGTTAAAGAAATTTAATCCAAATACACATTTTCAAGCTCTATTTACCCATTCGTCACACCATCTCCTACACTGAATCATTCATTCCCAGGAGTTTAAGAAACTGTGGAACTCATTACTTCGCTCAGTCTTCCTGTCCCCCTGTAATCCATCGGCTTTTATGGAGATCGGGCAGGAAAGTGGAGATGAGGTAGAAGATCAGCCATGATCTTATTGAATGGTGGGGCAGGTTCAAGGGGCCATACGGCCTACTCCTGCTCCTATTTCTTATGTTCTTAGCATCCAGGCTTGCCATCATCTAGCCTGATTTACCTCATCTTTTGCCCGATCCTTTCTGACATTAGCGATTGGCTTCATTATGGCCCTTTGACCCTCACCTAGGTTTCTCAATTAAAAAAAGTGTTGGGAGACAGGGAAAAATTTTCACAATCAAATAATAATAATAATTCAACTTTATTGTCATTGTACAAAGCACAAGTACATGAACAATGAAATGTGATCTTGCAAGCTCCCATGAGTCCAGTACAAATAACATTAACATTAAACGTAAATAGCACCGTCCTGGGAGAAGCAAAGCCACTGCGCCTGTGCGCACCGCCATTCCATTTCCACCATTCCGACAATCTTCAGCCCAACGCCCAGGCCTGCTCACCAGCCGCCCCTCCCGGGGCTCCTTCCGTGACCTTCTCACCAACCGCCCCTCCTCGGGGCTCCTTCCGTGACCTTCTACACCTGGTCTTCCCTGATGGTCACCCCTCCAGGTACTAACCAGGCCTAACTCTGCTTAGTTTCCAAGCCTTGCCAGTGACCCTGTCCCTAGTCCCAGGAACAATCGCACTCCCAATCGCGACCCTTTCCTGGTGGGATCGATATCTGGCTGGAGCGCATATTAGAAATTCAGGCACCCGCTATTCCTGATGTTCCGCCTGTTCATTTAAATGTTTGGAAAATCAAGCACAGCACAGGCCCGATTTTCCAATGTGTGCCACCAGCAAACAAAGCTCCCCGCTAGCAGCGCAAGGTTATACATTCTGGCCTTTTGCACTTCCCCGATTTTCATCGCTCCAGCATTGGCGGCCGTGCCTCCAGCTGCCTGGGTGTTAAGCTCTGGAATTCCCTCCCTAAACCTCTCTGCCTCTCTACCTCTCGCTCCTCCTTGAAGAGGCTCCTTGAAACCCACCCCTTTGCCCAAGCTTTTGGTCATCTGCCCTAATGTCTCCTTATGTGGCTCGGTGTCAAATTTTGGTTTATTTTTGGTGACACTCCTGTGAAGCGCCGAGGGACGCTTTATTACATTAAAGGCTTATATAAATATATAAGTTGTTTTATTCTGAATTCATGTTTATCTTACTTAACATGTACCGGTAACTCTAATTTCTAATAAAATAAATCGATTTTATTTAAGAGATCAGAGCCTAGAACGTATTCTATTGCCAGTGACATTCCCTTGTCTGCTTTAAGGTCTTGGCTCAGTGGGTCGCACTCTCCCTGCTGAGTCAGAAGGTTCTGGGTACACAGTCCCACTCCAGAGACTTGAGCACATAATCTAGGCTGGCACTGTCGGAGACGCCTTCTTTCGAATGAGACGTTAAATCGAGGCCCCGTCTGCCCCGTCAGGTTGACATAAAAGATCCAATGACACTATTTGAAGAAGAGCAGGGAGTTATCCCTGGTTGTCTGGCCAATATTTATCTCTCAACCAACATCACTGAAACAGATTATTTGGTCATTATCACGTTGCTGTTTGTGGGACCTTGCTGTGTGCAATTTGGTTGCTGTGTTTCCCACATCACAACAGTGACAGGGGCGATTTTAACCCTGCTCGCTCAGCAGAAACCTGGTGGGTGGGCAGTTAAAATCGCCCTGGCTCTTACCTGTCCGAAAGCCGCCATGATAGCATCATCTGCAATTTTAACCCACTCTCCTGAGCAGGCAGCAAGGACAGGCACCCGGAGCTAACAGGGTCCTTCTTTACATAAGCATGTTGCTGCCGGATAACATCACTGAGACCCGACTGTAATTTTAACTCAGGCCTGAGCGGGGAATCCACCTGGAGTTAAAATCGGGGCCGATTTCAAAAGTATTTCATTGGATTGAAAGTGCAATAGGATGTCCTGAGGTCACGAACAACAACAACAACAACTTGTATTTATATAGCGCCTTTAACGTAGTAAAACATCTCAAGGCGCTGCACAGGAGTATTATAAGTCAAAAAGTTAGACACTGAGCCACATAAGGATAAATTAGGGCAGGTGACCAAAACCTTGGTCAAAGAGGTAGGTTTTAAGGAGCGTCTTAAAGGAGGAAAGAGGTATCGAGGCGGAGAGGTTTAGGGAGGGAATTCCAGAGCTTAGGGCCTAGGCAACAGAAGGCACGGCCACCAAAGGCTGAGCGATTATAATCAGGGGATCCTCAAGAGGGCAGAATTAGAGGAGCGCAGATATCTCGGGGGGGTTGTGGGGCTGAAGGAGATTACAGAGATAGGGAGGGGCGAGGCCATGGAGGGATTTGAAAACAAGGATGAAATGATGAAAGACGCTATAGAAATGCAAGTCTTTCTTTTCTTTCTAAAATAAGGGAAGGCATTAGACATTCCTTAGCTAATATCTGTAATAGCAATATAGAAACATAGAAACATAGAAGATAGGAGCAGGAGTAGGCCATTCGGCCCCTCGAGCCTGCTCCGCCATTCAATGAGATCATGGCTGATCATCCAAATTCAGTACCCTATCCCTGCCTTCTCCCCATATCCCTTGATCCCTTTAGCCTTAAGAAATATATCTAACTCCTTCTCGAATATATTTAATGAATTGGCCTCCACTGCCTTCTGTGGTAGAGAATTCCACAGGTTCACCACTCTCTGGGTGAAGTAATTCCTCTTCATCTCTGTCCTAAATGGCTTACCCTTATCCTTAGACTGTGACCCCGGTTCTGGACTCCCCGGCCATCGGGAACATCCTTCCTGCATCTAGTCTGTCTAGTCCTGTTAGAATTTTATAAGTTTCAATGAGATCCCCTCTCATTCTTCTAAACTCCAGCGAGTATAAGCCCAATCGACCCAATCTCTCCTCATACGTCATTCCTGCCATCCCAGGTATCAGTCTGGTGAATCTTCGCTGCACTCCCTCCATGGCAAGAACATCCTTCCTCAGATAAGGCGAGCAAAACTGCACACAATACTCAAGATGTGGTCTCATCAAGGCCCTGTACAACTGCAGCAAGACATCCTTGTTCCTGTGTTCGAACCCTCTCGCTATGAAGGCCAACATACCATTTGCCTTCTTAACCGCCTGCTGCACCTGCATGCTTACCTTCAGCGACTGGTGCACAAGGACACCCAGGTCTCGTTGCACTTCCCCTTCTCCCAATCTATTGCCGTTCAGATAATAATCTGCCTTCCTGTTTTTGCCACCAAAGTGGATAACCTCGCATTTATCCACATTGTACTGCATCTGCCATGCTTCTGCCCAATCACCCAACCTGTCCAAATCATACTGGAGTTTCTCGGCATCCTCCTCACAGCACACACGCCCACCCAGCTTTGTGTCGTCTGCTAACTTGGAGATATTACATCTAGTTCCCTCGTCTAGATCATTTACATATATCCAGGGTTATACAATTACATAATCTATTTACATATATTAATGTTATTGATTAATAAATAAAGATTTTCTTCAAAAACCAATTTGCCTCTGTTAATGACAAGAGTCAATGCGGGTGGTCTATAAAAGTACAACACACACAGTCTGGGTCTACAATGTAAGGTGTATATTAAATACAGCGCTGTGTTATATAAACAGTCATTTGCACTGTCTGCCAAGTGGGGCCATAGATTGTATATCAGTCAGTAGCAGTCGAGAACAAAGCATTCAGGTAACTAATAAACAGCAACATCAAAGTCGGGGACAAACCCACTTACGTTTAGTCTGCAGGAAGAAGTAATTACAGCATTGTAATTTTCAACCTCAAAATTCACGTATTTAATTGACAGATTGACAAGCATTAGAACTCAAATCCACTGAAGTAATAATCACTAAGTAATAAGCCCTTACCTGAATACAAATAAAAAGACGTTTTCTGCCTTCACACATTTGTCTTATCTATTACTTCCCAATGCTGATTATTTTTGTAATCCTCTTGTGTAGAATAACATAACATTATAACCGAGGAGAGGAAAACAACATTTTGTTTCATTTTGTTTAGAATGTGAAGAATATCCGATCTGATTGTAGTTTAAGAATGAAATGGGATGATTCAGATTTCAACCTGTTTTCAATTGCTCCCCTGGGCCGGCCTCCAATCCTCCACCACCCCCCCCCAAACCTGAGCTCATCCAAACCTCTGCACCAAGTCCCGTTCACCCATCACCCCTGTGCTCGCTGACCTACATTGGCTCCCGGTCCGGCAACGTCTCGATTTTAAAATCCTCACCCCTCCCTAACTCTGTAATCTCCTCCAGCCCTACAACCCTCTGAGGTCTCTGCGCTCCTCCAATTCTGGCCTCTTGCGCATTCCCGATTTTAATCGCGCCACCATTAGTGGTCGTGCCTTCAGCTGCCTAGGCCCTAAGCTCCGGAATTCCCTCCGTAAACCTCTCCACCTCTCTACTTCTCTTGCTCCGCTTTTAAGACGCTCCTTAAAACCTACCTCTTTGACTAAGCTTTTGGTCATCTAGTCCTAACATCTCCTTATGTAGCTCGCTGTCAAATTTTATTTGATAAAGTTCCTGTGAAGCTCCTTGGGACATTTCACAGTGTTAAAGGTGCTATATAAATGCAAGTTGTCATTGTTGTATGTGTGCATCCATCTGCCTGCCTATTGGGCAGCTGCCTGTTTTTCTACCTCTCGTCCATCGATTTTATTTATGTTTTCCTTTCATGATCTGTTGCCTGTTATGTAGATACTGTGTACACAAAATACAACTAAGTCGCAGATTTTGATTTTCAATGTTTCAACAACAGAATTCTTTCTTTTCCTAAATTTGCCAACATCCCTGACTTAGAAACTCATTGACTTGTGACCAGAGCTAATTACAGTTGTGGAAATCACAAAGCTGTATGACTCTCACTCCAGGTTTGCAGCTGATTGACAGCATGGTGCTAAGTGTAAAATGAAACCCTTGCTTCCCCGGGCACTGAATTCATGGCAGCAGCTGGTGAGATGGGCGCTGTCCTTCTCCCAGCATGCATCTGTGCCGGCAACTCCCAGAATTCCTTTATGATCGACAGCAGGACTTGTTAATCACAGAGAGTGCCAGGATGTGATGTTTGTAAACTTATTCTCTCCTCCCCCTCCTGTCCAGCGATGGAAAAGTATTGAGATTTTTATAATTTAGGAGCGGTGAGAATAGCCACATTTATAACTGGCAGCAGAGAACGAGGCCATTCGGCCGTTCGTGGTTCTTTGGAAGAGGAGTCGTGCTTAGTCCAACATCCCCCGCTTTTTGTCCGTAACCCTGTGGCCTAGAAATTCAGTGCCCTTAGCACCGATTTTGCGGCGCTAGAGGGCCTAGCGCTGCAATTGGCGCCGGTTCCTAAATTGCCTGGCGCCCTTCCGCGGCGGTAGACCGGTAGCGCTGCGCCGGCACCGATGACGTCATCGGTGTGCGCAGCGTCCCGGTTGCCGTGGTAACCCGGCCCCAAGCCGAAATTCAGTTGCGGCCGCCTCGCCAGTGGCAGCCGCAACTAAGACTCTGGCAAACGAGTGTTGCCGGAGTCTGCGCCGGCGCTTTAAGGAGGCGCGGCGGCTGGCCGCTTTCCCGCCGGCCGCCTGCCCGCAGCTCCCTCCCCGGACTTCTCCCCCGCCCCCCCCCCCGGAACAGATGCAAGCCCGGCACTTGTCCGAGGTGCCGGGCTCATTTTTGATGAGATTTGCGCGGGCCGCGGCCGGGTGCAGGCAGCTCCTCCTTAACAGAAGGAGGAGGCCTGCACTTCCCGAGCCTGCTGCACCGCAGCGGGCGCCGCAGCGCCGGAATAGCGCCGCAATGCGGCGCGTTGCGCCAGTTTTCAGGCGCTAAAACCCTTCAGTAGCGCCGGCAGCCGTTTGGGCGCGGCGCTACTGAATTTTTGGCGCGCGCAAAGGGCTTTAGCGCCGGCGCTAACTTCCGGCGCTAAAGCCCTGGCGCAGCGCAAACTCAATTTCTAGGCCTGTAAGTTCCTCATCCTCAATTACCTGTCCAACACTGTTTTAATTTTGTTTTTATTCATTCACGGGATGTAGTGCGCCGCTGGCAAGGCTGGCATTTATTGCCCATCCCTAGTTGCCCTTGAGAAGTTGGTGGTGAGCCTCCTTCTTGAACTGCTGCAGTCCGTGTGGTGAAGATACTCCTACTGTGACTTTTTCACAGTGATTTTGGTACAACTGAGTGACTTAGCTAGGCCCTTTCAGAGGGGCAGTTAGGAGTCAACCACATTGCTGAGGGTCTGGAGTCACATATAGGCCAGACCGAGTAAAGACGGCAGATTTCCCTTCCCTAAAGGACATTAATGAACCAGATGGGTTTTTATGACAATCTGGTAGTTTCATGATCACCATTACTAATGCTAGCTTTTTAATCCAGATTTATTTGATTAACTGAATTTTAATTCCCCAGCTGCCATGGTGAGATTATGAACTCATGTCCCCAGATTATTAGTCCAAGTCTCTGGATTATTAGTCCAGTGACATAACCACTATGCTACCGTTCCCACCACCACCTTTTCAGTTACAGCGTTCCAGATCCCAACAACGCTCTGAGTGAAAAATGTCTCCTCATCTCACCTCTGGACCTTTTGCCAATGATTTTGAATCTATTGACCCACTCACAGAGGGAATATTTTTTTCCCTATTTACTCTATCAAAGCCTCTCATCAACTTGAAAACCTCTATTAGGTCACCTCTTAACATTCTCTGTTCCAAGGAGAACATTCCTAACTTTTCCAACCTCTCCTCATAACTGAAGTTCCTCATCCCTGGTAACATCCTGATAAACCTCCTCTGTACCCTTTCTGAGGCCTTTACATCTTTCCTGAAGTGTGGTGCCCAGAATTGTCCACAATACTCCAGCTGAGGCCTAACCAGTGATTTATAAAGTTCGAGTGTGATCAAAGAAATCATTGTGGACTTCAGGAAGTCCAAAGGCGGAAGTCACACCCCCATCCACATCAATGGGGCTGTGGTGGAAAGGGTGGACAGCTTTAAGTTCCTCGGAGTCCACATCACGGAAGATCTCTCCTGGTCCCTCAATACCTCCTCTCTGGTGAAGAAGGCCCAGCAGCGCCTATATTTCCTAAGGAGGCTGAAGGGATGTAACCTGTCACCCCTGATCCTCTCTAACTTTTACCGCTGCACAATAGAGAGCATCCTGACGAACTGTATCACAGTATGGTATGGCAGCTGTAGCTACTATGACCGGAAAGCCCTGCAGCGGGTAGTCAAAACTGCCCAACGCATTACCGGCACCTGGCTACCGACCATAGAGCACATATACCAGAAACGCTGTTTACGGAGGTCACGGTCCATCATCAAAGACCCTACCCACCCCAGCCACAGTCTGTTCACCCTCCTGCCATCTGGGAGACGCTACAGATGCATTCGCACCCATATGACTAGATTTAGGAACAGCTTCTTTCCCAGGGCTGTCATCCTACTGAACTCCACAAATAAACTCTAAAGCCTGCACATCTGCCAATGCACTTTATTATGGTTATGTTTATGGTTATGTTTATGTTAATGTATTACAAGCCAAATGTATGTTGAATGTTTAAATGTCTTAATCTAAATGTACACTCTCGGGAGCCGCAAGCCTACATTTCGTTGTACTGCACTTGTGCACTAACAATGACAATAAAAGTTGATTTAATTTGATTTGATTTGATTTGTTTGCTTTTATATTCTATTCCTCTATTTATAAATCCAAGTAACCCATATTTTTTTAACCACCTTATCAACTTTCTCTTTTAATATATAAAACAAAGATAAACATGATCCCTTCCACTTTTCTTTAGAGCCAACATTGCTGAAAAAACGATGTAAGTTACTACATTCAATTAAAAATTGCCACTAAGCCAGTGAGCAGAGAGATTAGCAGAAACGCTTTTTTGTTTGCGCATCGAATGCTTTACCACGGTGAATAGTTGGGGCAGATACCATTGCATCTTTTAAGGGAAAAATAAACATTTGAAGCCGAAAGACTTGCATTTCTATAGCGCCTTTCACGACCACCGGACGTCCCAAAGCGATTTACAGCCAATGAAGCACTATTTGAAGTGAAGTCACTGTTGCAATGTGAGAAATGCGGCAGCCAATTTGCACACAGCAAGCTCCCACAAACAGCAATGTGATACTGACCAGATAATCTGTTTTTGTTATGTTGGTTGATGGGTAAATGTTGGCCAGGACACTGGGGATAACTCTCCTGCTCTTCTTCAAAATAGTGCCATGGGATTTTTTACGTCCACCTGAGAGAGCAGACATCTCATCTGAAAGACGGCACCTCCGACAGTGCAGCACTCCCTCAGCACGGCACTGGATTGTCAGCCCAGCTTTATATGTTCAAGTCCCTGGAGTGGGACTTGAACCCACAACCTTCTGACTCAGAGTATAAAAGTAAGGAAGTCCTGTTTTGGTTTCCTTATTTAAGGAAGGATATACTTGCATTGGAGGCAGTTCAGAGAAGGTTCACGAGGTTGATTCCGGGGATGAAGGGGTTGTCTTATGAAGAATGGTTGAGCAGGTTGGGCCTATACTCATTGGAGTTTAGAAGAATGAGAGGTGATCTTATTGAAACATAAAAGATTCTGAGGGGTTTGGACAGGGTAGATGCAGAGAGGATGTTTCCCCTCGTGGGGGAATCTAGAACTAGGGGGCATAATTTCAGAATAAGGGGGCACCCTTTTAAAACAGAAATGAGGAGGAATTTCTTCTCTCAGAGGGCCGTGAATCTTTGGAATTCTCTTCCCCAGAGAGCTGTGGAGGCTGGGTCATTGAATATATTTAAGGTGGAGATAGACAGATTTTTGAACAATAAGGGAGTCAAGGGTTATGGGGAGCGGGCAGGGAAGTGGAGTTGAGGCCAAGATCAGACCAGCCATGATCTTATTGAATGGCGGAGCAGGCTCGAGGGGCCGAATGGCCGACTCCTGCTCCTACGTCTTATGATCTATGTAGAGGCGAGTGTGCTACCAACTGAGCCACAGCTGACACTAAAGAGGAAGATACAAGACGAAGGGGGAAAGCAGAGCAGTGGAAATAGTTTTTGATATATTCTGGAAACATCCTAGTTTTCAAATCCCTCCATGGTCTCGCCCCTCCCTATCTCTGTAATCTGCTTCAGCCCTGCAACTCTCCGAGATCTCTGCGCTCCTCCAATTCGGGTCTCTGGAGCTTCCCCCATTTTAATTGCTCCACCATTGGTGGCCATGCTTTCAGCTGCCAAGGCCCTAAGTTTTGGAATTCCCTCCTTAAACCTCTCCGCCTCTCTTTCCTCCTTTAAGATGCTCCTTAAAACCTACCTCTTTGACTAAGCTTTTGGTCACCTGCCCTAATATCTCCTTATGTGGCTCGGTGTCAAATTTTGTTTGATAATCGCTCCTGTGAAATGCCTTGGGATGTTTTATTACAGTGAAGGCGCTATATAAATTCAAGTTGTTGTTGTTTCTGTTGCTGTGGGGCAAGTGCCTAGTCTGAGACTCAATGGACAAGCAGAATCCATCATTTCTAGTTCCCAAATGTTCAGCAACAAAACATAAGAACATAAGAAGTAGGAGCAGGAGTAGGCCATACGGCCCCTCGGGCCTGCTCCGCCATTCAATAGGATCATGGCTGATCCGAATCTAGACTCACGTCCACTTCCCTGCCCGCTCCCCGTAACCCCTAATTCCCTTATCTGCTAGGAAAATGTCTATCTCCATTTTAAATTTATTTAATGTTGCAGCTTCCACAGCTCTCTGGGATAGCAAATTCCATAGATTTACTACCCTCTGAGTGAAGAAGTTTCTCCTCATCTCAGTTTTGAAAGGGCAGCCCCTTATTCTAAGATTATGCCCCCTAGTTCTAGTCTCACCCATCAGTGGAAACATCCTCACCGCATCCACCCGATCAAGCCCCCTCACAATCTTATATGTTTCGATAAGATCGCTTCTCATTCTTCTGAATTCCAATGAGTAGAGGCCCAACCTACTCAACCTTTCCTCATACGTCAACCCCCTCATCTCCGGAATCAACCGAGTGAACCTTCTCTGAACCGCCTCGAGAGCAAGTATATCTTTTCTTAAATATGGAAACCAAAACTGCACGCAGTATTCCAGGTGTGCCTCACCAATACCCTGTATAACTGCAGCAAGACTTCCCTGTTTTTATACTCCATCCCCCTGGCAATAAAAGCCAAGATTCCATTGGCCTTCCTGATCACCTGCTGCACCTGCATACTAACTTTTTGTGTTTCATGCACCAGGACCCCCAGATCCCTTTTTACTGTAGCACTTTGCAGTTTCTCCCCATTTAGATAATAACTTGCTCTTTGATTTTTTCTGCCAAAGTGCATAACCTCACACTTTCCAACATTATATTGCATCTGCCAAATCTCTGCCCATTCACTTAGCCTGTCTATGTCCTTTTGCAGGTTTTTTATGTCCTCCTCACTCACTGCTTTCCCTCCCATCTTTGTATCGTCGGCAAACTTGGATATGTTGCACTCGGTCCCTTCCTCCAAATCGTTAATTAATATATATAAAATGAAAGTGTGCATATACGTGTATAACCTCCACCACTGTCCCAGCTAAGTAGCCTCCTTTTGTGCTGTAATATCTATTGTCCTATGATATGTGTTATCTAAAGCCTATTAGATAAAGTGGAACTTATTCAACCTTACTTTACTTCTAACTTTCCTGCAGCCTTGTCGACATGACTTCTAGTTTTGTTTCTGTTTCTCTCTCTCTCTCCTGACACCCTTGAAGTGTCATAATCAGTTTGTGTGCCAAAATAGAAGCAAGTATCCAAGAAGGAATGTCCACTCAGGATATGAGGTGCCCTCGGGCACTTTGGGAATCTGTCTATCCTCAAACACCAGACCCGGTACTGCTGCTGCCTCAGGCGGGGTGGGGAGAAATAAATGTTCCTAATCTCCAGCGAGTTTGTTTATGGTCAGACATGCTTTGTGGGGCTCAACAAAAAACCCTCAGCAATCCTTTGTTAAGATCCACAAGCATAACGTGGACATGGTACGTCAAGGTTTCCTCAAATGGACAGCGTAGCCTGATGGATGGACACAGCCGAATGCTGTCCACAGCTTTCTGTCCACAGTTAACGAACATGGTTCATGCAAGCAGCCATTATTTTTAAAGATTTTTTTCTCCACTACTTTTCTCTCAGAACCCCCTCCTGCCCAACCCTCTCCTGAAGACATTTACTCCTCGACTATTCCAATGCTCTCCTGGCCCAGCCTCCCATCTACCACCCTCTGGGCACTTCCAAAACTCTGCTCTCCGTAACTCGCACCAAGTCCCTTTCGCCCATCATCCCTCTGCTCCCGGTCCAGCAACGCCTCGAATTTAACATTTTCATTCCCATGTTCAAATCCCTCCCTGGCCTCCCTATCTCTATAACCTCCTCTAGCCCTGCAACCCTCCGAGAACTCTGAGTTCCTCCAAATCTGGCCACTGGTGCATCCCTGATTCCCTTCGCCCCGCCAGTGGAGTCCATGCCTTCAGCTGCCTCGGATCTAAGCTCTGGAATTCCCTCCCTAAAACCTGTCCGCCTCTCTCTACCTCTCTCTCTCCTCCTTTAAGACGTTCTTTAAAAACTGCCTCTTTGGCCAAGCTTTTGGTCACCTGTCCTAATACCTCCTTCTTTGGCTCGGTGTCAAACTTAGTTTGATAACGCTCCTGTGAAGCGCCTTGTGATGTTTTACTACATTAAAGGCGCTGTATAAATGCAAGTTGTTGTTGTTGTTGTTGAAACAAGCCATTGAAAACAGGTACATGAGCTTCCAACAAGTACATATCAAACATCTATTTAACAATGAGCGGTCAGCAAAAGATATGCATTTTTTTTAAAATGGGGAACCCATGAAATTGCTCCAAGTATTTTCGGAAAATCCATTCGGCCACCATCTTGGATCCTCCACCAAGCTGAAACATAGAAACATAGAAGATAGGAGCAGGAGTACGCCATTCAGCCCCTCGAGTCTGTTCCGCCATTTAATGAGATTATGGCTGATCATCCAAATTCAGTCCCCTGTCCCTGCTTTCTCCCCATATCCCTTGATCCCTTTAGTCATGGAAATAAGGTTTGTAAAATAATAAAGGCATAAAAAAATGCAACTGTACAGGAAAATGATTAAACTTATGTATATTGAGGTATTTTGTATATTTAAAATGTGTTATGATAAATTCCATGTAAGTAGATGGAAGTAGAGCGAGCTTTGTAGATGAGTATAATTTGATACATTGGGGATAATTTTGACTTTGGGCTTGGCCGCCTTTGAAGTCATTGGAAAGGAAAGTCATTGGAGAGGTGTTTGTCAGGAGGTCGAGACGATAGCGTCCATTTTACACTATCGCCCGAGGTCAAAATTACCCCATTGCCTGCAGTATAAACCTAAGGTTGGGAAGGTCTAACATGGCTGCTGAGGTTCTCCTGATCTTCTGCCGTAACTTTGATGGAAGATGGGCAGAACCCATGGAGAAGTGGCCTAAGTGGCTGTTTATGCAGTTTCTCTGGGGTTTCCACTGATCTTCCACTGAAGTTACGGTGCAAGAAAATGGATGAAGATGTAGATTGCTGAGGCAAAGGCAGACAACAATCTGCAGAAATTCTACCCCCACAAGATTACAAGATAATCACACATGAGGAAGGCCATTTGGCCCATCTTAGCTCTTCCCTCCAAAATGACCCAACAGTCTCCTCTATTGCAGCATCCAATCTATTTGGAAGTCCATTCCATAGAAACATAGAAGATAGGAGCAGGAGTAGGTCATTCGGCCCCTCGAGCCTGCTCCGCCATTCAATGAGATCATGGCTGATCATCCAAATTCAGTACCCTGTCCCTGCTTTCTCCCCATATCCCTTGATCCCTTTAGCCTCAAGAAATATATCCATCTCCTTCTTGAATATATTTAATGAATTGGCCTCAACTGCCCTGTGTGGCAGAGAATTCCACAGGTTCACCACTCTCTGGGTGAAGAAATTCCTCCTCATCTCAGTCCTAGATGGCTTACCCTTTACCCTTAGACTGTGACCCCTGCTTCTGGACTCCCCCGCCATCGGGAACATCCTTCCTGCATCTAGTCTGTCTAGTCCTGCTAGAATTTTATAAGTTTCAATGAGATCCTCTCTCATTCTTCTAAACTCTAGCAAAAATAACTCCTAATCAACCCAATCTCTCCTCATACGACATTCCTGCCATCCCAGGTATCAGACTGGTGAATCTTCGCTGCACTCCCTCCATGGCAAGAACATCCTTCCTCAGATAAGGCGACCAAAACTGCACACAGTACTCAAGGTGTGGTCTCACCAAGGCCCTGTACAACTGCAGCAAGACATCCTTGCTCCTGTACTCAAATCCTCTCGCTATGAAGACCAACATACCATTTGCCTTCTTAACCGCCTGCTGCACCTGCATGCTTACCTTCAGCGACTGGTGCACAAGGACACCCAGGTCTCGTTGCACTTCCCCTTTTCCCAATCTATTGCCGTTCAGATGATAATCTGTCTTCCTGTTTTTGCCACTGAAGTGGATAACCTCACATTTATCCACATTATACTGCATTTGCCATGCATCTGCCCAATCACCCAACCTGTCCAAATCGTACTGGAGTTTCTCTGCATCCTCCTCACAGCACACATGCCCACCCATCTGTTGATCATTTGAGAGAATGTGAGAGAAAACTTATTAATATCAGTCCTAACTTTATCTTTTACTGGTTTGAACCTCTATTGCCTTGTCCTACTCTCGCAATTTAGTTTGAAGCAATTTTCCAGATTTGACTTTTCCATACCGATTACTCTCTTATTCACCTCAATAAGATCAACTCTCAGACCCTCCATTCCAGGCTTAAAATGTTTAAAGTCTCTCCAGTCTTTCCCCATAACTCAGACCTCTGACACTAGGGATCATCAGCCTTGTGTCTCTTCTCTGCACTGCCTCTGGGTCTTGAATGTCTCCCGTGTGTCTTGATCAGAACTGAATGCAATACTCAAAGGGGGAAAAATTCATCTGGTTTGCACCACACGTCAGCACCACAAGATGGCGCTACAACACCATTGACAGCTGTAACGGCAGCTGATGCCGGTTCTAGCGCCGCACGCCATATCGGTGTTGCCGGTAGCATCACCGGTAAACTCGATCGCCAGGGAGCGCGCCATCATGGAAATTGTGACATCAGTGAGTGTCCGATCTCCCAACTTCATATAGCCCCTTACCTTAACAGCAGCGCAGAACAACGACAGGGAGAGCTGGCGTTTACCAGCAGGAAGCAGGCTGCAGCAACGAGATTTAAAGGCACGATCCCCCAATCAGCTGCAACTAACATGGTTCTGCAGTTTCAGTGCTTGTTTGCTACTTCCTGCAACTGAAACCGCTTTCTTCAGTTATTTTAAGTTTTTTTGGTGACAGGGAGTGTTGATTCAAGTGCAGAAGTCACTCATTATTTGTTAAAGGCTTCTGTTCACAACACTTCCTCACAGTCACGGGGGCTGCGGGACTGCGGGATTGCGGGATTACCTCAGGAGGATGACAAGGCAGAGGAGAACGAGGAGGCAGAGGATGAGGAGGAGGATGAGGAGAAGGAGGAGGAGGAACAAGAGGGAGGGCGGAGGCAGCAAGGCAATCGGCCTTCTGGACGGGCTGTCCGTGACCAGCTCATCAGACTCCGATTCACATGAATGAAACCCCAGATCCCCGGAGCTCACCACATCCCCATCATACAATCCCTGTCTCTGCCATATCACAGCATCCTCCTAGGCACAAAGGTGAAATGAGAGCGACCACAGAATTTTCCAAACACACTTAATAAATGTATCTATAAACATATCACACATATCACATGAATTCTAATAACTAATGACCCTTGTGCCTGCCATAGTTGAATAGCTGTCATTGTGTGCAAGGTGTGAGATGTGGGTGTGAGTTTTAGTAGGTAGGGATTTTTGGTGGGTGAGTGCCGGGGGTATGGTGCATTGAGTGGTGTGTGAAGCTTGTGGTACAGATGGTGGTACATAGCATTTGTTGAAGCCTTCACTCACCCTGACCACCCGTGTGAGCTCGTTAAACTTCCTTCTGCCCTGTGTGTGGGTCCTGGGGAGCACAGTGCTGCCCATGACATGGTGTGCCACCTCTCTCCACATAGTCTGGAGTGGCGAGGACCTCCTGCCAGTTGGTAGAGGACCGCCCGCCTTCTCTCCACCACTAAAACCAATGTCTCCAAAGCTTCCTTGGAAAACCTCCGGGCTCTCTCCCTGGGGCAGAGATCTGCCATCAGCATTTGTAAATAAGTGCTCCTTCTCCTTGTCCTTCTTATGGTTGTTAAGGCAGCTGCATCCCAAAAAATGCTGAGAATGATGTGCTGCAGCATCAATGGACCTCCCCTTTAAGTAGTGATGGTGGGGGTGCTTAGGGGGCCGGGAGGAAGCACCCATGCTCCAAGCCACAAGAGGTGCTCCCTGAGGCTGTCCTCGCCTCACTGCGGCTGCCAGGTTTCCCGAGGCCCAGTTAAATCTGCAAAGCAGGTTAAATTTGAGGCTTCCAGCCTCATTAACATATTTAAATTGCCAACCTGCCTCGTGGGAGCGGGTTGGCTGTGCGACCCTTGTCCCACCTCAGTGAAACCCATAAATCAGCAGGTTCGAGACGGCCACCTGACACGCTTCAATTTTTTTGCCCTTTAAACCCCCCACCCACACCCATCCCCACCCGTTCGCTCACCCATGTTAAAATTCCCTCCGACATTTCAAAAGTACTTCATTGGCTGTGGAGCGTTTTGGGACATCCTGAGGTCAAAACGCGCTGTAGAAATGCAGGTTCTTTCTTTTACATCAAGTCCTTGCTTTTTTTTCTTTATCTCTCAAGTGGCTTCAGAAATCAACCTCCTCAGGTAATTCGACGGCAAAATAATGCGGATGCTGGAAATCCGAAATAACAACAGGAAACGCTGGAAAAACTCAGCAGGCCAGGGCAGCATCCGTGGAAAGAGAAACAGAGTTAACGTTTCAGGTCGAAGACCTTTCGTCAGAACTGGAAAAAAGCAAGAAAAGGAATAGATTGTGAAGCAAGTAAGGGGCTGGGAAAAGGGGGAGGGGATGAAAGAACAAAAGGGAAGGTCAGCGATAGGATAGAAAGCAGGAGAGATTAAGAGACATTGAGAGACATTAAGAGATCTTCAAGGCAAGAGGAGGTGGTAATGGGACAGGTTAAGGAACAAAGGATGGCTCGGGTAATTGTTTGTTCCTTGCCTCCAGAGGGAAAATGCAGCTGGCAACTGAAGTAAATGGCTCCTGCGAGCGATCAACGCTTGCTGTCGCCGAGTCAATTCATTTTACTCAGGCCACGGGAGGGACGAGCTGCCATCAGTTGAACTACAAATATTACACATGTTCTGGTGTTGCTGAATCAGTACCACCACATAAATGGGCTTAGAATAGTCATGCTGGGAGCCAGGTTCTATTGCAGAACTAGTTCAATATCCAGGGGGCGTAGATTTAAAGTAATTGGTAGATGTGTTAGAGGGGAATTGAGGAAAAAAAATTTCACCCAGAGGGTGGTGGGGGTCTGGAACTCACTGCCTGAAAGGGTGGTAGTGGCAGAAACCCTCATTGCATTGAGAAAGTACTTGGATATGCACTTGAAATGCTGTAACCTACAGGGCTATGGACCAAGAGCTGGAAAGTGGGATGAGGTTGGATAGCTCTTTTTCGGCCGGCACAGACATGATGGGCCGAATGGCCTCCTTCTGTGCTGCAAACTTCTATGATTCTATGATACTTCCAGTGAAGGTATAAACAGGCATACAAACCTATAGCACTTCACGAAAAATGTGCGTAGGAGTCATTAGTCATTATGGTTTGGCAACATAAGATGTACCTTATCATGCCAATAAAGCGATTTGAATTGAATTGAATTGAATTGGTGCATCACTGGGTGTTGAAAGGAACTCAATACTAGATCCCTCTAGGGTTAGGTGGCCACATACAATAAAACTACTCAGCACAGCTTGACATAATAAGCAGGGAGGTTGCCAGTTCAGCCTTTATAATTGAAGGTAGCTAAATAAAATAGGAACAATGATTACTTCATTCAAGTGTAATTTAGCCTCAAGAATCGACACTTATAGAAGTGGCCTATGTTTCTATCATGAGGACACTTACATCAAAGTAGACTTGCTGAATGGTGCTCATTTGGATATGAATGGAGACTCATATCAAAGTACTTGATTATCTGGCCGGACTCCCTGTCACCCATCACTATATTAATGTAGTGAATGCCTACTTGAAGTGTAATAATGGACAGGGAGAAACCCTTGAAGGGGAAGTAAGAGGTAGAGATGGAACCGCGTAAAGGTGAGGCTTTGGGATGAAATTGAAAGCATAATAAATGAAGTTCTCCAGATCAGTCTTGAAGTTCTTGGCTGAACTTGCTCTACGTGTCAGCCATGGCTCAGTTGGTAGCACCGTCACTTCTAAACCAGAAGGTTGTGGGTTCAAATTCCCACTCCAGAGACTTCAGCACAAAATCTAGGCTGAGGCAGTGCTGCACTGTCGGAGGTGCCGTCTTTCGGATGAGACGTTAAACCGAGGCCCCATCTGTTCTCTCAGGTGGACATAAAAGATTCCATGGCACTATTTCGAAGAAGAGCAGGGGAGTTCTCCCCGGTGTCCTGGACATTAATTGTCCCCCAACTAACATCACCAAAACTGATTACCTGGTCATTTATCTCACTGCTGTGTGTAAGTTGGCTGTCGAGGTTCCCTCATTACAGCAGTGACTACACTTCAGAAATGTCACTCCTTGCTAGGCTCTCCGCCACTGGTGTTTCCCTTGCATCATGTCTGTTGTAGAATAATTGATAGAGATTGATTGCTATGCTTAGTGATTTATTAGAAAGAAAGACTTGCATTTATATAGCGCCTTTCATGACCTCAGGATATCCCAAAGCGCTTTACAGCCAATGAAGTACTTTTGAAGTGTAATCACTGTTATAATGTAGGACACACGGCAGCCAATTTGCGCACAGCAAGCTCCCACAAATGACACTGTGATAATGACCAGATAATCAGTTTTAGTGATGTTGATTGAGGGATAAATATTGGCCAGGACACCGGGGAGAACTCCCCTACTCTTCTTCAAAATAGTGCCATGGGATCTTTCAGGTCCACCTGAGAGAGCAGACGGTGCTTCGGTTTAACGTCTCGTCCAAAAGACAGCACCTCCGACAGAGCAGCACTCCCTCAGCACTGCACTGGAGTGACGGCCTAGATTTTTGCGCTCAAGTCTCTGGAGTGGGACTTGAACCCACAACCTTCTGACTCAGAGGCGAGGGTGCTACCCACAGCTCACACTTAATATCGTTGTATCACGCAACTAAGTGGACCTTGGTCTTATTCGTCCATTACACTGACAATGATTTTGTTGCTGCTTCTTGCTCTTACTCTGACCTGATCCACAAACTTGTAGGTGCATATGATTAGCAGCTGTGTAATGGGATGAGCAAAGTATGATCTACCTTAGAAATAAGCTTGAAAATGTATCGCATTTTGGAACATTAGAAAGAGGTTAATTTACAGCCCCACAAAAAAAACCATAGGTGTAAAATTTTCATCAGGCCCTTGGCAGGAACCCAGCAGATCAGTTGGGGGTGTGGGGGGGGGGCGGCGGGGGGGGTGATACTGAAAATGAGGAGACACCAGGTTCCTTCGGGATTCTCCCTGTTTCCACAACTGAGCCATTGTCTGATTGGAAGGAGGTAGAGTGCATCTTCCTACATCAAAGAAACGTGTCTTTTAAAGGCCTCGGCGGGTCTCTATTCCGGAGAGGATCCATTGGCTTAAAAAAAAATGGCCTGCTGCTTCAAATGGAAGGTGATAATTTAAAACTAAATACATATGTGTTTGACCCTTCCTGGGCCTCTTGTTATCTGTCGGAGTGGTATGGCGTTGCTCTGATGCACCCCTTACAGGTAACCCCAGGTACCTCGACCCCAGGTACCTCGACCCCAGGTACCTCGATCCCAGGTATCTCGACCCGAGGTACCTCGACCCCAGGTATATCGACCCCAGCTATCTCGACCCCAGCTATCTCGACCCCAGGTATCTCGACCCCAGGTACCTCGACCCCAGTTACCTCGACCCCAGGTACCTCGACCCCAGGTATCTCGACCCCAGGTACCTCGACCCCAGTTACCTCGACCCCAGGTACCTCGACCCCAGGTACCTCGACCCCAGGTATATCGACCCCAGGTATCTCGACCCCAGGTACCTCGACCCCAGTTACCTCGACCCCAGGTATCTTGACCCCATGTATCTCGACCCCAGGTATTTCGACCCCATGTATCTCGACCCCAGGTACCTCGACCCCAGTTACCTCGACCCCAGGTATCTCGACCCCAGGTATCTCGACCCCAGGTATATCGACCCCAGCTATCTCGACCCCAGGTACCTCGACCCCAGGTATCTCGACCCCATGTATCTCGACCCCAGGTACCTCAACCCCAGGTATATTGACCCCAGCTATCTCGACCCCAGGTATCTCGACCCCAATTACCTCGACCCCAGGTATCTCGACCCCAGGTATCTTGACCCCAGGTATATCGACCACAGCTATCTCAACCCCAGATATCTCGACCCCAGGCACCTCAACCCCAGGTATATCGACCCCAGCTATCTCGACCCCAGGTATCTCGACCCCAGGCACCTTGACACCAGGTATCTTGTCCACAGGTACCTCGACATCAGGTACCTTGACCCCAGGTATCTCGACCCCAGGTACCTCAACCCCAGGTATCTCGACCCCAGGTACCTCAACCCCAGGTATCTTGACCCCAGGTATCTCCTCCACAGGTATCTCAACCCCAGGTACCTCGACCCCAGGCATCTCGACCCCAGGTACCTCGACCCCAGGTATCTCGACCCCAGGTACCTCAACCCCAGGTATCTTGACCCCAGGTATCTCCTCCACAGGTATCTTGACCCCAGGTACCTCGACCCCAGGCATCTCGACCCCAGGTACCTCAACCCCAGGTATCTCGACCCCAGGTACCTCAACCCCAGGTACCTCGACCCCAGGCATCTCGACCCCAGGTACCTCAACCCCAGGTATCTCGACCCCAGGTGCCTCAACCCCAGGTACCTCGACCCCAGGTATCTCCTCCACAGGTGTCTCGACCCCAGGTACCTCGACCCCAGGCATCTCGACCCCAGGTACCTTGACCCCAGGTACCTCGACCCCAGGTATCTCGACCCCAGGTACCTCGACCCCAGGTACCTCGACCCCAGGTATCTCGACCCCAGGTACCTCGACCCCAGGTACCTCGACCCCAGGTACCTCGACCCCAGGTATCTCATCCACAGGTATCTCGTCCACAGGTATCTCGTTTATGTCCCCTTGTTCTTGATTTCCCCACCAGAGGAAATCGCTTCTCTGTAGCTACCCAATCAAATCCTTTTAACAGCCCTCGTTCTCCTAGACTCAAGGGAATACAAACCAAGTTTTTTGCAACTTGTCCTCATAATTGAACCCTCTAAGCTCCAGTATCATTCTGAAACAAAAACAGGAAATGTTGGAAATGCACAGCAGGTTAGCTGGCATCTGCAATGACAAGTGATGGGGTTCGGCGTTTATGGGTGAGTGCCCTTCTTCAGAGCTGGCGCTTGTTTTTTTGTGGCGAATTCATAATCCCACGTTTCAGTGAGTCTGCGATGCCACTGTATCCCTGCTTAGGGTTAGGACTTCAGCCAGCAGAGGGCAGGAACTTCACGCCCGCTCTCCTCCAGCGTTAAAGCACTTAACACACGGACTGTTGTTAGCGTGCAGAATCCTGCAAGAAAATTAACCACTCACCAACTTAATTTGTCCTAAATAAAATGAAGTTAAAATAGACACATTATACATTTGGAAAAAAAAAATCAGGCACAGCAAAATATGTTAAAGCCGCCTTTCGAATGAGGCGTTAAACCGAGGCCCCATCTTCTCTCACAAGTGGACATAAAATATCCCTCAGCACTATTTCGAAAAAGAGCAAGGGGAGTTCTCCCCGGTGTCCTGGCCAAAATTTATCCCTCAATCAACATCACTAAGTACAAATTATCTGGTCATCATCACATTGCTGTTTGTGGGAGCTTGCTGTGTGCGTTTCCTATATTACAACAGTGACTACACTTCAAAAGTATTTCATTGGCTGTAATGCGCATTGGGACGTCCTGAGGCCATGAAAGGTGCTACATAAATGCAGCTCTTTCTTTTTTTTCTTATTTTTTATTAACATAAAACATGTTGTACAGCCAGCTTTTTTGAATGGAGTTTATATTCTCTCCTTTCTTTCCTTGCACTTAATGAACCCCATTCATAAATGAGGAGATTCCAGCACTGGGGACACCCCTTTGTCAAATATAATGCAGGTTACTGCCACTGAGTGTGAGTATAAGCCAGTTAATTTTGACATACATTTAGAACTGGTAAGAAAACACAATGCTGCCCTCTGGTGAGTAACCTTGAACTCTCAGTAATACGTTGCTGTTAATCGAGCCTGACTAACCTGCCACAGGTTCCAGCATTTTAATTTTTGCTTTGGATTTCTTAAAGCTCCTGGTTTTCCCTTTATCTCCACTGTTAATGGGGGTGTTTGCCTGGGAATTCCCTTCAGTGATATTGTAATGGATTCTAACCACCGACATCAAGAAACACTGCTTCCATTTAAGGTAGAATGTGCACAAGAGGACTGATATTGCTGGGAGCTCTCTCTCCGCCGCTGGAAGCAAGAGTTCTGGCTGTCAGTCTGCTCCAGCCTTGACACCGTCCCAAATAGAGAGAACGGGGTCATCTGAGGACAAAGAACTTGCATTTATATAATGCCAGCATTTGCCAGCCATGGCTCAGTGGGTAGAAGGTTGTGGGTTCAAGTCCCGCTCCGTGAGACTTGAGCACAAAAATCTAGGCTGACACTCCAGTGCAGTGCTGAGGGAGTGCTGCACTGTCGGAGGTGCCGTCTTTTGGATGAGCCGTTAAACCGAGGCCCCGTCTGCTCTATCGGGTGGGTGTAAAAGATCCTATTTTGAAGAAGAGCAGGGGAGTTATCCCCGGTGTCCTGGCCAATATTTCTCCCTCAATCGACATAATAAAAACAGATGATCTGCTCATTATCACATTGCTGTTTGTGGGAGCTTGCTGTGCACAAATTGGCTGCTGTGTTTCCTCCATTGCAACAGTGACTACACTTCAAAAGTACTTCATCGGTAGTAAAGCGCTCTGGGACATCCTGAGGTCGTGAAAGGCGCTATAGAAATGCAAGTCTTTCTTTCTTCCTTTCACAACCTCAGGACGTCCCAAAGCACTTCAGGGCCAATGAAGTGCTTTCGAAGTGTAGTTACTGTTGTCGTGTAGAGAAACGCGGCAGCCAATTTGTGCACAGCAAGCCCCCACAAACGGCATTGAGATAATTGACCAGATAATCTGTTTTAGTGATAAATTTTGGGGAGGATACTGAGAGAATTCCCCTGCTCTTCCTCAAAAAGTGCGATGGGATCTTTGATTTTAACGTCCACCAGAGTGGGAAGATGGCACCTCAATTTAACATCTCATCTGAAAGACGGCACCTCCGACAGTGCAGTACTCCCTCAGTACTGCACTGGAGTGTCAGCGTAGATTATGTGATTATAATGCCCTGCCTGAAAGGGTGAAGGAAACAGATTCACTAGTAATTTTCAAAAGGGAATTGGATATATACTTGAAAAGAAAACATTTGCAGGGCTATGGGGAAAGCGCAGGGGAGTGGGACTAATGGGATAGCTCTTTCAAAGAGCCGGCACAGGTACGATGGGCCGAATGGCCTCCTTCTGTGCTAGGAGGCATTATTGGCGGGATTATATCACCCACAAGAAATCCTGCCAGTTCCGCCTCACTTGCTTGATGCAGGCGTGTGCTCAGCATTCTCTGTTCTAAGAAGAACAATCCCAGCTTCTCTAGTCTCCAAGCATAACTGAAGTCCCGCAGTCCTGGTATAATTCTGGTAAATCTCTTCTGCACCCTCTCCAAGGCCTCAACACCCTTCCTAAAGTGCGGTGCCCGGAATAGAACACAATACTCCATCTGAGGCCTGACCAGTGATTAATACTTACATTAAAGTTATGTGGTGAGAGCTTGAAAGTCAAAACTCTGAACATAGTTTTATCCAGCAAGGTGCCTGGTTGGAGCAGGTTCAGCTGCTGAAGCAGCGAGGAGGTCTACTGGTGCCATTGCCATTGCCTCAAACGTTGGGTGGTCTGGCCACGAAAACCTCTCCGTGCGTTTGTTTTATATCGAGCGGTGGAGGGATTCCAAGTATGTGAGAAAAGCAGCTGTCAGGTGCAGCTGATGTGGAATGTGCCTGATTGTCATATCCAAAAAAAACACAACTCTTATTATATCCATTGCACACACAAGAAAGGTGATTAGATTAGTTAGGATTTAGGGAACTCATGCCTTTTCCTGTGCTCATTTGGAGTTACACACACAGCAATACTGCTTTGTTATATTTTTGGATCCAATTTCTCCTGAAGGCGATGTCTTGTTTCCCAGGTGCCTTTGGCCCGAGCGGCCAATTTTTAGTGCCCAGACAGTGAACGTCAGCAGGCTATTAACCCTGAAAAGTGCGAGGTGATGCATTTTGGACGGACAAATAAGGCAAGGGAGTACACAATGAGTGGTAGGACCCTAGGAAGTACAGAGGGTCAGAGGGACCTTGGTGTGCATGTACATAGATCCCTGAAGGCAGCGGAACAGGTAGATAAGGTGGTTAAAAAGGCATATGGGATACTTGCCTTCATTAGCCGAGGCATAGAATATAAGAGCAGGGAGGTTATGATGGAGCTGTACAAAACGCTGGTGAGGCCACAGCTGGAGTACTGTGTGCAGTTCTGGTCGCCTCACTATAGGAAGGATGTGATTGCTTTGGAGAGGGTGCAGAGAAGATTCACCAGGGTGTTACCTGGGATGGAGCGCCTCAGCTATGAAGAAAGACTAAACAGGCTGGGGTTGTTTTCATTGGAGCAAAGAAGGCTGAGGGGGGACCTGATTGAGGTGTACAAAATGATGAGGGGCATAGATAGGGTAGATAAAGAGGAACTTTTCCCCTTAGTAGGGGGGTCAATAACAAGGGGGCATAGATTCAAGGTAAGGGGCAGGAGATTTAGAGGGGATTTGAGGAGGATCTTTTTCACCCAGAGGGTGGTTGGAATCTGGAACTCTCTGCCTGAAAGGGTGGTAGAGGCAGGAACCCTCACAACATTCAAAAAGCATTTGGATGAGCACTTGAAATGCCATTGCATACAAGGCTATGGACCAAATGCTGGAAAATGGGATTAGACTGGACAGGGATTGATGGACGGCGCAGACACGATGGGCCGAAGGGCCTCTTTCTGTGCTGTAAAACTCTATGACTCTATGACTCTATTGGACGATGGGTAGGGCCATCACAGTCGAGTTTGACGCCATCCCGACCCAAAGGCCACTTTCCAGCACAGGGGTCATCGGGCAACGGTTAGGATTGCAGAACGTGGGCTGATTTCTCTCCTCTCTAGCCAGGGACACTGAAGCTTGTTATTTACCTCTGCTGTCATCCTGACTGAAATGGGTTAGCTCCACAGGTCTCAGAACATTAGCTTATCCTTCAAGTGTGCAAATTGGATCGAGTACTGGGGCTCTTTCTCTAGAAAAGAGAAGGCTGAGGGGCTGATCTAATGGAGATCTTTAAGATCCTGAAGGGGTTTGATAGGGTAGATGTAGAGAAGAAGTTTCCACTTGTGGTGGAAACCAGAACTAGGGGTTATAAATATAAATCCAATAAGGAATTCGGGAGAAACCTCTTTACTCAGAGAGTGGTTAGAATATGGAACGCGCTACCAAAAAGAGTAGTTGAGGCAAATAGCATAGGTGCCTTTAAGAGGAAGCCTGATAAGTACATAAGGGAGAAAGCAATAGAAGGACATGCTGATACGGTTAGATGAAGAAGGGTGGGAAGAGGCCCGTTTGGTGCATAGATACCAGCATGGACCAGTTGGGCTGAATGGCCTGTTTCTGTGCTGTACATTCTATGTAATTCTATGTAAAAGAGGCCATTCAGGGCCTGTGTTACCTCTAGACTTGACTATTCCAACGCACTCCTGGCCGACCTACCACCGCCGTAAACTTGACGTCGTCTAAAACTCGGCTAACTCACACCAAGTCCCGTTCACCCATCACCCCTGTGCTCGCTGACCTACATTGGCTCCCGGTGAAGCAACGCCTCGATTTCAAAATTCTCATCCTTGTTTTCAAATCCCTCCCTGGCCTCGCCCCCCTCCCTATCGCTGTAATCTGCTCCAGCCCTACAACCCCACTGAGATATCTGCGCTCCTCTAATTCTGCCCTCTTGAGCATCCCCGATTATAATCGCTCAACCATTGGTGGCCGTGCCTTCTGCTGCCTAGGCCCTAAGCTCTGGAATTCTCTGCCTAAACCTCTCCGCCTCTCTACCCCTCTCTTCCTCTTTAAGATGCTCCTTAAAACCTACCTCTTTGACCAAGCTTTTAGTCATCTGCCCTAATATCTCCTTATGTGGCTCGGTGTCAGATTTTGTTTTGTAACGCTCCTGTGAAGCGCCTTGGGACGTTTTTACTACCTTAAAGGTGCGATATAAACACAGGTTGTTGTTGTTGTTTGTTAATATGAACGTGAGCCCCCCAGCCTGGACCTTCATCCATTGGAAACAACTATCTGGAAACTGTGGGTGTGCAAACTTGGGGAGCGTCCCCGTGATTTCTCTATACGCATAGCCAGCAGGCGAGGCTCCCCTCCCGGATCTCCAGTTAGTAGAATCAACCTTTCAACTTGGCTGGAAGATCTGTCTGGGTGGCATCAGCCCCTCAGCTTTAGCTCTCCTGCTTGCTGTTGTCACCAAGAGAACTCTCCTCTTTTCTAATCTGCCCTTGTTCTGTTTAAAACACTTGACTTCTGTAAAACTACAGCTCTTTGATGCTCTCATGGATGACATCCAAACGCTCTGTTTGAAGCTTTCTTCTTTGGCACCTCTTCACGTTCTTCTGGTTACCAAGTGTCTGCATAATTCCTTGAGAGTGCTGGCATTATTTTATATTACAATTGATGTTGGTTCAATGATGTGGGAGGCGTGTGTAGCATTTTATTAATTGTCATATCTGTTACATTTAATAAATGGCTCCAAATCTTCAGGCTGCATCATTAAATTGTCGACTGTGAGGGACTCACTGCCTGAAAGGGTGGTAGAGGCAGGAACCCTCACAACATTCAAGAAGCATTTAGATGAGCACTTGAAATGCCATAGCATACAAGGCTACGGACCAAGTGCTGGAAAATGGGATTAGAATAGACAGGACTTGATGGCCGGCGCGGACATGACGGGCCGAAGGGCCTCTTTCTGTGCTGTATAACTGTATGACTCTATCTATGACTCTATGGCCTAGAAATTCAGTGCCCTTAGCACCGATTTTGTGGCGCTAGAGGGCCTAGCGCTGCAATTGGCGCCGGTTCCTAAATTGCCTGGGGCCCTTCCGCGGCGGTAGACCGGTAGCGCTGCGCCGGCACCGATGACGTCATCGGTGTGCGCAGCGTCCCGGTTGCCGTGGTAACCCGGCCCCAAGCCGAAATTCAGTTGCGGCCACCTCGCCAGTGGCAGCCGCAACTAAGACTCCGGCAAACGAGTGTTGCCGGAGTCTGCGCCGGCGCTTTAAGGAGGCGCGGCGGCCGGCCGCTTTCCCGCCGGCCGCCTGCCCGCAGCTCCCTCCCCGGACTTCTCCCCCCCCCGGAACAGATGCAAGCCCGGCACTTGTCCGAGGTGCCGGGCTCATTTTTGAAGAGATTTGCGCGGGCCGCGGCCGGGTGCAGGCAGCTCCTCCTTAACGGAAGGAGGAGGCCTGCACTTCCCGAGCCTGCCGCACCGCAGCGGGCGCCGCAGCGCCGGAATAGCGCCGCAATGCGGCGCGTTGCGCCAGTTTTCAGGCGCTAAAACCCTTCAGTAGCGCCGGCAGCCGTTTGGGCGCGGCGCTACTGAATTTTTGGCGCGCGCAAAGGGACTTAGCGCCGGCGCTAACTTCCGGCGCTAAAGCCCTGGCGCAGCGCAAACTCAATTTCTAGGCCTATGACTCTAGGCTTCTATTATGTCCAACCTAATCTAAAAATGTATCATTACTGGTCCATCAGGGAGTGACTCTCCAGGGAAGTCCATCGATCCAGTGAGCTTGCTTGAAACTTCCCACTTACACTAAAACTGCTCTTCACGTTGTTGTAGCAGGGTGTCTATTACAAACTTAAGAAAGCACAGTGCAAGAAAGGACATCAACTGTAACTTTCACTATCTACTTATCATGAACGCTACCCTGAACAGTTAATCCTCTGATGGAAAATTTCCTCCCAGGGTGCGTGTCTCTCCAAGAATATCTGTCTTTGCCAAAGTATCTGTCCTTCCCAGAGTATGTGGCACTCGTAGCGTACCAGTGTCTTCCAGAGTATCTGTCCCTGCCAGAGTATCCATGTTCCCAGAGTATCTGTCCCTCCTAGAGTCCCTCATAAATTGGACTCAGTAGGGCTTTTTTTGGGTGCTACGAGTGCCCTTAGGGTTCCAAAAGGCGATCACAGTGCGGGCGCACACTTCTGACGCGAAGTGCGCCAGAGGCCATCTTGGTAAAGGGGTTAGCGCGGGCGGACTTAACGTCCGCTGGAAGTGTGCAGAGCAGGCAGATCATGACGCCAATTAGCGTGCAGTGCTGATTTGCAGCCAGCGCTACCATTTTGGCGCACCATGCTCCAGCCGACGCCCTCCCTTAACCTCACACAGCTGAACATGTGTTAAGCAGCATGAAGTAACCCCCACTGGCGCTATATAAAGGATTATCAACTACTTACAGGGAGCACCTGTTTTCGGGGGCTATCCAATTTAGATCCCCTCATCTCTTCCTGAGTATCTCTCCTTCCAGACTGATACCTGGGATGGCAGGAATGACATATGAGGAGAGATTGGGTCGATTAGGCTTATACTCGCTGGAGTTTAGAAGAATGAGAGGGGATCTCATTGAAAGTTATAAAATTCTAACAGGACTGGACAGACTAGATGCAGGAAGGATGTTCCCGATGGCGGGGGAGTCCAGAGCCAGGGGTCACAGTCTAAAGATAAGGGGTAAGCCATTTAGGACAGAGATGAGGAGGAATTTCTTCACCCAGAGAGTGGTGAACCTGTGGAATTCTCTACCACAGGAGGCAGTTGAGGTCAATTTATTAAATATATTCAAGAAGGAGTTAGATATATTTCTTAAGGCTAAAGGGATCAAGGGATATGGGGAGAAGGCAGGGACAGGGTACTGAGTTTGGATGATCAGCCATGATCTCATTGAATGGCGGAGCAGGCTCGAGGGGCCGAATGGCCTACTCCTGCTCCTATCTTCTATGTTTCTATGTTTCCCAGAGTACCTGTCCCTCCCAGAGTATCCGTCCATCCCAGAATATCCATCCTTCCCAGAGTATCCGTCCATCTCAGAGTATCTGTCCATCCCAGAGTATCTGTGTTCCCAGTGCATCCGTCCATCCTAGATTATCTGTGTACCCAGAGTATCCGTGTTCCCAGAGTATCTGTGTTCCCAGAGTATCCATCCATCCTAGATTATCTGTGTTCCCAGAGTATTCGTGTTCCCAGTGTATCTTTCTATCCCAGAGTCCGGCAATGCCTTGATTTTAAAATTCTCATCCTTGTTTTCAAATCCCTCCATGGCCTCGCCCCTCCCTATCTCTGTAATCTCCTCCAGCCCTATTACTCACCGAGATCTCTGCAAACATCCAATTCTGGCCTCTTGCACATCCCTGATTTTAATCGTTCCACCATTGGCGGTCCTGCCTTCAGCTGCCTAGGCCCTAAGCTGCGGAATTTCCTCCCTAAACCTTTCCGTCTCTCTACCCCTCTCTTCTCCTTTAAGACGCTCCTTAAAACTTGCCTGTTTGACCAAGGTTTTGTCCCTAATATCTCCTTATGTGGTTCGGTGTCAAATTTTGTTTGATAATTACTCCTGTGAAGTGACTTGGGACGTCTCACTATGTTAAAGGCGCTATATAAATGCAAGTTGTTGTCGAGTATCTGTCCATCCCAGATTATCTGTGTTCCCAGAGTACCAGTCCCTCCCAGAATACCTGATCATCCCAGAATACCTGTCCATTCCAGAATTCCTGTCCATCCCAGAATTACTGTCGATCCCTGAATAACTGTCCATCCCAGAATAGTTGTTCATCTCATTGAACCTGTTCATCCCAGTGTACCTGTCCCTCCTAGACTATTCATCACAGGATAACTGTCCATTCCAGGATGTCTGTCCAGCTCCACTGTTGTAGCCTGGCTGGGTGTTTCGCACAAAGGCATTTCCATGTTCCCAGCAACGTGTTCCACAGAACATTTGAATTATCTCTGTCCACAATTATCCTTATAGCCTTCGAAGCGATTGTTAGCCAGATATTTATTCAATTGATTTCTGATGGGGTTAATTGACACGTAGCTGAGAAATTACAGCATGTATCCAAACCCTAGGGGAGGGCAAGGATTTCCTTTATCTGCAGGATGCTCACAAAGATCTGGAACAATACTTTTAGATATCTCAAGGCAGCAGAACAAGAGGGCAATGGTTCAAGGGTTGTGAAGGGCAAGCTTAGAACAAACATAAAGGAGTATTTCTTTCCATGAGGATGATCAACTGGGACAGTTTTCCAAGAAAGGCTGTAGTGCCCTGGTCATTTAAGAAATGATCAGCTGCTGTAATGGGATTGGAGCAGAAATCTCCACTTAAAGGAATGGCATTGGTATAGGTACAATGGTCCTCCTGTACTGTAATTTCTGATACGTTAGGGTTGGTAGGATGAGATCAAATAGGCTTAATCCTGTGATGACTCCTTCCATCATCAGCGTTTCTGCAATGAAAATAAATTTAGCCCCGTGTCTCTCTTAATTCCTTAATGCCCCTCACCTCAAAATCAGCCCTGTTGGACTTCTTCAACCCAGCAATGTTTTAGTTAAGACGTATTTCATTAATATATAAACAGAAAATGCTAGAAACACTCAGCAGGTCAGGCAGCATCTGTGGAGCAAGAGAAACAGAGTTAATGTTTCAGGTCTGTGGCCGCTTGCCATTTTAATTCTCTGCTCCACTCCCACTCTGACCTCTCTGTCCTCAGCCTCCTACACTGTTCTAATGATGCACAATGGAAGCTCGAGGAACAGCACCTCATCTTTCGATTAGGCACTTTACAGCCATCTGGACCCAACATCGAGTTCAACAATTTCAGACCATAACCACTGCTTCCATTTTTCCAGACAGCAGGTGCTGGTAATGGTTCTGCTTGTTCATTTAATCTCTCCTGCCTTCCACCCTATCACAGACCTTCCCTTTTTGTTCTTTCCTCCCCCTCCCCCCCGTTTCCCTGCCTTGGCACTTGCTTAAAACCTGTTGCATCTGTAACGTTTTCCAGTTCTGACGAGAGGTCATCGACCTGAAACGTTAACTCTGTTTCTCTCTCTCCACAGATGCTGCCTGACCTGCTGAGTATTTCCAGCATTTTCTGTTTATATTTCAGATTTCCAGCATCCGCAGCCTTTCATTACTATACGTTTATTTAGTAAAGAATAAGAAGTCCTGTTCCTACACTTTGCGTCCCCTTTAAATAGAAAGATGGTTGCCTCTGAATGATAATGAGGTAATAATCGGGTGCGCCTAGAGATTGCTATTATTATTATCAGTGAACTAATGCGTTTGGATGAGATTCCTCTGTCTGCTATTTTAGCAAAGGCATTAACCCATTTGAAATATGCAGATTAATTCCTCCATTGAAATAGTAGAGGCGCGATCTTGCCAGCCCCGGGGAGGCAGGTTTGGAGGGGGGACTGCCAGGAAAATGGCACAATCTGGGGGCAGGTGCCCATCCCGCCCCCAACCTGCCTCCATGCCATTTTCCCGGGAGGCAGGTAGCCAACCCGCGCCGGGTCCCGTCTCCTCGAGGCGGGAAGGGGATTACAGCCACTTAACTACCTGTTAACAGGTAATTAACAGGCAGATAAGAGGATTATCCCCATTTTGCCCACACAAGTGCGGGCTTCCCGGTGGCTGCGAACCCCGCCAGGGTCACCGAGGCGAGCAGTGGGTCTGCGGGGGTCGGAGGGGCGCAAAAGTGCGCTGTGAATGTAAGTGATGGGTGCAAGTGTGGAGAGGTGAGTATGTGAGGTGAGTGGAAAGTGTTAGAAAAAGTTTACTTACCTTTGTTTCTTCCTGCAGGCTTCAGTCGGTGGGTATGCGGAGAGTCTCGCACCTCCGCGGTAGAGATGACAGATTCTCCAATGCAACAACCATCTAATTTCTGCTAAAGAAAGAGGTTCGATGAGTCTTGAATACAAGAACTCATCAAACTACAGAGAATGTCAGTGTTTCACAGCTTCACAGAGCTGTCAAATGATGACAATTCATCTGTCAAAAATTTTTGACAGATGAAATGTCATATGCTGACGTTCTCTGTAATCGGCTTTCCCTTAATTTGCCTGCAGAGCCCGCTGGGCAGGCTTAACAAGGTCAATCACGGGAAAATAGCGTGTGTTAGCCAGAAGTCGATGGAGACGGGACTAAAACCCGACAAGTGGGGGTCCCGCCTCCAAAAACTCCCCATTGGCAAAATCCAGCCCTAGGTTGCAGAAAGATACTCTGCTAGTATTACCAACAGTAATGTCTAGGCTACAGGTTTTATTCATTGTGACAGATATCAGAACACTGACAAGTTGTAATCCAACTAAAGAGCTTGATAGTTTATGTACAGAATGGTGCACGCCCCGGAGTTATTTCAGTGCAGTATTTCCATTGAGAAGTTCAGATGGTTGATATATAAATATGACTGCCTTCAAGAAATTAAAACAACTTGCATTTATATTGTGCCTTTAATGTAGCAAAACGTCCCCAAAGTGAGGTGAGAGTGACATCAAGGCAGCAATTGACTGAGTGTGGCACCAAGGAGCCCTAGTAAAACTGAGGTCAATGGGAATCAGGGAAAAAACTCCCCACTGGTTGGAGTCATACCTAGCACAAAGGAAGAAGTTTAAGGTTGTTGGAGGCCAATCATTTTAGCCCCAGGACATCGTGGCAGGAATTCCTCAGGGCAGTGTCCTCGGCCCAACCATTCATCAATGACCTTCCCTCCATCATAAGGTCAGAAGCGGGGATGGTCGCTGATGATCGCACAGTATTCAGTTCCATTTTCAAATCCACAGATAATGAAGCAGTCCATGCCCGAATGCAGCAAGGCCTGGACACATCCGGCCATGGGTTGATAAGTGGCAAGTAACATTCACACCACACAAATGCCAGGCAATGACCATCTCCAACAAGAGAGAGGCTAGCCATCTCCCCCTGACACTCAATGGCATTACCATCACCGAATCCCCCCAACATCAACATCCTGGGGGTCACCATTGACCAGAAACTTAACTGGACCAGCCACATAAATACTGTGACAACAAGAGCAGGTCAGAGGCTGGGTATTCTGCGGCGAGTGTCTCACCTCCTGACTCCCCAAAGCCTTTCCACCATCTACAAGGCACAAGTCAGGAGTGTGATGGAATACTCTCCACTTACCTGGATGAGTGCAGCTCCAACAACACTCACGATGCTAAACACCATCCAGGACAAAGCAATCCGCTTGACAGGCACCCCATCCACCACCTTAAACATTCACTCCCTCCACCACCGGTGCACTGTGTCTGCAGTATTTACCATCTACAAGATGCACTGCTGCAATTTGCCACTTTGACAGCACCTCCCAAACCTGCGACCTCCACCTAGAAGGACAAGGGCAGCTGACGCATGGGAACACCACCACCTCCAAGTTCCCCTCCAAGTTACACACCACCCTGACTTGGAAATATATCGCCAATCCTTCATCGTCGCTGTAATGATCAAAAACATGTCATTCTATAGTGGACACTAGGTGGAGCCGTGTAGAGCTGTATGTATTAAGACTACACTACCCAGCTGTATATATATTAAGACTACATTACCCATGAGGCTAGGCTACCCACAAGGCAACAGTCAAGATGGCAGCCTGCACACAGGAGCACACATGCAGCATCTCTACAGATACTGTACCTAGAGAATGTGTACTGAATAAATGATTAGCTAGAAGCTAGCTGTGTTCATAATAAGAATGTCTATTTATTAATGAACATAACAGTCGCTGGGTCGAAATCCTGGAACTCCCTCTTAACAGCACTGTGGGAGTACCTTCACCACATGGGCTGCAGCGGTTCAAGGCGGCGGCTCACCACCATCCAATGTTCCCTGTAAGCTACACGGCCCTGCGGCTGTGCAGTGCTCCAGGGATCCCGCGCAGCTGGCTTTTCAATCCAAGAACTGCGCATGTGCGGTATTTTGTGTGGCCTCTTAAAAGGGCCGCACAGCTCCAAACAAAATTAGAGAGAATAAAAACAGAAAATGCTGGAGAAACTCAGCAGGTCAGGCAGCATCTGTGAAGAGAGTTAACAGGCCAGAAATTCGGGTCGGAGGTTTCCCGCGGGCACAAGCCCCCAACCTGCACTTACATAGCGCGCCTGCCATTGTGCTGTGGGCCTGCATGGGATTCCGATCCTGGGCCTCCTCCAGCTGCCAGCGCGCAGTTTTGCATATCAAATTCAAATTCAAATTCAAATGCTTTATTGGCATGAAAGTTTACAGGGAACCATATTGCCAAAGCTTACATAACAAAAAAAGTACAGGTTTCCAACATTCTGTAGGTGTCAAACAATTTTGACCTTCGTTGGGTACAGACAGTATTAATTTAAACAGTCGTTGACCCTCGTTGGGTACATTCAGTATTAATTTAAAGTCGTTGGGTACATTCGGTATTGATTTAAACATTTTTTAAAATTTTTTTTAGAGTATATATGCTATGGGTGTGCTCGTTAGTCACTCACTGTTCCTCAGGTTGTGACATGTTGTTACATATTGGGCACCAAGATATGGTCTGTCTCCTTCCCCCAGGACTATTCTTAATTTTGACAGGTCATCCAATTCTTCGAAATCTGGGGTTGCAAGGCTGAGCTTGTCAAAATATATGTTTCTTGTTTTGTTGAATTTTTCGCATTTTAGGAGGAAGTGCACCTCTGTCTCAACCTCGCCAGCCAGTGATCACATATTCTATTTTCTTTAGGTTGCCAGGATTTCTTGTATCTTCCTTTTTCAATTGCCAGTTGGTGGTCGCTTAGTCTGTGTCTGGTGAGGGTCTGTCTCTGTTTTGTGTCTCTGATGGTCGAGAGATAGTCTGCCAGTTTATATTCTCTTTTTAGGGCCCGGTAGCATTCTAACCTGCTTTGGCTTTTGGTTATTTTGTTCCAATGTTCCAGGTAGGTTTCTTTGCATTGTTTAATGATTTGGTTCACTCGGATTGGTGTTTGGAGGACAGTGTTGGTCTGGGACTGGTCAGGGTCCGGCTGGGTAGGAGTACTTAGTTTCAGTAGCAACTGACTCAGGGGACTCATTTCTGGGTTCAGCTCTTGAGTCTGGAGGGCTTTAAAATGAAGGGTGTCTGGGGAACTAGATTTGAGGTGATTTAGAAAGTTAGTGCTCTTTTTTGGATGTTTATTATCAGTGGGTATCTGCCTAGTTCGGCTCTACATGCATTTGTTGCCGTTTTCCTTTGGGTGCGAAGAATGCTTCGGCAAAATTCTGCATGTAAGGCTTCTATTGTGTGTTTTTCCCATTTAGTGTAGCTATGGTGATTGAGTGGGCCCCATACTTCACTACCATACAGCGCAATGGGCAGGATTATACTATCAAATATTTTGAGCCAGATTTTGATTGGAATTTGGATGTTGTAGAGTTTTCTTTTTATTGCATATAGGGCTCTTCGGGCTTTTTCTTTTAGTGCATTCACTGCTATGCTGAAGCTCCCTGATGCTGTAATGGTTAGACCAAGGTAAGTGTAGCTCATAGTGTGTCCTATGATGGTATCACTGAGAGTAAACTGGTATTTGTTTTCCTGACATCTGGGCCTTTTTTGAAAAATCATGATGTTGGTTTTCTTTAGATTTACTGTCAGGGCCCAATTTTGGCAGTATTAAGACGATACATGATCAGTGGTGTACATTCAAGGAGTTATTTTACAACTTCCAAAAAAAATATATTCCACTGAGAAGAAAAGGGTGTAAAAGAAAAGACAGCCATCCGTGGCTAAGTAAAGAAATTAAGGATAGTATTCGACTAAAAACAAGGGCATATAAGGTAGCCAAATCTAGTGGGAGGATAGAGGATTGGGAAAACTTTAAAAGACAGCAAAAAATAACAAAAAGATTGATTAAGAAAGGGAAGATAGATTATGAAAGTAAATTAGCAAAAAATATAAAAACAGATAGTAAGAGTTTTTATAGTTATATAAAAAGAAAAAGGGTGGCTAAAGTAAATGTTGGTCCCTTAGAGGATGAGACCAGGAAATTAATGGTGGGAAATATGGAGATGGCAAAAACACTGAATGAATATTTTACATCAGTCTTTACAGTAGAAGACACTAAGAATATCCCAACACTGGACAAACAGGGGGCTAAAGGGGGGGGGAGGAGCTAAACACGATCAAAATCACTAAGGAAGTGGTACTCGGTAAAATAATGGGACTCAAGGCAGATAAATCACCTGGACCTGATGGCTTACATCCTAGGGTCTTGAGGGAAGTGGCGGTAGGGATTGTGGATGCATTGGTAATAATTTTCCAAAACTCCCTGGACTCGGCAAAGGTCCCGGCAGACTGGAAAACTGCTAATGGAACACCCTTATTTAAAAAGGGCAGTAGACAGAAGGCTGGAAACTATAGACCAGTTAGCCTAACATCTGTGGTAGGTAAAATTTTGGAGTCCATTATTAAGGAGACAGTAACAGGACATTTGGATAATCATAATTTAATAGGACAAAGTCAGCATGGTTTTATGAAGGGGAAGTCATGTTTGACAAATTTGCTGGAGTTCTTTGAGGAAGTAACATATAGGGTGGATAAAGGGGAACCAGTGGACGTAGTGTATTTAGACATCCAAAAGGCATTTGACAAGGTGCCACACAAAAGATTATTGCTTAAGATAAAAAATCACGGGATTGGGGGTAATATTCTGGCATGGATAGAGGATTGGCTATCTAACAGAAGGCAGAGAGTTGGGATAAATGGTTCATTCTCAGACTGGCAATCAGTAACTAGTGGTGTTCCACAGGGGTCAGTGCTGGGTCCCCAACTCTTTACAATCTATATTAACGATTTGGAGGAGGGGACCGAGTGTAACATATCAAAGTTTGCAGATGATACTAAGATGGGAGGGAAAGTAGTGAGTGAGGAGGACATAAAAAACCTGCAAGGGGACATCGACAGGCTAAGTAAGTGGGCAGAGATTTGGCAGATGGAATACAATACTGGAAAGTGTGAGGTTATGCACTTTGGCAGGAAAAATCGTAGAGCAAGTTATTATCTTAATGGCAAGAAACTGGAAAGTATTGAAGTACAAAGGGATCTGGGGGTCCTGGTGCACGAAACTCAAAAGGTTAGTATGCAGGTGCAGCAAGTGATTAAGAAGGCCAATGGAATGTTGGCTTTCATTGCTAGGGGGATAGAATATAAAAATAGGGAGGTATTGCTTCAGTTGTACAAGGTATTGGTGAGGCCGCACCTGGAATACTGCGTACAGTTTTGGTGTCCATACTTAAGAAAGGACATACTTGCTCTCGAGTCAGTACAAAGAAGGTTCACTCGGTTAATCCCGGGGATGAGGGGTTGGACATATGAGGAGAGGTTGAGTAGATTGGGACTCTACTCATTGGAGTTCAGAAGAATGAAAGGCGATCTTATTGAAACATATAAGATTGTGAAGGGGTCGGATCGGGTGGATGCGGGGAAGATGTTCCCGATGATGGGTGAAACTAGAACTAGGGGGCATAGTCTTAGAATAAGGGTCTGCTCTTTCAAAACTGAGATGAGGAGGAACTACTTCACTCAGAGGGTGGTAGGTCCATGGAATATGCTGCCCCAAAAAGCTGTAGAAGCTACATCATTACATAAATTTAAAACAGAAATAGACAGTTTCCTAGAAGTAAAGGGAATTAAGGGTTACGGGGAGCGGGCAGGAATTTGGACATGAGTCTAGGTTCGGATCGGTCATGGCCCTGTGGGTAGTGGAGTGGGCCCAGGGGCCGTGTAGCATGATCCTGCTCCTATTTTGTGTGTCTAATTCGGTTAGATTCAGGAGATGGTTCTGTGATAGTGGATTGGCGGTTAGGATCAGATCAGCCATGATCTTATTGAATGGTGGAGCAGGCTCGAGGGGCCGATTGGCCTACTCCTGCTCCTATTTCTTATGTTATGTTCTTATGAATAGAGATCGGCCCCAAAACCTAAGTAAAACTTCAAATACATTTTTAAAAAATCACATTTTTAAAATCTATAAATTACATAAATTAACTATTTTAAACAAAAATGTAAATTTTTGAAAGAATTCATTAAAGTTTTTAACGGGGCTAAAAATAAACTTACCTTTCTTTAAAGTATTTTAAAATGATAAACCTGTGGAAAAAATGTTTTAATTTTACTTAATTAACCTCTTACCTTGTTAAAAGCAGGCCTTGCGCCTGCTTTTTCCACGCGCAGCTGCTAGGGACTTAACCGCACGGAGAAACCTGTAAAAAAATCGGAAGTTCCAGGCGTACGCGCTGCCTGTCTGGCGCACGCGTTTGACCTCCGAACCCCTGCCTTCAAGGGAACGGAAGTTCCGGTTCCCAGCGCAGGCGCAGTGCACGTGCAAAACCGACGGTTCCATTGGCCTTACGGGTGAGTACACAGCGCGCACTCACCCGTGGGGACTCGAATTTCTGGCCCAGTGTTTCAGGTCGATGACCTTTCGTCAGAACTGGAAAAAAGCAGGAAATGGAACAGATTTTTAAGCAAGTCTAGGGGCTGGGAAATGGGGGAGGGGATGAAAGAACAAAAGGGAAGGTCTGTGATAGGATAGAAGGCGGAAGAAGTTAAGAGATATTCAAGACAAAAGGAGACGGTAATGGGACAGGTTAAGAAACAAAGGCCCTTTCATTCTGCCAGCACAATTCACACTTCATCTAGAGCCATCCTTTGTTTCTTTGATCCATTTTTAAAATTCATTCACGGGATGTGGGCGTCGCTGGCAAGGCCAGCACTTATTGCCTATCCCCAGCTGCCCTCGAGAAGGTGGTGGTGAGCCGCCTTCTTGAACCGCTGCAGTCCGTGTGGTGAAGGTGCTCCCACAGTGCTGTTAGGGAGGGAGTGCCAGGATTTTGACCCAGCGACTATGAAGGATCGGCCGATATACTTCCACATCAGGATGGTGTGTAGCTTGGAGGGGAACTTGCAAGTGCTGGTGGTCCCATGCGCCTGCTGCCCTGGAGGCCTGGAGAGGGGCAAGCCCCTACTGGCAGCATCCCGTAGTACTTTTGTGTGCAGCCAGGAGAATTCCTGGGATGGAGCGTAGGTCATTCCTGGTAAGTGCAAGTTCCTTCTTTGATTAATAACCTGCAGCCTGTGGTAGAATGTTTCTATTCTACCACAGAGGGCAGTGGAGGTCAATTCATTAAATATATTCAAGAAGGAGTTAGATATATTTCTTAAGGCTAAAGGGATCAAGGGATATGGGGAGAAGGCAGGGACAGGGTACTGAATTTGGATGATCAGCCATGATCTCATTGAATGGCGGAGCAGGCTCAAGGGGCCGAATGGCCTACTCCTGCTCCTATCTTCTATGTTTCTATTAAGTCAGTATATATTTTATTGTGGCGGAGACCACATAGGGACAATAACACAATTCACTATGTATAGCCAATGTGGTTATATGTACGTACTTGGTTGGGTTATCGGGGCAGGGTCCCTTTAAGAGCATCAGTAGCGTGATGACGTCATAGCCCTGCAATGAGGCTGAGAACCTCAGTCCACATGGGAGAGTGAATAAAGTAACACGCGTTTTGCCTTTGCTGCAACAAAAGTCTCAGCCTGTTGATTTCTAGCGACTCCAACATTATGACATTAACCGACCCCTAGAGGGCAGGCAGCAAGAATGATGAAGTTGAGTACCATCGGGAACGAGGGAGTGGGAAATAGACTGAGCTAATGAATAGGTTAGTTCGTCTGAACCCAATAACAATCAAGTGCTGGCCCATTGGAGAAATAGGACACCTCTGGAATTTAAAAGGGGAATTAAACCAGATGCAACAGTAAGGAAACTGGGTGCTTGTTCCTCTATTTTACACTATAAACACACACGCGCACACATTTGGCCTTCCATTGTCTAGGTACAAATGGTCGGTGTAACAAAGCCATGGTCTGTTTGATGCTGGTAAAGCATTCATGCTTTTCTGAGTGCACCAATTTCCTCGATTTTGTCGTAGAGCATCTTTTCCCAATCTTCTCCTTTCCTCATTGCCGCACAGCGCGTCTCCATGGTCTCTAAAGCCCGGATCTCAGGTGGAATCTCTGGAGTTAGCCCAGCCTTCAACACGGCCTCCTGGAACTTAGCAGCAGAAGCAGTGGCTAGGCAGCATCTGGTGACGCTAAGTGCAGACAGATAAAAAGAATTAGTGGTCAGGAAAGAGTTTTGGCTTTGCTTAGTTATTCCTGGACAGTCGCAACGATGACAATGAAGCGAAGACACTTGCCTTTTTATAGTGTCATTTTAGAATTTTTTTTGTGTGTTCCTCTGTCAAATCACCCCTTAATCTAATGAAAACAGCTCTTTCTGATTGCTTTAATTTTCCCTGCCCCTGCCCTCCCCCCCACCACCCTTCCTTCCTTCCTTCCTAGTTTGCACGAGACATTAAACAAAGGCCCCGTCTGCCTGTTCGACTGGTCGCTATTCCAAGAACATCAGGGGGTCTACATAAGAACATAACAAATAGGAGCAGGAGTCGGCCATTTGGCCCTTCGAGCTTGCTCCGTCATTCAATAAGATCATGGCTGATCTTCTACCTCATCTCCACTTTCCTGCACTATCCCCATATCCCTTGATTCCCTTAATATCCAAAAATCTATCGATCTCTGTCTTGAATCTACTCAACGACTGAGCCTCCACAGCCCTCTGGGGTACAGAATGCCAAAGATTCACAATCTATGGGGGAGAAATTCGGGAGCGCCCCCTTTGGGCCGCTAACGTTTGAAAGCTGGAAAATGTAGCAGCAGGCGCTAATGATTCTCAGCTTTCTGTAAATTCGGTGTTAGCACTCCACTGAATGAAGCGCTCCACTTCCTTCCTGGAGCGCTAAAGGATGCAGGCGGGGCGGTAGTGGTGCAGCGCTGCACAAAGTCCCGAGCAGCACTGCCGAGATCCGAGGCTCCTTCCCTCCCTTAAAGGGAAGGGCCGTCGCTGCAGGCTCTGCATTGGGACCAGTTAGCTGGTTCCCGACGGCGGTCGCAAGCCGGCCCGATCAGCCCCATGCCATCCAGCAGAGCGCCGGGCTGATCGATCGCAGCCGAAGGAAAATGGCAAAAAATTCAAATACTGCATCGCAACAAGTTCACTACTTACCGCGCCAACATCCCCTTTAACTTGCGTCCCCGAAACGCTCGGCTTCCCGAACAACGCCTCCTGCAGCTGTCGGTGATTTTGCCCGGCGCTGCTGCAGGGGGCGGAACCGAAGTTCAGGGTCCTGGGCGTTACCGGGGCGAAGCGCAGGACAATGGCGTCATGATCTCCGGGCGAAGGAGATCGTGGCGCAAAGTGTTACCGCTGCCGCAAACCTCTTGGCCAATTTAACGGGAGTCACTCATTTCGCCACGCTCGGTCAGTAAGTCATCATCGCCCCCCTGGAGGCAATAACGGGAGGCACTAAGGAGCCCAGTTGTACAGGGCCTTGGTGAGACCACACCTTGAGTATTGTGTGCAGTTTTGGTCGCCTTATCCGAGGAAGGATGTCCTTGCCATGGAGGGAGTGCAGCGAAGATTCACCAGGCTGATACCTGGGATGGCAGGAATGACGTATGAGAAGAGATTGGGTTGATTGGGCTTATACTCGCTGGAGTTTAGAAGAATGAGAGAGGATCTCATTGAAACTTATAAAATTCTAACAGGACCAGACAGACTAGATGCAGGAAGGATGTTCCCGATTGCCAGGGAGTCCAGAACCAGGGGTCACAGTCTAAGGATAATGGGTAAGCCATTTAGGACAGAGATGAGGAGGAATTTCTTCACCCAGAGAGTGGTGAACCTGTGGAATTCTCTACCACAGAAGGCAGTAGAGGCCAATTCATTAAATATATTCAAGAAGGAGTTAGATATATTTCTTAAGGCTAAAGGGATCAAGGGATATGGAGAGAAGGCAGGGACAGGGTACTAAATTTGAATGATCAGCCATGATCGCATTGAATGGCGGAGCAGGCTCGAGGGGCCGAATGGCCTACTCCTGCTCCTATCTTCTATGTTTCTATGTCCAATTTCTAGCCCTTTGAGTGAAGAAATTTCTCCACCCGTCAGTCTTTCACCGTTGTCCTGGCCAACATTCCTCCCTCAACTAACACCACCAAAAACAGACATAGATACATAGAAGATAGGAGCAGGAGTAGGCCATTCGGCCCCTCGAGCCTGCTCCGCCATTCAATGAGATCATGGCTGATCATCCAATTTCAGTACCCTGTCCCCGCTTTTTCCCCATACCCCTTGATCCCTTTAGCCTTAAGAAATATATCCAACTCCTTCTTGAATATATTTAATGAATTGGCCTGTACTGCCGTCTGTGGTAGAGAATTCCACAGGTTCACCAGTCTCTGGGTGAAGAAATTCCTCCTCATCTCTGTCCTAAATGGCTTACCCCTTATCCTTAGACTATGACCCCTGGTTCTGGACTCCCCGACCATCGGGAACATCCTTCCTGCATCTAGTCTGTCCAGTCCTGTCAGAATTTTAAAAGTTTCGATGAGATCCCCTCTCATTCTTCTAAACTCCAGCGAGTATTAGCTAGTCATTCACAGAAACAGGAGGAGGCCATCCAGCCCCCGAGCCTGCACCCCCATTCAATTAGATCAGGGCTGATCTCTATCTTATCTCCATCTATCTGCCTTGGTTCCATAACCCTTAACACCCTTGCCTAACAAAAATTTATCAATCTCAGTTTTGAAATTTTCAATTGACGCCCCCCCCCAGCCACAACAGCTTTTTGGGAGAGAGAGTTTCAGATTTCCGCTACCCTTTGAGTGAAGAAGTGCTGCCTGACGTCAGCCCTGAACAGCCTGGCTCTAATTTTAAGGTCACGCCCCCTTGTTCTGGACTCCCCCCACCAGAGGAAATAGTTTCTCTCTATCGACCCGATCAACTCCTTTAATCATCTTAAACCGCTCAGCTAAATGTCATTGCTGTTTCCGAGATCGTGCTGTATGAAAAATGGCTGCCTCTTTTGCCTGCATAACATCAATCACAGCAATTCAGTGTATGTGAAGTGCTTTGGGACATTTCTTCCAGGAATAATGGCCCAGAAATTCGGCCCGCCCGTGGTGAGTACGCACGGGGTACTCACCCGTAGGCCGATTGGAAGTGACGGTCTCCTGCATGCACTGCGCAGGTGCGGGAAACCGGCACTTCCGATCCTCTGAACGAAGAGGTTCAGAGGTCGAAGGCGCGCGCGGGGGAGTCTGTGCGCGCGCGCGCTTTGAACTTAGGTTTTTTTTTATTTTTTATACAGGTTTTCACGTGAGGGTAAGTCTCCAGAAGTTACACATTTAAAAAGCAGGCATAAGGCCTGCTTTTTGCAAGGTAAGTGGTCAATTAATTAAAATTAAAACATTTTTTCCCCACAGGTTTATTAGTTTTAAATACTTTAAAAGCAAGGTAAGTTTATTTTTAGGCCCGTTATAATAAAAAATTATTTTTTTCAAAAATTTAAATTATTGTTTAAAATAGTTGTTTAATGTAATTTATAGTTTATTTAATAAGTGTGATTTAAAAAAAAAATTATTTGAAGGTTTAATGCTATTCTGGGGCCGATAGTATTCATAAGTGTGACAGGTCTTCCTGTCAGACTTATGAATGGAGCATTCCCTGCTCCAGTTGGCTGCCCATGGCTCACGTGATCCCAGGGGACACATCGCACTAACTACGCCCCTGGGACACACAAGCACAGCGCGCCGGCAGCTGGGCCAGGCCCCGGAGAGGAATTCCACGGGAGCCCAGAGCTCAACTGCTGGCGCGCAAGTAAGTGTAGGTCGGGGGCTTGCACCCGCGGGAAGCCCCCGACCCGAATTTCTGGGCCAATAAGGTGTGATATGAATAAAAGTTATTTTTCTTCAGATGAGCCGGTATTAATACAACGCCTTGCTTTGCAACCTGAACAGCTCCTGTTTGTTCGGTACACCAGTGAAAGTCTCATTGGTTCTGTGAGTGAAAGGTTGTCTAATACCATTACCTGCTTGCGCCGAGGTCCGATTGTTGATAGTGGTACGTGACAGCGACAGCAGAGTGAGGACACAGCAGATACTGATTCTCTTTCCAACAGCGGAGCATAGTTTCAATCACATTGTCATCATTCACAGAGGATGAACTGAGAGCTTGTGACAGCTGCATGATAACAAGAAAGGCAACAGGTCAAAGGCCATCTCAGTGACCTAGCGATTGCTCATAGTAACATCCGATGGCCATTTGTGGTCTCCCTCCCTTCAACTGTGGCCTTGAGCACATAAAGCTAGGCTTACCCTCCAGTGCAGTACCGAGGGAGTGCTGCACTGTCGGAGGTGCCGCCTTTCGGATGAGACGTTAAACCGAGGCCCCATCTGCCCTCTCAGGTGGACGTAAAAGATCCCATGGCACTGTTTCAAAGAAGAGCAGGGGAGTTAGCCCTGGCGTCCTGGCCAATATTTATCCCTCAATCAACACCACTAAAACAGAATATTTGGGGCGAAAAATTCAGTATTGCCCATTTTGGGGCGTTAATATTGGCCGGGCACAAAGTTTAGCGCTCTGCGTTAATTATCGCCTCCGACTGCAAAATTCGCCTCTATCGCCCCTGGGGGTGATTTGAGCGCTAAATCAGGCGCTACACACCTCTCTTAAGGCGCTAACGTTAGGGAGCGAGGCGCTACCTCAGAACGCTACCGAAGTTCAGGCGATGTCAGCTACCATGGAAACCAGACACACTGGCACTGTCCAGTTCTTAAAGGTGAGGGGCCATCTTGCTGGCCAGCCACACCCTGCTCATTGCAGCCTTGAATCTCGGCCTGGAAAGATCACAAAAGCAATTGTGTTGGAAGCACTAATGGACAGGCCCAGGCTGCTGTGTGAGGCAAAGGAAGAGATTGCGGGGGCTCTAACACATATATTCAGGACCTCTCTGGCCACAGGGGATGTGCCAGAGGACTGGAGAACCGCTAATGTAGTACCATTATTCAAGAAGGGAAGTAGGGAAAAACCGGGGAACTACAGGCCAGTGAGCCTAACATCAGTGGTAGGAAAATTATTGGAAAAAATTCTGAGGGACAAAATTTGTCTCCACTTGGAGAGGCAAGGATTAATCAGGGATAGTCAACATGGCTTTGTCAAGGGAAGATCATGTCTGACTAATTTGATTGAATTTTTTGAGGGGGTGACTAGGTGTGTGGATGAGGGTAACGCAGTGGATGTGGTATATATGGACTTCAGTAAGGCCTTCGATAAAGTCCCGCACAGGAGACTGGTCAAGAAGGTAAGAGCCCATGGAATCCAGGGTGCCTTGGCACATTGGATACAAAACTGGCTTAGTGACAGAAGGCAGAGGGTGATGGTCGAAGGTTGTTTTTGTGACTGGAAGCCTGTGGCCAGTGGGGTACCACAGGGATCGGTGCTGGGTCCCTTGCTGTTTGTGGTCTACATTAATGACTTGGATATGAATGTAAAAGGTATGATCAGTAAGTTCGCGGATGATACAAAAATTGGTAGGGTGGTAAATAGCGAGGAGGGTAGCCTCAGTCTGCAGGACGATATAGATGGGTTGGTCAGATGGGCGGAACAGTGGCAAATGGAATTTAACCCGGAAAAGTGCGAGGTGATGCACTTTGGGGGGACTAACAAGGCAAGGGAATACACAATGAATGGTAAGACCCTAGGCAAGACGGAGGGTCAGAGGGATCTGGGTGTGCAAGTACACAGATCCCTGAAGGCGGCGGAACAGGTGGATAAGGTGGTAAAAAAGGCATATGGGATACTTATATTCAATGCCTCGGCTAATGAAGGCAAGAGCAAGGAGGTTATGATGGAACTGTATAAAACACTGGTTAGGCCACAGCTGGAATACGGTGTGCAGTTCTGGTCGCCACACTACAGGAAGGATGTGATCGCGTTGGAGAGGGTGCAGAGGAGGTTCACCAGGATGTTACCGGGGCTGGAGCACTTCAGCTATGAAGAGAGACTGGGCAGATTGGGTTTGTTTTCCTTGGAGCAGAGGAGGCTGAGGGGGGACATGATTGAGGTGTACAAAATTATGAGGGGCATAGATAGGATGGATGCTGAGGAGCTTTTTCCCTTAGTAGAGGGGTCAATAACTAGGGGGCATAGATTCAAGGTAAAGGGCGGGAGGTTTAGAGGGGATTTGAGAAAGAACTTTTTCACCCAGAGGGTGGTTGGAGTCTGGAACTCACTGCCTGAAAGGGTTGTGGAGGCTGGAACCCTCACAACATTGAAGAAGCATTTGGATGAGCACTTGAAATGCCATAGCATACAAGGCTACGGACCAAATGCTGGAATATGGGATTAGATCAGGCAGGGCTTGATGGCCGGCGCGGACACGATGGGCCGAAGGGCCTCTATCCGTGCTGTATAACTCTATGACTCTAAGAGCTCAGCGCTTAGGAACCTCAAAAGTAGTGCTGAGGGCCAAAACTCCTTAGGACAGCGTAAAACCAAAATTTTTGCCGACAAGGCAGGAAGCGCCCGCCTTTAAATAGCGCTCCCCCAGCCCCTTCCCGACTTGAAAACGTTCCCCTCTACCCGTCGTTCCTAGCAGCAGGCTCTAAAGCAGGAGGCGCGACGCAATATCTGGTCCGGGGCGCTAACGGGGCATTGCATGCTGGACTGACGTCACGATCTGCAGGCGCAGGAGATCGTGGCGGTAGTGTTTAGCGCGGCCGCAAAACAACTGGTCAATTTCGCAAGTGGCACTAAAAGCGCCGCACTCGGGCGCTAAGTTCCTAACAACCCGTTAGCGCCCCCCCCACCGAGGGTGCTAACGAGAGGCGCTAACCAACTGAATTTTTCTCCCTTGGTCATTATCAAATTCCTGTTTGTGGGAGCTTGCTGTGCGCAAATTGGTTGCCGCTTTTCCTGCATTACAACAGGGACTACGCCTCAAAAAGTACCTCATTGGCTGTAAAGCACTTCGGGACATCCGGTGGTCATGAAAGGCGCTATATAAATGCAAGTCTTTCTTTCTTTCCTTCAGCAGACTTCTTATTCGATAGATCCCTGGGTCTCTATTCACTCTTTCAGGGGGGAAGGGGTTCACCCAGGTGCCTGACATACATGGAAATCCATCACCATGTTTATGAGTTGGGAGGAACGAGACCATGAAGAGTTGACCTTGTTTATAATACCCTTTGGATGGAGAAGCTGCTAACTTTTGTTGGGACACCATTCCATTGGCGTGAGCTGCCCTGTTGATACCTTGCCTAAGTAGCCATTCTTCATGTCTGAGACTAGACAATGTACAGCTGGCAGGCTCTCTGATGACAAGGGCATCTCAGCGGAGACTGATCCTGAATGCACGCCCGTACTGTCGTTTGGCTAATATTCCAGAGATCCCCCCATGGCTGCCTTAAATAAGCCTGTGCCATAAAGGTTGAATGCGGTGGTCACCTTCAGGGCCACAGAGAGCAACATAGGCAGATGAGCGTGCCTGCAGATCCTCGTCCAGTAGGTGGCAGCTTTGCCCTGTTGCCTCTTTGGTGAAGCAGGCTCTTCTTATACACATCTCCTCACCAGGGCCCTTACATGGCTTGTGTTAGAACATAAGAAATAGGAGCAGGAGTAGGCCATTCGGCCCCTCGAGCCTGTTCCGCCATTCAATAAGATCATGGCTGGTCTACCTCAACCCCACCTTGCGTTGCCAGTATATTCCGGGGCAATATCTGGTGGGGCGCAGCCTCCTTAAATGCTGCCTGCCTCTTCTCTGCACCATGCTCTGCTGCTCCTCCTCCTCCTGCCCATAGGGAATGCCATTACCTGCTTCCACAAAGCCCTGACTGTGGATGGGTAGGGCGGGGAGCGGGCAGTGGTGAAAATCTCCTGGCGGCCTTACCCTGTCAGAAGCAGTGAGAAGCAACGGCCAGGTCTGTGTATGCAAATTGGAACCACGGCAATATATGTTTCCCAGCTGCTGAAAGGGCGAGTGAACCTCCTCACTTCCACCCATCGCAGCTGGTCCTGGCAACTGCTATGCCGTATAAATCTCAATCTAAATTAAGCCGAGTGCTTTGGGAACGCGAAAACAGGAAACTTGGAGCTGCAGTACCACTGGCCCTCATTATAATATATTCAAATTGCGGGATGGGCCCAAAGGTGCGAAGGAATTCGGTCCTGATTATGCACCAAAATTACGCTGAAAATAGTGAATAAATTCTCCCTTAAGTTGTTTTAAATACCTGAATAAAAGAACTATGTCCTGGCTAATATTTGTCTCTCACTAAACAAACAGATTATCTGGTCATTATCACGTTGCTGTTTGTGGGAGCTTGCTGTGCGCAAATTGGCTGCCGTGTTTTCCTACATTATAACAGTGACTACACTTCAGAAAGTATGTCATTGGCTGTAAAGCACCGGAGGTCGTGAAAGGCGTTGTATAAATGCAAGTCCTTTTTTATTGTGATGTATGATTGATGGGTGAAAACAAGATTGGACTTAGCTATGATGACCCCATGGGCTGGATTTTGATACTGGAGGCATGTTGGAGGCGGGACTACAACTTTTGGGGTTGTAGTCCCGCCTCCATCGAGTTGTGGCCAACCCACGCGATTTTCACTTGATTGACCTTGTTGAGCCCACCCAGCGGGCTCAGCAGGCCAATTAAGGGCCACCCAGCAACAGGTGACGTCACAGATTGACATTTCATCTGTCAAGAGCTTTTGACAGATGAAATATCAGCATTTGACAGCTCTGTGAAGCTGTCAAACACTGACAATCTGTACACTAAGTTAATTCCTTCCTCTCAGGCTGATTTAGAGATCTCTCCAGAACAGAAAGCTGAATGCTGCAACTTTTGATAGCTTGCGGCCATTCTGCTTTCTGTGCCGTGAGATGAGGGACTCCCGAGACCTGAAGGAAGGAAGGCTGTATAGGTAAGTAAAGTTAAGTAAAACTTCTTTAAACACTTTACACACACCAAACACACTTACCTCTGCACTCATGCACACATCACTCACCTGAACACCAGACATTTCGAACCCTCCAAGCCCTTCAGCCCGATGGCCCACCTCGCTAACTTGGCGTGGTTTGGAGCTGTCAGGAATCCCACACTTCAGGAATAAAAATAGGGATTAGGCTAAAAACTGCCTGTTAACTACCTGTTAACAGGCAGTAAATTGGCACTAATTCCCTTCCCGCTTTGGGGAGGCGGCTCCCAGCACAGGTCGGGTATCCGCCTCCTTTGAAACTGGCATGGAGGCGGGTTGGGGGGTGGGATGGGTTCGTGTCCCCCGATTTCGCGATTTTAACCCCCCACACGCCTCCAATCCCACCTCAACGGCCCAATGAAAATCCTGCCCCAAGTATTGAATGTATAGCTAGTTTTTTTGGTTCCCTCAAGGGTTCAGTGGGTCATCTTAGTCTCCTAGGGGGGAAAATTTGGTATCGACCATTTTGGGGTGGTAGCAACGTCTGGGCGCTAACCTTAGCGCCCGGCGGTAATTAGCGGCAGTGACCGCGAAAGTGAGTTTTAGTGCCCCAAGATGGAAGTGGAGCGCTAAATCAAGCGCTTTACTTCCTTCTTAGGGCGCTAATGTTGGAACTCATCCATCATCTTTTTTATTAAGGTGCTATCCTTAGGGCAGACACTTCAGCAGCGCTGCACACTGGGCCGTGCATCGCTGCCGCGTTCAAAGGCTCCTTCCCGCCCTTAAAGGGAAGGGCCATCGCTGCAGGCTCTGCAATAGAAAAATTACCTACCTGGACCACCAAGGAAGCCGCGATCCCGCGCGATCAGCCCAGCACTCAAGCAGAGTGCTGATCGATCGCGGGCAGGAACCCGCGGAAAAACCTGCAGCAAGAAAGGTTTTTTTTCACTTACCTCAGCCATCTCGCCTTTAATCATCGTCCCCGAAGCGGCCAGCGATGCTGCAGGGGGCGGAAGTCAATTTCGGGCGCGGGCCGCAACCGAGGTGATGCACACGGCGATGACGTCATGATCTCCGGGTGACGGACATAGGGGCGCAACGCTGTAGTGCCGCCGCAAAACCCCTGCCGAGTATGGCAGGAGTCGATGTCAGCACCACGCCCGGTCGCAAAGCCACCCCCCCCGGGGGTACTAACGGGAGGCGCAATGGCACCCAATTTCACCCCCCTCATCCCGAAAGAAACAAGCTCAACTTCCTGAACCATTCCTCATACCTTGGGTGTCACCAGAATTGATCGCCTCACAAAGTAATGCATTCCTTCCCATGAATATGGTGACAGTGCAGCAGATGTTCAATGGATTATGCTCTTTTTAAAAGATACTACTTAACCAATTATCAAAAGAACCCAAGTACTGACCTTTACGGACAAGGCTTCTGGCAGATTGGCTTTGCCCAGTTTCTGGAACTCTTCCATCATTGTTTTTATCAAGGTGCTATCTTTGTCCGACAACAGCCAGAATATTCTCTCCATGTTGTACGGTTCCTGCAGAAGTAAGAAAAGCTTGTTCTAAATAAAGATTCCCTGTTTGCCTTCTTCCTCTCTGTGCTATCTCTGGAGGCTGATGACTAGGGCACTTTCCATTCTCTGCACAACTTGTGTCCCGTGTCCGTCCATTCTATCAAGTCATCGAGCCACGCTCTTCTTTACTTTCCTCTTGATTTATTAGCATCAACTTTTCCACACTTTCTATGTGTGCCCATAATATGGAACATAATCAGCCCCATCATGTCTCTCTTTTCTTATGCTAGTTAAGTTCTTCATACCCCATGGTGTATACAGGTAGCCATTTAAAAAGAGGGGAAATAAAGAAAATAGTTTCTTTTTAATTCAGTGTATTTTTATTCTTTGGCTCTGGTTGAAGCGGCTTTGCTCCATAATAACATAAGAACTAGGAGCAGGAGTCAGCCATTCAGCCCCTCCAGCCTGCTCCGCCATTCAATAGGATCATGGCTGATCTTCGACCTCAACTCCACTTTCCCGCCTGACCTCCCTATCACTTGATTCCCCTACAGCACAAAAATCTATCTATCTCACCCTTGAATATACTCAATGATTCAGCATCCACAGCCCTCTGGGGTAGAAAATTCCAAAGGTTTACAACCCTCTGAATGAAGAAATTCCTCATCGCAGTCCTAAATGGCCGACCCCTTATCCTGAGACTATGCCCCCTTGTTCTAGACTCTCCAGCCAGGGGAAACAACCTCTCAGCATCAACCCTGTCAATCCCCCTCAGAATCTTGTATGTTTTAATCAGATCACCTCTCATTCTTCTAAACTCCAGAGAGTATAGGCCCATTCTACTCAATCTCTCCTCATAGGACAACCCTCTCATCCCAGGGATCAATCTAGTGAACCTTCGTTGCACCGCCTCTTAAGGCAAGTATATCCTTCCTTAGATAAGGAGATCAAAACTGTGCACAGTACTCCAGGTGTGGTCTCACCAAAGCCCTGTACAATTGCAGTAAGACTTCCTTACTTTTGTACTCCAACCCCCTTTCAATAAAGGCCAACAGGCCATTTGCCTTCCTAATTGTCCCAGTTAATCTCAGTGTTCAGTTCAACTGACTATTGGTTTCCCGTATGACTGTTACCTCTCGTCTTTATTTTCTCAATTTAACTCATCTCAAAAATACATTTTTTTGTTAAATGTATATTATTTTCTTGATTGCCTTTTACTGCATTTATTTATTTTGCTTGATTCATATAGGTTGGGGAGAGTTGACCATGTTGGTTGTCTCTAGACAACAGGGTGCCTCAGTGTACTTGCCTTGCTGAGTGGAAGGAAGTGACAAGGTGAGGCCTGGGGAGCTCGAGCACCCCTCATCTCCTCCACAGGGATGGAGGTGGGAAGACAGGATTTCAACTCGCATTGCTTTTTGTTCTCAAGTCACCAATTCTCTCCATTGAGCAGGTTTGGTTCTCAGGGGGAAAAAAGGGTGCACATTTTGCTTCATTCATATAGAGAGTACAAAGAATAGGGATAAATGGGTCTTTTTCAGGATGGCAGGCTGTGACTAGTGGGGTACCGCAAGGATCGGTGCTTGGGCCCCAGCTATTCACAATCTATATCAATGATTTGGATGAGGGGACTAAATGTAACATTTCCAAATTTGATGACACAAAGCTAGGTGGCAGTGTCAGTTGCGAAGAGGATGTGAAGAGGCTTCAAGGGGATCTCGACAGGCTCAGTGAGTGGGCGAGAACATGGCAGATGGAATATAATGTGGATAAATGTGAAGTTATCCACTTTGGTAGAAAAACAGAAAGGCAGAGTATTTCCTAAATAGTGAAAGATTGGGGAATGCAGATGCTCAAAGGGACCTGGGTGACCTTGTACATGAGTCACTGAAAGTAAATGTGCAGGTGCAGCAAGCCATTAGGAAGGCAAATGGTATGCTGGCCTTCATTACAAGCGGATTTGAGTACAGGAGTAAAGAAATCTTACTCCAATTATATAGGGCCACACCTAGAGTACTGTGTACAATTTTGGTCGCCTTACCGAAGGAAGGATATACTTGCCATAAAGGGAGTGCAACAAAGGTTCACAAGATTGATTCCTGGGATGGCAGGACTGTTGTATGAGAAGAGATTGAGTAAACTAGGCCTGTATATTCTCTTAAATTCAGAAGAACGAGAGGGGATCTCATTGAAGCATACAAAATTATTACAGGGCTTGATAGGATGGATGCTGGGAGAATGTTTCCCTTGGCTGGGGAGTCTAGAACCAGGGGCCTCGGCCTCAAGATAAAGAGTCGGCCATTCAGGAATGAGATGGGAAGAAATTTCTTCACACAGAGGGTGGTGAATCTTTGGAATTCTCTACCCCAGGGGGCTGTGGAGGCTCAGTCATTGGGTATATTCAAAACAGAAGTCAATAGATTTCTGACTAGTAAGGGCATCAAGGGATATGGCGATAGGGCCGGTGAATGGAATTGAGGCAGAAGATCAGCCATGATCTCATTGAATGGTGGAGCAGGCTCGAAGGGCCGATGCCCTACTCCTGCTCCTATTTCTTATGTTCTTATGTTCTTACATGCGCCTGCACAACTTGACGCTGCCATCAGGATTCAGTCAAAGCAATTTTACAAAAGTGGGGCAGCCCAGGGATTAGCCTCAACATTTGCGTACCTGAATGTCAATGGAAGGTGCCAATGAAGTTTTAATTGCATCGGCCAATGAGAAGTCACCGTTCTGAATGGTTCTGTGAATGATGTCATTTTCGTTGACTGCAGCGACTAGCCGGATTGGGAGACCCATCATCTGAGCAATACATCCAGCTGGGGGGAGACAGGAACAGAATTGAAATGAAAAAAAACAATGATTAAAACACATAAATCTAAAGGAACATCAAACTAGCAAGGCAACCCCAGCAACCCATCATTCCTATAATAACCTGCTTTCCCATGGTCCATAGCAACCAGGCATGCACAACTCCCACGGCAACACCATGCCTAGTACACCTGACAGAATGCTGGGAGCACCAGAATTATAGGATGGCTGCACACAGCCATAGGAGTTAACAGACAGAGGCCATTTGGCCCATCGGGTTTGTGCCAGCTATTTGCTGGCGCAGTCCAAATCTTACCCTGCTGCCACCATGGCTCAGTGGTTGCATAAACGACTCCGTCAGAAAGTTGTGGGTTCATAGTCCCACTCCGGAGACTTGAGCGCATAATCTAGGCCGACACTCCCAGTGCAGTGCTGAGGTGGTGCTGCACTGTCGGAGGGGCCGTCTTTCAGATGAGACGTTAAACCGAGGCCCCGTCTGCTCGCTCAGGTGGACGTTAAAAATCCCACGGCACTAATTTGAAGACGAGCAGGGGAGTTATCCCCGGTGTCCTGGCCAATATTTATCCCTCGATCAATATCACAAAAAAAGATTATTTTTGGTCATTATCACATTGCTGTTTGCGGGAGTTTGCTGAGCGCAAATTGGCTGCCGCGTTTCCTACATTAGAACAGTGACTACACTCCAAAAAGTACTTCACTGGCTGTAAAGCGTTTTGGGACATCCTGAGGTTGTGAAAGGCGCTATATAAAGGCAAGTCTTTTTTATAAACCCCTCTGAGTCAGAAGCTTGTGGGTTCAAGTCCCACTCCAGAGACTTGAGTACATAATCTAAGCCGCACTCCCAGTGCAGTGCTGAGGGAGCGTTGCACTGTCGGAGGTGCCGTCTTTCGGATGAGACGTTAAATCGAGTCCCCGTCTGCCCTCTCAGGTGGATATAAGTGAAAAGAACAGCGTAATGAAAAATACTGTCACTGCACAGTTAACCAGAATTAATCAGCCGCCGTGTGAGGCAGGATATTCAGTCTGATTCTTACCTGTGATGTTGCCTGCTGCTCCTGTTGGTATAACAATCTCCACCAAAGGGAGAGGAGTCTCCTTCACCGAAGGGCTGCAGTGGAAGTAAGCGTAGAAGTAGTGTGCAATCTGCACCATGACCCGGGCCCAGTTGATGGAGTTTAAGCTCATTATATTGTGTTTCTTCACAAACTCTGTGTCAGCAAACACTTTGCGGATTGGTTCGTCCAGCTCATCACTGGTGCCATCAACTGAAGAAAAAAGCGCAGGGCAGAGTCAAAATACATAGAACTACACAGAGCTCACAACACCCGGAAGCAGGACATTTGATACAACCAGCAAGCAAACAGCCCTAATCGCATATACCCCCCAGCCTGTTCCCATATATCTTCATCACCTTTTTCTTCATCCACCTATCCAATCTAATTAGTAATGGTGACAGTTTCTGCCTCAGCCAGTGATCAGAGAAAGAAAGAAAGACTTGCATTTATATAGCGCCTTTCACGACCACCATTTTTACAGCCAATCAAGTGCTTTTGAAGTGTAATCACTGTTGTAATGTAGGAAACGCGGCAGCCAATTTGCACACAGCAAGCTCCCAACAAACAGCAATGTGATAATGACCAGATAATCTGGTTTATTTGTGACCAATAAATATTGGCCAGGACACCGGGGAGAACTCCCCTGCTCTTAATAGCTTGCACTGTCTGACATATTTATGCTCACGGTCACACTCTACACCATCACTATCAACTGCCCAGCGATGAACAGAATACTATTTATCATCATCATCCTTGGGTATTATACTGAGTGATGTGGAGCAGGTAAACCAGAGTTAGTTAAACAGCCAGCTTCCCCACATCGCGATCTACCTGAGGAAGTATGAGTTTCAGTTAAATCTCTGCTGTCTGTAAAAAAAAAAAGTTAAAAATGAAGAGCAAACACATTCTCAGATGGGTTACAGCTTTGCTTTCCATCCATTGCAGGTCACCTCATTACATAGTATTTACGGCACAGAAACAGGCCTTTCGGCCCAACATGCCGGTGTTTATGCTTCCACCCTCCTTCATCTAGCCCCATCGACAAATCCTTTTATTCCCTTTCTCCCTCATGTGCTTATCTAGCTTCCCCTTAAATGCATCTATGCTATTCGCCTCAACCACTCCCTGTGGTAGCGAGTTCCACCACTCTCTGTGTAAAGAAGATTCTCCTGAATTCTTTATAGGATTTATTAGTGACTGACATGATTCTTGTCATTCATGTGGAAATGACTTATGAAATAATACTGGGCGGCCTGCTGGTGGCGCTGTCCAGGGAGAGTATAAATACTCGGGCATGGGCCCAGCTTGCTCAGGACATTCTTTAACAGGAACTAGTGAAGGACACAACTAGATCTCCATGTTGAAAAACAGTTGATTAAAGCCTTGTTTAATACTCGGACCAAGTGCCTCGTAGTTTTCTTACGTCAGTGACTATCTTATATTTACGGCCCCTAGTTCTGTTCTCGCCCACAAGTGGAAACGTCTTCTCGACGCCTACCCTATCAAACCCTTTTATAATCTTAAAGACCTCTATCAGGTCACCCTTTACTCTTCTCTTTTCTAAAGAAAACAGCCCCAGCCTGTTCAATATTTTACTGATCGGTATAACCTCGCAGTTCTGATATCATTTTAATAAAAAATTTTTGCACCTTCTCCAGAGCCTCTCGTGCAAGTTTTACACCTTCTGCCTCAATTGGATAATTGCTTGCCTGAATTCCAGTGAATAGTTTGCAATAGTGCAATGCTAAATCCACTTCATAATCACACGAAATGTGTAATGTAATCGATCTGTGTCTCCAATAAAAGAAATGAATAGAGAATCCTGGCTACTGTTCAATCTCTTAAGCTTTATTTACCCACACGTGAACCTGCTTTAATCACTGCAGGTAAAATGCAGGACCCTGACCTTTGCTCTTGCTGCTGCTCTGAATACAGTGCTGATCAATGAGAGATATAGAATGATACAGCACAGAAGGAGGCCATTCGGCCCATCGTGCCCGTGCCAGTTCTTTGAAAGAGCGATCCTATTAGTCCCACACCCTCTGCTCTTTCTCCATAGGCCTGCAAATATTTCAAGTAGCAGTACTTCATTGGCTGTAAAGCGTCCTAAGGTCATGTAAGGTGCTATTTAAATGCAAGTTCTTTCTTCATATATCCAACATAAGGTTAGATTTTACAAGGCCCCATGCCATTGCCAGGGCCTCACACATAGCCAATGCATACCAAATAATCCAAGCACACTTGCTTGGGATTTTCCATCTGTTGATCTCTCAGCCCACGATTGTCCGCTAAGCGAGGCACTGCCGATGGGAAAGGACCTTGTAATATGCACCCTACAATGTCAACATGAGGAATGGCAAATGGCCACAAACCTGCAAAAACATGGATGTTGTCTTCAATGACGGTCGTCATCTGCAGCTCTTGAATTGAACTGCAGCGGCCGTGCGGCAGCAACACGATGATATTCATGCTCTCCATGCCCCGGATACTCTCGATGGCAGAGCTGCCAGTGTCTCCTGATGTCCCTGCGGTTGAGATGAAGTCTATTACTTTTCTCTTTATTGAGGTAAAGGCCCATAGCACAAGGCAGTAAACACAGTAGAACGAAGACTATGTTTCAAAAACCTGTGGATTGTACTCTGCTGCCCGTATCCTAACTCACACCAAGTCCCGTTCACCCATTACCCGTGTGCTCGCTAACCTACATCAGCTCCAGGTCAACCAACGCCTCAAATTTAAAATTCTCATCCTTGTGTCCAAATCAACTCCGTGGCCTCGCCCCTCTCTATCTCCTCCAGCCCTCTGGGAACTCTGTGTTCCTTCAGTTCTGGCCTCTTGTGCATCCCCCACTTCCTTTGCTCCACCATTGGCAGCCGTGCCTTCAGCTGTCTAGACACAAAGCTTTGGAATTCCCTCCCTAATCCTCTCCACCTTTCTCTCCTCCTTTAAGCCGCTTCTTAAATCTCTTTGACCAGGCTTTTTGCTCGCGTCTCCTTCTCTGGCTTGGAGTCAATTCTTTTTAGTCTGATTACACTCCTGTGAAGCGCCTTGGGACGTTTTACTACGTTGAAAGTTGCTATATAAATTCAAGTTGTTGTTGCTGACCGATTCACCGTTTTAAGGTCCTAAGAAAGAATTAGTGCAAGGGAATGTGACACGAATCTTTATCTTACGTGCGTACTGCACTGAAATCAAGAATGTGTAAGATTTTGTATCTGATGCTTAGAAAGAAACAAAAAGAAACCCTCAGAACAGTGATGGCCATTGTAGAAATAAAATCAGCAAGAACTGCAGTTCATCTCAATGATTAGTCACTTTTACAGGAAGGTGCCACCTTGTGACTAACCGCCTACCAGCTGGTTTTAGTATTTTGAGATACAATCACACAGGCAGGCTAATTCGATAACTAATTTGTAAAACTGTAGCTATAATCACCATAATTTGCCAGGGTGTTAAACGGGATGGTAGGTGACGTAAGAAAACTACTAGGCACTTGGTCTAAGCGTTAAACAAAGCTTTAATCAACTGTTTTACAACATGTAGGTCTAATTGTGTCCTTCACTAGTTCCTGTTAAGAATGTCCTGCGCAAGCTGGGCCTGTGCCCGAGTATTTATACTCTCCCTGGACAGCGCCACCCGCAGGCTGCTCAGTTGATTCATGTCAGTAGGGTTAATCAACATTGTGGTTCGTTTGTGGTTAAATGAAATTGGTGCTCATGCAAACATCAACTGGTATCTGCCATGCCAGTCTGGGCAATTCCCAGCATGCGAGTCTACGTACTTCCTGGCACCTGCCCCACCAGTCTGGTACTGCCACTTGAATCTGATGCCAGTTTAGATAGTTCCCTATATCATAAAATCGTAGAATCATACAGCACAGAAGGAGGCCATTCATGCCTATGCTGGCTCTTTCAAAGAGCTACTCAATCAGTCCCACTCCCCTGCTCTTTCCCCATAGCCCTACACATGTTTCCTTTTCAAATATATATCCAATTCCCTTTTGAATATTACTGTTGAATTTGCTTCCACCACTTTCAGGCAGTGCATTCCAGATTATAACAACTTGCTGTGTAAACAAAAATTCTTCCCTCTGGTTCTTTTGTCAATTATTATTGACCCTGATGCCAGGGGAAAAAGCTTCTTCCTATGTACTCTATTAAAACCCTTTGTAATTTTGAATCTCTTTATTAAATCTCCCCTTAACCAGCTCTGCTCTAAAGAGAACAATCCCAGCTTCTCCACATAACAGAAGTCCCGCATCCCTGGTACCATTCTAGTAAATCTCCTCTGCATATGTCTGCCATGCCCATCTAGGTGGCTCCCTGTGTGTTGCCATGCTAGTTTGGATAGCTCCTCAAAATATTCAGCACGCCAAGTGTTGTAGCTACAAAATTTCTGCCATGTCAAATGGAGCAACCGTACAAAAATAGGTTGACACTAGAGCCTGGAAGTCTTTATTGGTGTTATTACCAACTGAATCTTTAACATGTTTGTGTGACATTACTTTGGCCATTATTTCAACACAGCTGCTGTTTAAATGGGTTAACATCTCCATTAAGCAAATGCAGAGGTAAGTGGTAAGCGTTCATCTGAAAGAAAGACTTGCATTTTTTTTTAAAAATATGGGATGTGGGCGTCGTTGGCAAGGCCAACATTTATCACCCATCTCTAATTGCTCTTGAGAAGGTGGTGGCGAGCTGCCTTCTTGAACCGGGTGACTTTCTAGGCCATTTCAGAGGGCAGTTAAGAGTCAACCACATTGCTGTGGGTCTGGAGTCACATATAGGCCAGACCAGGTAAGGACAGCAGATTTCCTTCCCTAAAGGTCATTAGTGAACCAGATTGTTTTCTACAACAATCTGGCAGTTTCATGGTCAGCATTACTGATACTAGCTTTTTATTTCAGATTTATTTAATTAACTGAATTTAAATTCCCCAGCTGCCGAGTTGGAGATTTGAATCATGTCTCTGGATCATTAGTCCAGGCCTCTGGATTACTAGTCCAGTAGCATAACCACTATGCTACCGTACCCTTAAATATAGCACCTTACACGACCTCAGGATGTTCCAAAGCGCTTTACAGCCAATGTGCTTTTGAAGTGTAGTCGCTGTTGTAATGTAGGAAATGCGGCAGCCAATTTGCACACAGCAAGATCCCACAAACAGAAACCATACAATTTCTTTTAGTGATGTTGATTGAGGGATAAATATTAGCCAGAACACATCTGCAAATATTGGTAATAGTAATTTCTACACTGATGAAAGCCCCAACATGGCACTTTTCCAATCACATCTGTGAGCATCCCTACAAGTGGGTGTGGAGGAAAAGAAGATAGCGGGCTTATCTGGGCATAAAACTTTGATGACATAGTTATAATTGTAAAGCTGGGAGGGGTTGGTCAGTGTCAATGTTTCCTATACTCAATCTATTCCTCCTAGGCATAGGCTTAAAAATGTCAAACAAAGGGGGACTGGGTGGTGCTGTGGGTTTGGAATATTAATATTTCACATCTGCATGAACCAAAATAATGAGCAAAAGGCTGAGAAACCAGCCCAAAAAAAGCTTACTACCGAAAAACCACCCTGACACGTAAACATTAGTTACTATACTGAAAGTGCAGCGAGACATGAGCTTGTGCTTTAAGTTATTCATCATTCTCTCATTTTAAGTACATAAAGATCTGAATTGTCCTCGGATTGCCGACCCTCCTGCCAGTGGAAACACTTTCTATCAACTCTATCAAAACCTCTCATCATTTTCAACACTTCTATTAAATCATCCCTTAACCTTCTCTGCTCTAAGTCGCTCCACATAACTGAAGTCCCGCATCCCTGGTACCATTCTGATCAATCTCCTCTGCACCCTCTCCAAGGCCTTGACATCCTTCCTAAAATGTGGTGCCCAGCATTGGCTACAATGCCTTGGCTGAGGCCTAACCAGTGATTTATAAAGCGACTTGAGAATAGTCATGCAAAATAAACCAACCTCTAAGGTTGTCAGGTAGGAAAATCTCTCCGTATTCCACTTACCTACTAGAATAGTGACCTGCTTCTTTTTCTTTCTCAGGAAATACTGGAGCAGCTGTCCAACGCATGACATTGCGAGGTCCTTAAAGGCATAGGTCACGCCATGCCACAGCTCCAGAACGTTCAGCCCGTTTTTCAGGGTGGCTAATTCCACGACGTCCTTGTGGCGAAATCTCCTGAACGCCTTGTTGACCAGGTCTGAAAGTTACAAAAAACATTCACCCTGTAATTGGGGAGCAGTGAAGCTGCCTATTGCTAGGGACTGAGGCAATGTTCGAGTGCAGGGGGTGTACAAACTGCTCACCGGCCACAAGTCTGGTGCTAGTCCAGTTTATAACAAGGCTAAAGGACTTCAGATGTACACTGATCCTCGCAGAGCAGTTTCACACTGCCGTACCAATGAGGCTTGAATTGAATCGTAAAGCAGGGGTGTTCCAACTAGGGTCTGTGGGCATTATCAGGCCCCAAGCCCTGGAAATGCAGCCTTGAAATCCTAGAGAACTGGGATCACATTGGCCCAAATTTTGCTGTGGTAATAAGAAATAGGAGCAGGAGTAGGCCATTTGCCCCTCGAGCCTGCTCCGCCAATGATGACGAAACTGTCAGCTTTCGCCATCATTAACCCTCTAAAACTGACCATCACTTCAGGATTTAGAGCATGCGCAGCTTATGCAGAAACCCGTTCTGGCCTTGAAAAACTAATTTTATATTTGTAAAATGTCAATTTTTTCATTATGATAAAAATTACTAGATTTTTAAAATAATAAAAAAAAGTTTGTTTATGATACTTCAGCTTCTACCTTAACCCATGTGTATGTCCCAATCTTTATTTTGCTCTCAGTAAAATTAAAAAATAATTAATGATAATCAGTGCTTTTTATTTCCTGGTTTGCTGTCTGTGAGAATTCTTCAATGTGACTGGCTGCTTAGACAGCTGGATGACATCACTGCTGCTGTACACTGGAGATCCCCTATACACAGCGCTACAATCAAATTAAGGTCGAGAAAGCTCAAGTTTTCGCTGCAGAGATGGCAAGATCTTTGCGGGCAGCTTTCTTAGAGGTCAGCGATGATCATAGAAACATAGAAGATAGGAGCAGGAGTAGGCCATTCGGCCCTTCGAGCCTGCTCCGCCATTCAACGAGATCATGGCTGATCATCCAAACCCTAGCACCCGGTCTACACCGACAGCCATCCCACCCAAGCCCTATCCCCGTAACCCCGTAACCCCACGTATTTAATCCCCCCTAACACTAAGGGCCAATTTTTATCATGGCCAATCAACCTAACCCGCACATCTTTGGACTGTGGGAAGAAACCGGAGCACCCGGAGGAAACTCACGCAAACACGGGGAGAATGTGCAAACTCCACACAGACAGTCACCCAAGGCCGGATTTGAACCCGGGTCCCTGGCGCTGTGAGGCAACAGTGCTAACCACTATGCCACCGTGCTGCCCTCGCTTTGCCGCTGACTGCAAATTCCAGGCAATTAATTTCACTGTTTATAAAACTGCTTGATGTATTGAAGTAGAAGCCAGATAAGCAGATTTTAAGAAAGGAATAGTAGGTTATGCTGGTAGGGTTAGATGACAATGGGTGACGAGGTTCATGTGGAGCATAAACGCCGGCATGGACTAGTTGGGTTGAATGGCCTGTGTCTGTGCTCTAAATTCTATGTAACTATGGAACTCAGTCCTATTTGCACTTATATATTTCTTACTCACCAGTTTGTCCCATTTAAACTATGCAGTCCCGCAGATCTGGAACGTGCTGTTGCCTTGTGGTGGATAAATTCTACATCACAACACCAACATCTGTTATCAGCAACTTCAGATAAATGCAAATAATGGGAGCATGGATTTAAAATGTACAGGATAAATTTTGGGAGGTCACCTATTGATGGTGCACGGTCATCTTATATTTGGCCCCTGTGTAAGCTTGGGTCAAAGGTAGCATTCCTGCCACTGTGTCAGAAGGTTGTTGGTTCAAGCCCCATTCCAGGGACTTGAGCACGTAATCTAGGCTGGCACTTCAGTGCAGTGCTGAGGGAGTACAGCATTGACTGAGACGCTGCCTTTTGAAAGAGGAATGAAAACTGTTCAGGTGGAATGTAAAAGATCCCATGGCGATATTCAAAGAAGATCAGGGGAGCTCTTCTAATGTCCTCGTCAACATTTGACCTTCAAACGATATCACCAAAACAGACTAACTGGTCAACTATCCAATTTCTGTTTGTGTGGCATTGCTGTGCATAAATTGGCTGTTAAATTTGCCTACATTGCATCAGTGAATACACTTCAAAATCATTCAATGGCTGTAAAGCACTTTGGGACATCATGAGGATGTGAAAGGCTCTATATCAATGCAAGTTCTTTCTGAGGCTTTATGGAACAGCCAACGAAGACAAAAGCCTGGACACCTGTGTTCTAGTGGTAATGTCGACAGACACAAGAAGCATTTCCCTTTCCATAGATGAATCAGTCTATCTAGAGTACAAACGCCAGGAAGTTATGCTAAACCTATATAAAACACTAGTTTGGCCACAGCTGGATTATTGTGTCCAATTCAGGGCACCGCACTTCAGGAAGGATGTGAAGGCTTTGGAGAGGGTGCAGAGAGATTTACTAGAATGGTTCCAGGGATGAGTGATTAAAGTTACTTGAATAGACTAGAGAAGCTTGGGATTGTTCTCCTTACAGCAGAGAAGGCTAAGAAAGAGATTTGATAGAGGTGTTTAAAATCATGAAGGGTTTAGATAGAGTAAACAAAGAGAAACTGTTTACAATGGCGGAAGGGTCGGTAACCAGAGGGCACAGATTTAAGGTGATTGGCAAAAGAGCCAGAGGTGACATGAGGAAAAACTTTTTTTATGCAACAAGTGGTTAGGATTTGGAATGCACTGCCTGATAGGGTGGTGGAGGAGGCAGATTCAATGGTAGCCTTCAAAAGTGAATTGGATAAATAGAGTCACAGAATCACAGAAACCCCACAGTGCAGATAGAGGCCATTTCGGCCCATCGAGCCTGCACCGACACATATCCCACCCGATCCCCGTAACCCCTATACCAACACATATCCCACCCTATCCCCGTAACCCCACGTATTTAATCCCCCTAACACTAAGGGTCAATTTATCATAGCCAATCAACCTAACCCGCACATCATAGAGACATAGGGCGGAATCTTAACTGGAAGGCCAAGTTCGAGGCGGGACTGATGGTTTTCGGGTTCCAGTCCTGCCCCCAGTGACGTCTGACAAGCTGATGCTATTTTCCCCTGATTGGCCTTGTTAAGCCCGCCCTGCGGGCTTGCCGGCCAATTAAGGGAAAGCCAGTGTCAGATGATGTCAGTTGATGGTGCTTCATCTGCGGGTTTTCTTAAAGGTATATGCATCACACTTGTTTGACAGATGATTTGGCAGTGTTTGACAGCATTGAGGTGCTGTCAAACACTGACAATCACTGTCCAAAGGTGAGCCCTTTCACCCAGGCTCTCCAATTACTCTCTCCTTAGGATAAAACAGATGGCAGCTGCAGCTGAGATTGCAGAAGCCATCTGTCACTTCTCCCGATGAGATGAGGCTACACAAACGCTTCACAGCTTGTCACCTGCAGAAACATCTAAACACAATGGCCCAGAAATTCAGATCTCCACGGATGAGTACGCATGGGGTACTCACCCGTAAGCCCAATGGAAGTGCCGGTTTCGTGCATGCACTGCGCATGTGCGGGAAATCGGCACTTCCGTTCCCCTGAAAGAAGGGGTTCAGAAGTCGAATGCGTACGCAGGAGAGGCAGCCCGTGCACATCGAACTTATGATTTTTTTGCAGGTTTTCCCGGGAGGGTAAGTCTCCAGAAGTTAGACATGTAAAAAGCAGTCGCAAGGCCTGCTTTTTACAAGGTAAGTGGTGAATTAATTAAAATTAAAACATTTTTTCCACAGGTTTATTATTTTTAAATACTTTAAAGAAAGGTAAGTTTATTTTTAGCCCCGTTAGAAACTGTAATTAATTTTTTCAAAAATTTTAATTATTGTTTAAAATAGTTATTTCATGTAATTTATAGTTTATTTTAAAAATGTGATATTTATTTTAAATTTATTTGAAGATTTAGTGATGTTTTGGGGCTTATAGTATTTATAGGTTTGACAGGTCTGTCAAACTTATGAATGAAGCATTCCCTGCTACCATTGGCTCTCCATGGCCCACGTGGTCTCAGGGGATGCATTGAACTAACTGCGCCCCTGGGATACACAAGCACTGTGCGCCGGCAGTTGGAGGAGGCCCAGGATCAGAATCCCACGCGGGCCCACAGCTCAACGGCCGGCGCGGTAGGTAAATGCAGGTCGGGGGCTTGCACCCTCGGGAAGCCCCCGACCTGAATTTCTGGGCCGATAAAAATTACTTTCATAACTTTTCCTTACCTCTGATACTCACCAGTGTCCCATTGAATCCTTTAAACCACTTCTGCAGCTGTCATATATGCACAAAAATTCAGGTACACCCACATCACGCCTCACTTACCCTGGCGGGGTTCCCCGACATTGGGAAGCCCGCATCAGAAGGCTCAAAATGGGAAAATACCTCTTAACTGCCTGTTAACTGTCTGTTAGCAGGCAGTTAAGTGGCTGTAATTCTCTTCCCGCCTCTAGGAGTCTGGACCCTGCGCAAGTCGGAGACCCGACTCCCGGGAAGGTTGGTTGGAGGTGGGTTGGGAGCGGGTTTGGGACCTGCTCCCATTTTTGGGGATTTTCCTAGCAGTCCCACCTCCAGACCCGCTTCCTCAGGGCTGGTAAAATCCAGCCCATAGAGTCATAATGGCACAGAAGGAGGCCATTTGGCCCAGCGAGTCTGTGTCGGCTCTCTGTAGAGCAATCCAGTCAGTCCCATTCCCCTGCTCTATCTCCATAGCCCTGCGAGTTCATTTCCCTTAAGTACCTATCCAGTCTCCCCTTGCAAACATTGAGTGTCTCCGCTTCCACCACGTTCGTCGGCAGCGAATTCCAGGTCTTCACCACTCGCTGTGCAAAAAAGTTTTTCCTTACATCCCCCCTGTATCACTTAAATACTTGAAGGAGAAAAAATTGCAGGGATATGGGGAAAGAGCGGGGGAGTGGGACTCACTGGATTGCTTCTCGAAAGAGCCAGCGCAGACTCGATGGGCCGAATGACCACCTTCTGTGCTGTACTATTCCATGATTCTACCACCTCACTCCAGTCTGACACACGAAGAATGGGCACATGGGCAAGATGCTTCAGAGTCCCTAGCAGCGACAAAACCGTGCCCTAGCTCGAGTCAGTGACTGCAGGGGAGGAGGGGAGAAAATTGGAAAAATAAGACAAAGAAAAGCTTACCACTTAAATCTTCGCTTGGCAAGTCTTCTTTGGAAATGAACAGTGAGCAAATCTCCTCTACCAGCTTTGGGTAACTGTAAGCGCTCCATGTCTGTAGTGTGGCCAAGTCAAGGCTCGGAATTTCTTCAGGCATGAAGAGGCCACTATCTGGGGCATAGCCAGAGAAGAGGACCTGCTCAAAGCTCACGCCGGCCAATCCACCCCGTGTGCTCCTGTATTTCATTGCGCTCCACCTGTGTGACAGAATAAGAGTTAAAAACCTGCAATTAGGGACTAAAAGGGAAATCTGCTTGTGCAGGCAAAGGACATGGCTGAGGTACTGAATCACTTTGCACCTGCCTTCACAAAAGAGGATGTAGTTAACGTTGCAGTAGGAGGTGTGGGGGTGAGAGGGGGAAGTAGAGATGTTGGATAGGATGAAAATAAATAGAAAGGAGGTGCTAAATAAACTATGGCACAGGGAAGCCCACACTCTGAACGCATAAAATTTCCAGGTTCTAAGAAGGCTGGTGCACTGGAGCAGCACAAGCCTACTGCACCCAGACACTGCCCAGTCGGAAAAACACCAGGCCGTGGGTCACCAGTGCAATTCAGGTGACTGGCATCATTCCCCTCGTGCACTTGCATCACTGGGAATGGAAAATATATCCTTATATTCCTTGTAAAGTTTTAATCAGGTGATTGCATGTAAGGATATGAGGGAAGGGACACTTTTAACTGAAGGTTCTGGTGTAAAGCGCAATGTGCTACCTCCTGGTGTGCACTTCAACAGAATGTGAGGGGGGAGGGGAAGGTGGTGGAGATGTGGACTACAGTGCATTCTGGGAAGGTTTGGCCGGTTTCTCTCACTTTGCCCGGCCGCTAAACGTTTTTGCAGCCTTGTGTGGTCCTGCCGCAAACACCAGAACTGGCACTTACCTCCTTCGGCAACCACTTCCACTTGTATTACTGGTTCTCTCCTTGGGACGGGACCGCCCCCCGCCTGTCAGTGTCAAACGGTGCCTCACTCCTGTCCCTGACCACCTACAGAACCACTTTGCCATCTGCACCTTGGAAGGGGGTGGGATGGGGTGGGGTGGGATTCCGTGGCCTGCAGCAGGCCAGTTTGGCTTCCTGTGAAGTTACGCCAGTGGAGGGGGACCAGCCCCGAGGGAGGTTCTCTGTGCCTGCAAGAGCAGGACAACCCGTACTTGGTGGTGGAGCCAAGTGACGAGAAGGACACGGTCCCCAGTCCCAAAGAGGAGTCCGGCGACGATATATAGATTCGTGGCACTTATAATTTTATAGCACAGAAACAGGCCATTCGGCCCAACTGGTCTATACCGGTGTTTATGCTCCACACGAGCCTCCTCCCACCCTACTTCATCTCACCCTATCAACATATCCTTCTATTCCTTTCTCCCTCGTGCACTTATCTAGCTTCCCTTTAAATGCAGCTATGCCATTCACCTCAACTACTCCCCGTGGTAGCGAGTTCCACACATTCGAAGCACTTTCTGGAGTAAAGAAGTTTCTCCTGAATTCCTTATTAGATCTATTAGCGACTATCTGATATTTATGGCCCCTAGTTTTAGACTCCCCCCCCACAAGTGGAAACATCTTCTGTACGTCTTCCCTGTCGAACCCCTTCATAATTTTAAAATTTGCATGGTTAGATTCTCAGGTTATCAATAAGTATTGCCGTCCTTGCGTTTCAATTTCAGCACTATCACACCCAGGTCAGTCATTTAACATTATAACCTTCATTGACGCCCTCAGCGCAGATGTCGAGCCTTTAAAGCAGCCTGCCGTGAATGTCATGTGACCAAACCCCCAGGAATAGCTCCAACCAAAGTTAATATGTTACCGTGTCACACAAGAGCTTGGCAGCACTGCCTCTTTAAACATTGGTCAATCTGACCTGCAACACAAAGAATGTCCAGCTAGAATTATAATGGTAGAAAGTGTTAGCGAACCCTAGGCTCAACTCAGAATTCACGCTCTGCTCCGGCAATGTTACAAGTACCAGTTCTAATTTTCCTTTTTTGGTTTTTATAACTCTTATCATTACTTACTTTCAGCAGACGGTAAAACAACGGAACGTTCCACAGACTTTGGACGGGAGCAATGTTAGTGACAGCTCGAAACAAGAGCAGCGGAGCTGTGCAGACAGTTCAAACTCTCCCCACAGCACCCTCTAGACAGGAAGGCCTCAACAGGCTTTCTGAGCACACTCTGAAATGACAATGCAACGATCCCAATCCTTGGGGACTGTGCTTTTCACCAACAGCGCACATCTGACACGCAACGTCTGTAAGGGAATTAGAATTTGCGACCCTATTGGGCGTGTATATCTTTGGGTAGATTTTCCGCTCAATTGTGACCCGATCTAACAAGGGGAAAGTAGCAAAAAAAATGGGCAGAGATCCAATATGCTCTTTTAGCACCCCATCCAATTTTCCAGTCAGGTTTTCTACCAGTGTCCGATTATGTTATTTAAATGCTTGCCCGTTCTCCTGGTACTTGTGGCTGTACAGCACTCAGTCATCTGCTGAAATCGTGAATTGGAAGAAATTGTGAATTATAAGAAATAATGGCTTTATAAAACAAATAAGCTCATTCGAGCTGAGCAGCCAGGATAAGCTGCTGATACAGAAACATTCCAATCACGCCAGATAGGGAGTCGGATAAAGTGCTGAGATGGTTGCAAGGTCATAACACAAAACAGGCCTTCGAGTGGGCATAACAAGGACTGATATGGGGTTGAGTAAGATAAACACACTGTCTAGGAGAAAGGGCAAGATGTCCAAACAAGAGATAAGCAAAAGGACGGTCTCGTAAGATTGGGAGGGATGTGCTAAAGATGCATATTCCTCCGTAAGTGGACAATTGAATGGGAAGAAGTGATTAAAACAAGTGATTGACGTGAGGGGCTTGATTTTAACTCAGCCGTCAGGCGGACTTTGAGGTGTGTGGGGGGTTAAAATCGCAAAACCTGGGGGTCGGGGTCGGGGCCCCCCCGCCTGGTTCCCGACACCTAGCCATTTTAACCCAGGCGTGTCTGATGGTCTCGAATCAGTCCCACCTCCAACAGGCGGGACTGGTCTTTAGGGCCCTTAAACAGCACTCATTGGCCTTTATAATGCCATTTTAACAGGCCCTTGCCTGTTTAACCCTTTTCCCACGTAAAACACGCCTGGTGGGGATGACGCCTGTGAAACCTGGCGTGAACACTATTGGCTTGCTGACTATCAGCTGCAGGTCAACCATTAAAGAGGAGATTTGATCAGTCATCATTTGCAGGTGGCAGGACTTTGTTGTTTCAGGCCTGGGGCAACTTTTACCAGGCTTAACCACACCTGTGGGAGGTCGGAGCCTCACACACTTCTCCAGTGTGACCTCCTGCGAAACCCCTCTCGCCAGCCTCACTCAGCGCTTCCTCAACTGAGGCATCTACCAGAAGCATGGGAGGCCTTTTTTCCCTTCCCTTCTTGGCATTAAAGGACCTCCAGCCCCATTCACGAAATGACACACGCCACAACTGCAGAAGTTGCCATCAGAATTTTTATGTAAAACAAACAACTGATGGCATTTTTACAGAATACACAACATTTCACCCAAGTGACTACCCTTGTGACTATTTGTGCTTTATTTTCCTCCTACATGTGCTCCTATGTAGTGGTTCCCCTGTGGCTTCAGCAGATGTGCTGGCCCCTTGCTCACTTTCCTGCTGCTCCTGTCTCAACACCTTTCCCAGGCGCCCTCTGAGGTGGCGAGCCTGTGAGGGCTCGTCAGCAGCCTGCTGCTCCTGCGGCTGTGCAGGAGTTGAGATGTCTATCTCAGTTGGGTATGGACTCCGGCGGGGCTCTGACCGATGGCTCTGCAGTGGCATGGAAGTGTGAGCGCTTGGAGAGGAGCCCCCACTTCCTTAAGGTCTGCCACCAACCTCCCTTTCATGGGTCAGGTCCCCTCAGTGCCTGCAAGTGGCTTGAGAGCACCTTGCTGCACATCAGGGGGGCCATGGGGACCCGTATCTGCAATGGCATTCCTACTCAGAAGGACTTCCATGAAGGTCTGGTTTCTCTGTTCAATAGATGCCAATCGCTCCTCAAGAGATGTCATTCTATTCTGAACACTCACCATGTTTTCCATACCCTGGCGACTAACCTCCTCCATGGCCGTAGCCCTCCTCTCCTCTACCATAGCCAGCCTTACCACAGAGGCAGCAATCATTTCCACGTAGGTAGCCATCCTTTCCATGTTGATGCTTTCATGCGCCAATGACTCCACAAAGGCTCTGCTCATGTTCGCTATGGACTCCTCCATTCGCTCCACACTCGCAGCGACCCTAGAGGCAAAACCTGCCAGAGACTCCTGCATCTGTGCCTGGAGTTCCATCACCTCTGATCTTACGGATGGACCCAGAGGCAGAGGGTCGACATGCAGCTGAGACGAGCTGGCAGAGTCCTGCGCCCTCTGATGAGGACTCTCCACTGCTGTCCCTGTCTCCACAATCTGCTGGTGCATGGATGTGAGTGTCAAGTGGGATGTGGAGGAAGAGATTGCTAAAGCTGAGTGTTGGTGAGGAAAGGCAATGGGGATCAGATTGAGGGTGATGGAAACTTCATACAGTACTTACTTTTCCAGTGCGATGAAGGTCATGGAACCTTTTTCTGCACTGCATCCAGGAGCACCGTGTGAGCTCCAAGCAGTTGACTTCCCCAGCCACCTGTAGCCACACAGCCTTGGTCTAACTGGGAGGCCTCTTCCTCCCTGATGAAGGGAACAGGACCTCCCTGTGGGCCTTAGCACCATCCAGCAATGCCTGGAGTGAAGCCTCATCAAATTTGGGGGCAGCTCTTGCCCTCCCGCTGGCCGTTGCTCCTGCAGGCTCCTGTGCCATCGCAATGGTGAAGTTTGAAAGCCTGCAGAAGAAGCAAGGCTTGCTGTGGGCCCTAAAAGCAGCAGCAATGATGACGTCATATTCTGCGACTTTCTGACTGGAAATACTCAATTGCCAAGGCTTCCCACACGTTGGAAATCAATTGGCCAATTGAGTTAAAATTGCATCAATCTCACACACCCAGGCTTTTTGTGTGGTAGACATTTTTGCACCACTCGTTCTGAGAGAGAGAGAGAGATTTTGAGAGAAAGAGAGAAAGAGAGACTTCTGCATTGAGTCAACGCTGTCTGAAGTAGTTTTGGCTTCTGACCATAACTTTGCAGGTACTTTGGTTTTTGACCTTCATAACTTTGATTGCCAAGATACTATGGGGGCTGCAATGAATGGGGGCGTCATCCTGCGCCATCAGATTCAGAGGGCACAGAGACGCAGAGAGAGAGTGGCAATCATGGCCAGACGGAGGAGGGCCAACAGGCCTCTGTACAGGAGACCTTACCCTCCCAGAGTATTTCGCCAACAATTCTCCTACATTAATGGCCCAGAAATTCGGGTTGGGGGCTTCCTGCGGGTGCAAGCCCCCGACCTGCACTTACCTTGCGCGCCGGCAGTTAAGCTGTAGGGCCCTGTGGAATTCCACTCCGGGGCCTGGCTCAGCTGCCGGCGCGCTGTGCTTGCGTGTCCCAGGGGCGTAGTTAGTGCGATGCGTCCCCTGGGATCACGTGAGCCCTGGGCAGCCAATCGGAGGAGGGAAAAGCCCATTCATAAGATTGACAGGAAGACCTGTCAAAACTTATAAATACTACGGGCCCCAAAATAGCAGTAAACCTTCAAATAATTTTTTTTTTAAATCACACTTTTTAAATAAACTATAAATTACATTAAATAACAATTTTAAACAATAATTTAAATTTTTGAAAAAAATAATTTTATATTCTAACGGGGCTAAAAATAAACTTACCTTGCTTTAAAGTATTTAACAATAATAAACCTGTGGAAAAAATGTTTTAATTGTGGCGGAGCCACTAAGGGACTCCGATCAACTGTATATAATTCCCTTTAACAATATGTTAGCTACAGCCTGAGTCTGTATCTTTTTATATACTGTTTGCATGTACAGAGCGCGGTCCCTTTAAGAGCGCGGGCAAACGCGATGACGTCACGCCATTCATCACGTGATCCCCCACCGGTGGGAAAAATGTGATGACGTCATGACGCCAGCCACGGGACCGCCCAAGCAGTCCTCGTGGAGCCTCCGAACTGACTAGACCTGTGTTCGTAGTTCTCGTGCATTTGTTTGTTAAACTCAGTTAGTTTTACATTAAACATCGTTTGTTTGATCACCTGAGTCGACCTCAGTCTCTTGATAGGAACTATACATTCTTACATTTGTGACCCCGACTTTTGCGAACGGTTTCCGCAGAAGGAACGAAGCATGGAAACAAACATCGTTGCATTGAAGCTACCGCAATTCTGGGAGCAACAAGCGACCTCGTGGTTCATCCAGGTCGAAGCCCAGTTTGAACTATGGAACATCGTTGCGGATCAGACCCATTACTTTTACATGGTCTCCGCACTCGACAGCTCCACCGCCTCGCGGATCATCAGCCTGCTTGAGAACCCCCCGGACGACCGCAAGTATGAAACAATCAAGGCGCGGTTGTTACAGGTCTTCGGGCTCACGAAGGTGGAGCGCGCCCGCCAACTGCTCGCTATGCCCGGCCTCGGAGACTCCAAGCCGTCTGAGCTCATGAGCCAAATGCTCACGCTCCTTGGCTCCGAACCGGAATGCTTTCTCTTTAGGGAGCTCTTCCTCAGTCAGTTACCGGAGCAAGTACAAGCTGCCCTGGCCAGGTCCGAAGTCACAGACTGCGCAGCACTTGCTGCCGAAGCGGACAAGATTTTCGCGGTGACGCAGCAGTACTGCGCTGCCACGAGGCGCCCATCCCCCACAGACGCCGCCCCAGCTCCTCAACCTTCGGGGCTGTGCTTCTACCACGCGCGGTTTGGCGCGAAAGCCAGATGTTGCCGCCCTCCCTGCAGCTTCTCTCCCAAAAAAAACCAACTGCAACCCTGGCAAAAGAACAACAGGTCTGACGGGTGCCCCGCGGCTGCAATGGCAATCGGAAATGCTGGCAAGCTACTGTTCATCACCGATTCCATCTCTGGTCAGCGATTCCTAAGCGACACCGGCACACAGTGCAGCATTCTACCCGCGTCTGCTATTGATGTACAAGCTGGGAGGCACGGCCTCTCCCTCGAAGCGGCTAATGGCAGAGCTATCCGGACCTTTGGAAAACAGCGGGTCCAGGTGTGCTTCGGCGGCCAGCGATTTGTTTGGGAATTTGTTACGGCCAGGGTTTCACAAGCCATTCTCGGTGCGGATTTCCTATGCGCCAACGGCCTCCTGGTCGATGTAAGGAACCGGCGGCTGATCAACGCGGCCACGTTTCACTCTATTCCTTGCCACCGTTGTAACACCATGTCGCGCACCATCTTCTGCGCTTTCCCAACTCCGGATGAGTTCACTCGCCTGCTCGGTGAATTTCCAGACCTGACCAGACCTACGTTCTCCTCTACAGCCACGAAGCATGGTGTGGAACACCACATCACCACCACCAGCCCCCCGGTCCACGCGCGGGCCCGGCGCCTCGAACCCGGCAAGCTGGCGGTCGCGAAGGCGAAGTTCGCTATGATGGAATGCCTGGGGATTATTCACCGGTCCAATAGTCCCTGGTCTTTGCCTCTCCACATAGTACCGAAACCTGGCGGCGGATGGCGGCCATGCGGCGACTATCGGCGACTTAACGACGCTACCACTCCTGATCGATACCCAATCCCCCACATTCAGGATTTCTCTGCCCATTTGACTGGGAACACCGTGTTTTCTAAGGTGGATCTGGTCCGAGGCTGCCACCAGGTCCCGGTACACCCGCAGGACATGCAGAAGACCGCAGTCATCACCCCATTCGGCCTTTTTGAATTTTTGAGGATGCCTTTTGGGTTGAAGAACGCCACCCAGGCCTTCCAGCGCCTCATGGACTCCGTGCTGCAGGACCTTAAGTTCCTTTTCGTCTACTTGGACGACATCCTCGTGGCCAGTCGGAATAAGGAGGAACACATCGCGCACCTACGCACACTCTTTCGACGCCTCAGCCAACACGGCCTGATTCTCAACCCGGCCATGTGTCAGTTTGGTCTGCCCCACATTGATTTCCTGGGACATCGCATTTCATCGGAGGGAGCAGTGCCTTTGCAAGCGAAGGTAGAGGCGGTGACATCCTTTCCACGCCCGCAGACCACCAAGGCCCTGCAGGAGTTCCTCGGGATGGTAAATTTTTACCACCGTTTTGTGCCTAAAGCAGCTCTGCTCATGCAGCCCCTGTACGAGGCCCTCAAGGGCAAGTCTGGCAAGGATCCGGTAAGCTGGATGGTCGACATGGACCGGGCGTTCATTGACACAAAAAGCGCCCTAGCCAACACGACCATGCTGGCGCACCCGCTGCCAGGTGCCACCATCGCCCTCACCACTGATGCATCAGACTACGCCATCAGCGCAGTGCAGGAACAGTGGGTAAATGGAACGTGGCAATCGCTGACGTTCTTCAGCCGTCAACTACGGCGAAACGAGCGGAAGTACAGTACCTTCGACCGGGAGTTGCTGGCTCTTTTTCTGGCCATCTGCCATTTCCGGTTCTTGCTGGAAGGACGTCCCTTCACTGCTTTTGTGGACCATAAGCCATTAACGTTCACTATGGCCAAGACCGCCGAACCATGGTCAGCCCGACAACAACATCAGCTAACGTTTATCTCCGAATTCACTACTGATATTCAGCACGTGGCCAGTAAAGACAACCTGGTGGCAGATTGCCTCTCCCGCGCGACCATTCAGGCAGTCCAGCTCGGCATCGACTATGCCCTCATGGCTGCGGATCAAGCCTCGGATCCAGAGGTGCAAGCTTACCGAACCAGCCCTTCTAGCCTCCAAGCGGCTGACGTCAAATTCCATGCCGCAGGCACCACGCTACTTTGTGACGTCTCCGTAGGAGAGCCTCGCCCTATCATGCCGGTTGCCTGGCGCCGCAAAGTTTTTGATGCCATACACGGGTTGCCACGCCCTGGCATGAAGGCCTCGCAAAGGCTGATGTTGTCCAAGTTCGTTTGGCGGGGCATGCATATGGATGTCCGCGACTGGGCCAACACCTGCGTGGTCTGCCAAAAGGCCAAGGTGCAGCGTCACGTCAAAGCTCCATTGGCCACCTTCACTGTTCCGGAGCGACGGTTCGATCACGTGAATGTGGACCTGGTGGGCCACTTCCACCTTCTCATGGGTTTACACATATCCTTACGATGGTAGACCGCACCACTAGATGGCCAGAGGCAGTTCCCTTGTCATCCACCACTTCGGCAGACGTGGCCAGGGCATTCATCTCCTCTTGGGTCGCCCGTTTCGGGGTACCGGCGGACATCTCTTCTGATCATGGACCGCAGTTTTCTTCCGAGCTCTGGAACGCAGTGACTCAGGGGCTCGGCATCAAGCTACATCGCACCACAGCCTACCATCCACAGGCGAACGGCCTGTGCGAACGATTTCACAAGTCGCTCAAAGCCACACTGAGGGCCAGCCTCCAAGGCGCTGGATGGGTTGACAGGCTACCATGGGTCCTGTTGGGTCTTCGCACGGCACCCAAGGAGGATCTTCGCACATCCTTGGCAGAGCTCGTCTATGGCCAGCCGCTATGCGTACCAGGGGATTTCCTTCCGACTCCAACAGAGCCATGGTCCGCATCCAATCAACTCATCAGCCACCAGGAGGCAGCCAGGTGTTTTGCACCAGTACCAACGTCGCATCACGGCTTTCAGAGCTCCCACGTCCCAGCAGAGCTGAAGAACGCCGAATATGTATTCATCCGCCACGACGCTCATCGGGATCTGCTCAAGGCCCCTTACACTGGTCCTTTCCGCGTGCTAGAGCCAGGAGACAAAACTTTCTCGGTGGATACCGGAGGTAAACCGGACCACATTTCGGCTGACCAGTTGAAGCTGGCACACTTGGACCTTGACCGCCCAGTCGAGACCGCACAGCCGCCAAAATGTGGCTGACCGCCCACAGTCGCCGTGCCAGATCAAGCACAACCACCCGCCAGCCCGCCCGCCGTCCAGCAGCTTCCACTTCAAGTGTACAGAAGTCGCTCTGACAGGCTTGTCAGGCCTCCTCGCTGTTTCACTTTTTCTGTTAAAGACAATTCTGGGGGGGCGCATGTGGCAGAGCCACTAAGGGACTCCGATCAACTGTATATAATTCCCTTTAACAATATGTTAGCTACAGCCTGAGTCTGTATCTTTGCATGTACAGAGCGCGGTCCCTTTAAGAGCGCGGGCAAACGCGATGACATCACGCCGTTCATCACGTGATTCCCCCACCGGCGGGAAAAACGTGATGACGTCATGACGCCAGCCACGGGACCGCCCAAGCAGTCCTCGTGGAGCCTCCGAACTGACTAGACCTGTATTCGTAGTTCTCGTGCACTTGTTTGTTAAACTCAGTTAGCTTTAAATTAAACATCGTTTGTTTGATCGCCTGAGTCGACCTCAGTCTCTTGATAGGAACTATACATTCCTACATAATTTTAATTAATTGACCACTTACCTTGCAAAAAGCAGGCCTTACGCCTGCTTTTCAAATGTGTAAATTCTGCAGGCTTACGATCCCGGGAAAACCTGTAAAAAAAACTAAGTTCAAAGCGCACGCGCAGCCTCCCCTGCGCACGCATTCGACCTCTGAACCTTTTCGTTCAGAGGATCGGAAGTGCCGGTTTCCCGCGCATGCGCAGTGCATACAGAAAACCGGCACTTCCATTCGGCCTACGGGTGAGTACGCCGTGCGTACTCACCCGTGGAGACCCGAATTTCTGGGCCAATATGTCTGAGGAGCAATGTTTGTGAAGGCTGCGCCTCAGCAAGGAGGTGGTCACTGAGCTCTGCCACCTGCTGCAGCCAGATCTGCACCCTCAACTGAGGAGCAGGACATCTTGTCGGTGGCAGTGAAGATAACAGTGGCTCTCAACTTTTATGCCACTGGCTCATTTCAATCAGCTACTGGGGACATCACCAATATCTCCCAGTTCGCGGTGCATTGCTGCATCCGTCTGGTCACAAATGCCCTCTATAAAAGGTGACGAGAGGTTGCACAGGTTTGGTGATTGGGCAGAAGCATAGCAGATGCAATATAACGTGGGCAAATGTGAGGTTATCCACTTTGGTGGCAAAAACAGGAAGGCAGATTATTATCTGAACGGCAATAGATTGGGAGAAGGGGAAGTGCAACGAGACCTGGGTGTCCTTGTGCACCATTCGCTGAAGGTAAGCATGCAGGTGCAGCAGGCGGTTAAGAAGGCAAATGGTATGTTGGCCTTCGTAGCGAGAGGGTTTGAGTACAGGAACAAGGATGTCTTGCTGCAGTTGTACAGGGCCTTGGTGAGACCACCTCTTGAGTATTGTGTGCAGTTTTGGTCTCCTTATCTGAGGAAGGATGTTCTTGCCATGGAAGGAGTTCAGCGAAGATTCACCAGGCTGATACCTGGGATGGCAGGAATGACATATGAGGAGAGATTGGGTCGATTGGGCTTATAATCACTGGAGTTTAGAAGAATGAGAGAGGATCTCATTGAAACTTTAAAATTCTGACAGGACTGAACAGACTAGATGCAGGAAGGATGCTCACGATGGTCGGGGAGTCCAGAACCAGGGGTCACAGTCTAAGGATAAGGGGTAAGCCATTTAGGACAGAAATGAGGAGAAATTTCTTCACCCAGAGATTGGTGAACCTGTGGAATTCTCTACCACAGAAGGCAGTAGAGGCCAATTCATTAAATATATTCAAGAAGGAGTTGGATATATTTCTTAAGGCTAAAGGGATCAAGGGGTATGGGGAGAAAGCAGGGACCGGGTACTGAATTTGGATGATCAGCCATGATCGTATTGAATGGCGGAGCATGCTCGAGGGGCCGAATGGCCTACTCCTGCTCCTATCTTCTATGTTTCTATGTTTCTATGTTTCAATGAGAGTTCATCTTTTTCCCCATGACCCCGGACAGGCAACAAGAATGCGCAATCGGCTTTGCTAGGATAGCGGGCTTCCCCATGGTGCAGGGCGCCATTGACTGCATACATGTGGCTTTGCGGGCGCCGCAAGAGAATGCCGAGGATTTCCGCAACTGAAAGGGCTTCCATTCCTTAAACGTTCAGTTGGTCTGTGACCACAGACAGCTGATACTCGCTGTCAATGCCCACTAACCTGACAGCAGCCACGATGCATTCATCCTGCGCCAGACTACTGTGGCAGAACTTTTCCAGGCACCGCATCACCCAGGTGGTTGGCTTCTCGGGGACAAGGGATATCCTCTGTGCACCTGGCTGATGACACCGCTCTGTACCCCCAACACCCCTGCTGAGCTGTGGTACAACGAGAGCCATCAAGCTACCAGGAACATCGTTCAGCACACAATCGGTGTGCTCAAGCAACGGTTCCGCTGTCTGGACCATTATGGAGGAGCCCTGCAGTACTCACCTGAGCGAGTCTCCCACTTCGTTGTTGTGTGCTGCATGCTGTATAACCTGGCAATCCTCAGGGCCCAGCCAATGCCACCCGGCCTTGGAGCACCACCAGAGGAGAAGGAGGAAGAGGAGGAGGAAGATGAGGAGGATGATCATCAGCAGCACCAAGGCGGGAGGGAGGCACACAATGTAGAAACTGGAAGGGCCATCCGTCAGCGGCTGATAGCAAGCCACTTCTAGGCCCCTGCTGAGGAAATGGCTTCTGCCATTGAGAACAACATGAATGAAACCAACTCGCAACCCCTAAGCCGGCCAAGGCAACAATGATTGCAAAGACCAAACATGTACATTTTGAATACAAAAACGTTTTTATTTTACAAACTCTGTGTGTCTCATTTCCGCATGACAAACTAATGGAAAGAAACACCATAAAAAACAATCATTAATATATCTGGTTCTCAAACCTGGAGATAATGTCCAAAACACTGAAAAAAATTTGACGCCGAACATCAGCCTTTAATAAAACAATGAAAAACATTTTGTCACATCTCCGACTTTTTGCCCTTCGAGGGTGATCTCCTTCCCTTGCGCACTTCTCCCCTTCCCACCCTACAGCTCATCTGTAATGGCACCCCAGTGGCTGCAGCAAGGCTGGTGGAAGGCTGCTGATTGTCAGAACCTGAGACTGCAGATGCCCTTGAAGGACCGCCTCGACCAGCTCTGGGCCTGGAGGGTCCGGCTGCAGACTGCACCAACTCTGCATGGGCGGCAGCAGTCTGTCCTACAGGCGGTGGCAAGTGCAGTGGAGAAGTGACAGTGGTGGCAGCAGGAATGCTGCCATCTTGAGAGAGGACAGCAACTCCCTGCTCGACCGACACACTGGCACTCCCACGGGGCAGCACTTCAGCATCCGGAGCAATCTGCTGGAGCACAGATTGCTGGTCTGCTGCGGCGCAGTGAGAGCCCCGGGGAAATGTGTCTGAACCAGTGAGGATGGCAGCAGTCAGTGCTCACGTGGCCTCAGTGTGAGTCTGCATGAGAACAGTCAGAGATGGGGTCACGGCAGCCAATGTCTGAATTGCAGCACTTAGCATTTGCGTGGCAGCCACCTGTGCTACAGCGAAGTGCTCCACACTCCTTGCCAGTGATTCAATGGATTCGGGCACCCTTCCCACTGCACCCATGAGCTCACTGTGCATGTCCACCGCCTGGGTGATCATTTCAGCGAGGAGCTGCTCCTCCTCTGCGTCCAGTGCAGCAGGACTCGTTGGCATACTCTCCCTCTGGGGAGAAGGCCCCCGAGCTTCCATACCCCCATCGCGTTGCTGCAGCCCACTGGGTCCTGGAGCTTCACCCTCATCAGACCCTTCCCCCCTGCTCCCCTCCAGGGAAGGCGTGTTCCCAGTGTGGGCATGGGCTTCCTCGGGAGAGAGTGGCACTGATGCTCCGGCTTCCTCTTCCTCCTCGCCTTCAGCTTCACTCCCACTGGCAGCTTGAGGGCCCGTCTCCTCAGCTGGTGAATCACCATCTGAAAGCAGGGAGGTACAAGAGTGGCTTTAGCGTGAGGACAGGGTGACAGTAAGGGAGGAATGAGTGCAGCGATTTAGTAAGTTGGATTGAAAGTGTCAAAGGCTGGTGTTGTGAGGAACAAGTGGAAGGAGAGAGGACAAAAAGGTGATGACCTTACCATTGCTGTCCAGAACGGGGTCGGGGTCTCCAGTGGCGACAGGACCGATCACCCGGCTTGCCACAAACCTGTGGACGCGCTCCTCAAGATCACTGAGGGGTTGCAGCTGAGGCTGCCCTCCACCCATCCATTGCTGCTGTCTCCTATTATGAGATAGCTTGGCCTGCAAGAAAAAGGACGGCGTCTGAATAAATATAGAGCCATGGTCTTGCCTGATGTGCATCCCATAGTTGAATAGCCCTTACTGGATGCAAAGTGTGGAATGTGCGTGTGTGTTTGATGAACAGGCCATAGGTGTTGGATGAGTGTTGGGCATTGGGGCTTTTAAGACCCTCTGGCCATAGAGTGAGGTTGAGATGGAGGGATGGAGAGGTATTGAAAAAAAGCCACTCACCCTGACGACCCGAGTGAGGTTGTTGAACTTTTTTCTACATTGGATATGGGTCTTGGGCACCATGCTCCTTGAGGAGATGCTCTGAGCCACCTCCCTCCACACTCTTCTGTACTCGCGTGGCAAAGGCCTCCTGCCATTCTCTGGGTACAGTATTTGTCATAAATCACAACTTCTACAAGAAGTAACTCAGGAAGTACTACTGAACGGCCAGCTGAGGGCGCCGCCCGAGGAGTATAAATACTCGGGCGTGGGCCCAACTTGGCCAGAGACAGTCTGGAAACAGGAAGCTAGTGACTACTAACTAGACCTCCATGTTTTGTTACAAGTCGATTAAAGCCTTGCTTTATGTAGAACCAAGTGCGTAGTGAGTCTTTATTACGTCAGTATTGATCTTCTGCGCTCCATCGCGCCAGCCAGAGCCTCCAAGGCCCGTTCGCTGAAGCGCTGTGCTCGCTCCCTGTCCCTCTCCATAGTCCTTGCCTGCAAGATTTAGCCACAGGTCTGTCCAGGCCGAGATTCAAGGCTCCAATGAGCAGGTTGTGGCTGGAGAACAAGATCGACCCTCCCCTTTAAGAACTGTCTGGCACCAGTGTGTCTGTGTTCAATCGCTAACTGACAGCACCTGCGTTGCACTCGCACTCTGAGGTAGTGCCTCGCTCCTCGGCCTTTGCGCCTTAAGAGAGGTGTGTAGCACTTGATTTAGCGCTCCAATCACCTCCAGGGGCGATAAAGGCCAAGTTTGCCAGGCGCTAAATTTTGCGCACGGCCGATAACAGTGCCCCAAACGGGGCGATACTGAATTTTTCCCCCAAGGTATATAAACAGGCAGCCGAGAGGGAAAGGCAGGCAATGGGAAGAGCTTCCTCTGAGGTAGATCTCAGTGCAGCGTGCTGACACTCCAGTGCAGTGCTGAGGGAGTGCTGCACTGTCAGAGGTGCCGTCTTTCAGATGAGACGTTAAGCCGAGGCCCCGTCTGTTCTCTCATGTGGACGTAAAAGATCCCATGGCCACTATTTCGAAGAAGAGCAGTGGAGTTATCCCCAGTGTCCTGCCTAATATTTATCACTCAATCAACATAACAAAAACAGATCATCAGGTCATTTTCACATTGCTGTTTGTGGGAGCTTGCTGTGCGCAAATTGGCTGCTGCGTTTCCCACATTACAACAGTGACTCCACTTCAAAAGTACTTCATTGGCTGTAAAGAGCTTTGAGACGTACGGTGGTCGTGAAAGGCGCTATATAAATGCAAGTCTTTCTTTCAACAGCTTAATGGGGCGCTGTGGCAGTAGTGCAGCGGTGAGGCCTATCCAGCAATGCATGCCAAATCTGGCACTCTCGTAGCGCCGCCGCTACGAGTTAGTGCCGGGGACTTCAGCGCCAGGCAGATCATGATGTCAGTGTGTGTGCAACGCTCACTGGGCGCCCGATCTGCAAAATTGATTATCGACCCTGCCTTAACACCTCGCCCCGACAGCAATAGGGAGAGGAGGCGTGAAGCACTCAGTAGCCGGCTCCAGGGGCGCTACATAAAGGAATCATGAGTAATGAGTCACAGCTCTCAGCTTAGTGCTGTTTCACTGCTTCCTTGTCAGTTTGACATTGTGCAACAGTTTCATTCAGTCATCTAAAGGTTCTTAAGTCTTCGGAGTGTTGTGTCTACTAAAAATTAGTTACATTTATTCTCACAACATATCAAAGTGCTACACTTTGTTACATAAATGGGGGCTGTACTGGCAGTCGGCCTCGCCCTCGAGGATCTACGGCGGAGGGAGCGGAGGCAGCGAGAACGACTGGAGCATGTGGCCAGAAGGAGGGCCATGAGCACTTTCAACAAGAGGCCTTACCCTCCAAGGGTATTCCGAGAGCACATCTCCTACCTTTAGTTAAGCGAGGAGCAGTGCATTAGAAGGCTCCGCTTCAGCAAGGACATGGTCTAGTTAAGCGAGGAGCAGTGCATTAGAAGGCTCCGCTTCAGCAAGGACATGGTCGCAGAACTCTGCCATCTCCTGCAACCAGATCTCCAGCCTCAGATTAGGGTGACCACGGCTCTCTCTCCCTCAATTTCTTTGCCAGCGGATCCTTCCAGTCTGCAACAGGAGATATAGGTAACATCTCACAGTTCGCTGTCCATCGCTGCATCCGGGAGGTCACAGTGGTCTCTACAGTAGGAGAAGGGACTACATTTCCTTCCCCATCGCCAGAGAGAAGCAGAACGAGGGTGCATGTGGCTTTGCCAGGATAGTGGGATTCCATATAGAGACATAGAAACATAGAAGATAGGAGCAGGAGTAGGCCATTCGGCCCCTCGAGCCTGCTCCGCCATTCAATGAGATCGTGGCTGATCATCCAAACTCAGTACCCGGTCCCTACCTTCTCCCCATATCCCTTAATCCCTTTAGCCTTAAGAAATATATCCAACTCCTTCTTGAATATATTTAATGAATTGGCCTCCACTGCCTTCTGTGGTAGAGAATTCCATAGGTTCACCACTCTCTGGGTGAAGAAATTCCTCCTCATCTCAGTCCTAAATGGCTTACCCCTTATCCTTAGACTGTGACCCCTGGTTCTGGACTCCCCGACCATCGGGAACATCCTTCCTGCATCTAGTCTGTCTAGCCCTGTTAGAAATTTATAAGTTTCAATGAGATCCCCTCTCATTCTTCTAAACTCCAGCGAGTACAAGCCCAATCGACCCAATCTCTCCTCATACGTCATTCTGTAAGAATTCGCCATAATTTACAGTTCTGAAGATCAATTTTTTTGATCAAAGAATCCCTGGGCGTTGTGCTTTTAAATTTCCAGGGATTAAAATGGCTCTCGCACCACATGGCCGAAGACAAAAGAGGCTTGGAATGCAGCTTTCTGTGTCTGGAAGTAAGGTTCAATGAAGACAAAGGACAATGCTTTGTTTACAAAACAACTGAATGCTATTAGCATTTGTTTGTATATTGAGTGGATACATCTAAACTGCAGAAGAGACTTTTGTACCTTGAATAGGAAACGTTTAACAATTGAATGGGTCTAAATCACCTAGCATTCTGGACAATAGAGCAGTTGTATTTCCCTTTTGTTCCAGCCCAGGGAGCTCCGGAAGGCACATTAATCCAGTCCAACCACTCTGAGTTAGCCAATCACAGCTTTCTCTTGTGTATTGGACCCTTTGGGTGGGGAATTTTGCACACAGCCCTTGCAAGGCAGAACGGCAGGGGGCTCACCAGGTATAAGATAGCTGCTGAGAAGCTATCTCGCTCTCTTACTTCGCTGGACCACAGGTGAGCAGGGTGTTCTGACTCCTCAACAAGGCAACCTAGCAGGAGTTTGGGGTGGTGATTTAAGGGAATTACTAAGATTGTTTAAAGAACATTGTAGTCATTTTATCCCTCGTTTTCGCCGTCTGCAACCCCCTGTTATATAGTTTTAATGTAATTACTGTGTTCGTGTGGAATAGTTTATTCTTGGATTGTAGTTTATTTAGTTAATAAAACTTGATTTTTTTCTCTCATCCAAACCACTTGTTCCATTTTAATATCATTAATTATAAGTTCCTCCACTCAGAACTAAAGGAGGGGTAGCGATTCGGAACCGCTGTTTTAAAATTGGTTTTATTGGAATTGGTCTGAGTGCAGTCAAAGGCTGCAAGACCAGGAAAATTACTTTAAACCAGTTTAAAGAAGCCCCAACCCTTACAATTCCTGCCATCCCAGGTGCAGGGCATCATTGACTGCACCCACGTGGCTTTGCAGGCACCGCATAAAAATCCTGAGGCATTGCGCAACCGCAAAGGCTGCCACTCTCTTAATGTGCAGTTGGTGTGCGACCACACAAAACGAATCCTCACCGTCAATGCCCGCTATCCTGGCAGCAGCCACGATGCCTTCATTCTGCGTCAGACAGGTGTGCCAGCACACTTCCAGCCACCACACCAAGCTCGTGGCTGGCTGGTTGGAGACAAGGGTTATCCGCTCTCCACCTGTCTCATGACTCCCCTCCACAACCCCAACACTCCTGCCCAGCACTCACATCATGAGAGCCATGTTACCACCAGGAACAACATCGAGCAGACCATCGAGGTACTCAAGCCACGGTTCCAATGCCTTGACCACTCGGGAGGAGCCCTCCAGTACTCAGTTGAGCGGGTGTTCCATTTCGTTGTCGTCTGCTGCATGCTCCACAATTTGACCACTATGACGGCCCTGCCCTTGCCACCAGGGACTGCGTGACAACCTCAGGAGGAGGAAGAAGGAGAGGAGGACAAAGAGGAGGAGGAACAGGAGCGAGGGAGGAGGCAGCCACTCAATCGGTCTTCCGGAAGGGCGATCTGTGAACTCCGCACCGAGGGATGAGCATCATGCCTTTTCCCTGAAGCAATGGGGGCTTGACTGTCATCCCTGTGACTCGCCGCCCAAGACTGGGTCACAGCATTAAGGTGCATCCTGACCAGACCACTCTACAGTCTGCCTGTTGTACAACAACAACATCTAGCATTGAGATAGCACCTTTAACCCTGCACATTCCTCTGTGGTGCACTGCCCAGAAAAGGAGGCGGGGTGGGGGTTTAAAGGGCCGAATGACCACGTCTCATTCCATGTTTTCTTCTGTACTTAACTGAAAGAGGCAGGCTGCAGAAAATTCTTGTCGTAAACTGTATCAGACAAGACGTTTATTTCTTCACTATCCTCCCATTGAAAGCCATGTTGAGGTTTTATTTACTGGACAGCAATTAACACATAATAATAACAAAGTGTTTATCTGCACGACCATTTTTCTGGCCTTCTGCGATTGCCCCATCTGTTTGTGGGGGGGTGGTGAAAGGTCAGGAACTTGTTGGGGGAGAAGGTCAGGAACCTGGTGGGGAGAAACTTGGGCGCGGGGAGGTCAGAATCTTAGGCGGGGGAGGTCAGGAACTTGGACAGGGGACGTTAGGAACTTGGACGGGGGAGGTCAGGAACTTGGGCGCGGGGAGGTCAGAAACTTGGGCGTGGGGAGGTTCTGACCTGCTCTCTACCCCCAGTTATTGACCTCCTCTTCACCCCGCACCCAAGTTCCTGACCTCCTATTCACCCCCACATAAGTTCCTGACCTTCTCTCCACCCCCCCGACCGAGTTCCTGACCTTCTCTCCCCCCAGTTCCTGACCTTCTCTCCCCCCACCGAGTTCCTGACCTTCTCTCCCCCCAGTTCCTGACCTTCTCCCCCACAGTTCCTGACCTTCTCTCCCCCCAGTTCCTGACCTTCTCTCCCCCAGTTCCTGACCTTCTCTCCCCCCAGTTCCTGACCTTCTCCCCCCCCGTTCCTGACCTTCTCCCCCCCAGTTCCTGACCTTCTCTCCCCCCCAGTTCCTGACCTTCTCCCCCCCAGTTCCTGACCTTCTCTCTCCCCCAGTTCCTGACCGTCTCTCCCCCCCAGTTCCTGACCTTCTCTCCCCCCAGTTCTGGAGCATCTCTCCCTCCTGTTCCTGACCTTCTCTCCCCCCAGTTCCTGACCTTCTCTCCCCACCAGTTCCTGACCTTCTCTCCCCCCAGTTCCTGACCTTCTCTCCCCCCAGTTCCTGACCTTCTCTCCCCACCAGTTCCTGACCTTCTCTCCCCCCAGTTCCTGACCTTCTCTCCCCCCAGTTCCTGACCTTCTCCCCCCCCAGTTCCTGACCTTCTCTCCACCCCAGTTCCTGACCTTCTCTCCCCCCCAGTTCCTGACCTTCTCTCCACCCCCCACCGAGTTCTTGACGTTCTCTCCCCCCAGTTCCTGACGTTCTCCCCCCCAGTTCCTGACCTTCTCTCCCCCCCAGTTCCTGACCTTCTCTCCACCCCCCACCGAGTTCTTGACGTTCTCTCCCCCCAGTTCCTGACCTTCTCCCCCCCAGTTCCTGACCTTCTCTCTCCCCCAGTTCCTGACCGTCTCTCCCCCCAGTTCCTGAGCTTCTCTCCCTCCTGTTCCTGACCTTCTCTCCCCCCAGTTCCTGACCTTCTCTCCCCCCCAGTTCCTGAGCTTCTCTCCCTCCTGTTCCTGACCTTCTCTCCCCCCAGTTCCTGACCTTCTCTCCCCCCAGTTCCTGAGCTTCTCTCCCTCCTGTTCCTGACCTTCTCTCCCCCCAGTTCCTGACCTTCTCTCCCCCCCAGTTCCTGACCTTCTCTCCCCCCAGTTCCTGACCTTCTCTCCCCCCAGTTCCTGACCTTCTCTCCCCGCAGTTCCTGACCTTCTCCCCCCCAGTTCCTGACCTTCTCCCCCCCAGTTCCTGACCTTCTCTCTCCCCCAGTTCCTGACCGTCTCTCCCCCCCAGTTCCTGACCTTCTCTCCCCCCAGTTCCTGAGCTTCTCTCCCTCCGGTTCCTGACCTTCTCTCCCCCCAGTTCCTGACCTTCTCTCCCCCCCAGTTCCTGACCTTCTCTCCCCCCAGTTCCTGACCTTCTCTCCCCCCCAGTTCCTGACCTTCTCCCCCCCAGTTCCTGACCTTCTCTCCCCCCCAGTTCCTGACCTTCTCTCCCCCCAGTTCCTGACCTTCTCTCCCCCCCAGTTCCTGACCTTCTCCCCCCCAGTTCCTGACCGTCTCTCCCCCCCAGTTCCTGACCTTCTCTCCCCCCAGTTCCTGAGCTTCTCTCCCTCCTGTTCCTGACCTTCTCTCCCCCCAGTTCCTGACCTTCTCTCCCCCCCAGTTCCTGACCTTCTCTCCCCCCAGTTCCTGACCTTCTCTCCCCCCAGTTCCTGACCTTCTCCCCCCCCCAGTTCCTGACCTTCTCCCCCCCCCAGTTCCTGACCTTCTCTCCCCCCAGTTCCTGACCTTCTCTCCCCCCAGTTCCTGACCTTCTCTCCCCCCCAGTTCCTGACCTTCTCTCCCCCCCAGTTCCTGACCTTCTCTCCACCCCCCACCGAGTTCTTGACGTTCTCTCCCCCCAGATCCTGAACTTCTCTCCCCCCAGTTCCTGACCTTCTCTCCCCCCAGTTCCTGACCTTCTCTCCCCCAGTTCCTGACCTTCTCTCCCCCTCGTTCCTGACCTTCTCCCCCCTAGTTCCTGACCTTCTCTCCCCCCAGTTCCTGACCTTCTCCCCCCCCGTTCCTGACCTTCTCTCCCCCCAGTTCCTGAACTTCTCTCCCCCCCGTTCCTGACCTTCTCTCCCCCCCAGTTCGTGACCTTCTCACCCCCCCTGTTCCTGACCTTCTCTCCACCCCCCACCGAGTTCTTGACGTTCTCCCCCCCAGTTCCTGACCTTCTCTCCCCTCAGTTCCTGACCTTCTCTCCCCCCAGTTCGTGACCTTCTCTCCCCCAGTTCCTGACCTTCTCCCCCCCCAGTTCCTGACCTTCTCCCCCCCCAGTTCCTGACCTTCTCTCCCCTCAGTTCCTGACCTTCTCTCCCCCCAGTTCCTGACCTTCTCTCCCCCAGTTCCTGACCTTCTCCCCCCCGCAGTTCCTGACCTTCTCTCCCCCCAGTTCCTGACCTTCTCCCCCCCCAGTTCCTGACCTTCTCTCCCCCCCCCAGTTCCTGAACTTCTCTCCCCTCAGTTCCTGACCTTCTCTCCCCCCCAGTTCCTGACCTTCTCCCCCACCCAGTTCCTGACCTTCTCTCCCCCCCCCACTTCCGGAACTTCTCTCCCCTCAGTTCCTGACCTTCTCTCCCCCCAGTTCCTGACCTTCTCCCCCCAGTTCCTGACCTTCTCTCCCCCCCAGTTCCTGACCTTCTCTCCGCCCAGTTCCTGACCTTCTCCCCCCCAGTTCCTGACCTTCTCTCCCCCCAGTTCCTGACCTTCTCTCCCCCCAGTTCCTGACCTTCTCTCCCCCCCAGTTCCTGACCTTCTCTCCCCCACAGTTCCTGACCTTCTCTCCCCGCAGTTCCTGACATTCTCCCCCCCAGTTCCTGACCTTCTCTCCCCCCAGTTCCTGACCTTCTCTCCCCCCAGTTCCTGACCTTCTCTCCCCCCCAGTTCCTGACCTTCTCTCCCCCCAGTTCCTGACCTTCTCTCCCCGCAGTTCCTGACCTTCTCTCCCCCCAGTTCCTGACCTTCTCTCCCCCCAGTTCCTGACCTTCTCCCCCCAGTTCCTGACCTTCTCTCCCCCCAGTTCCTGACCATCTCTCCCCCCCAGTTCCTGACCTTCTCTCCCCCCAGTTCCTGACCTTCTCTCCCCCCCCGGTTCCTGACCTTCTCTCCGCCCAGTTCCTGACCTTCTCCCCCCAGTTCCTGACCTTCTCTCCCCCCCAGTTCCTGACCTTCTCTCCCCCCAGTTCCTGACCTTCTCTCCCCCCAGTTCCTGACCTTCTCCCCCCCAGTTCCTGACCTTCTCTCCCCCCCAGTTCCTGACCTTCTCTCCCCCCAGTTCCTGACCTTCTCTCCCCCCCAGTTCCTGACCTTCTCTCCGCCCAGTTCCTGACCTTCTCTCCCCCCAGTTCCTGACCTTCTCTCCCCCCCAGTTCCTGACCTTCTCCCCCCCAGTTCCTGACCTTCTCTCCCCCCCAGTTCCTGACCTTCTCTCCCCCCCAGTTCCTGACCCTCTCCCCCCCAGTTCCTGACCTTCTCTCCCCCTCAGTTCCTGACCTTCTCTCCCCTCAGTTCCTGACCTTCTCTCCCCCCAGTTCCTGACCTTCTCCCCCCCAGTTCCTGACCTTCTCTCCCTCTCAGTTCCTGACCTTCTCTCCCCCCAGTTCGTGACCTTCTCTCCCCCCAGTTCCTGACCTTCTCTCCCCCCAGTTCCTGACATTCTCTACCCCCAGTTCGTGACCTTCTCTCCCCCCCAGTTCCTGACCTTCTCTCCCCCCAGTTCCTGACCATCTCTCCCCCCCAGTTCCTGACCTTCTCTCCCCCCAGTTCCTGACCTTCTCTCCCCCCCAGTTCCTGACCTTCTCTCCGCCCAGTTCCTGACCTTCTCCCCCCCAGTTCCTGACCTTCTCTCCCCCCCAGTTCCTGACCTTCTCTCCCCCCAGTTCCTGACCTTCTCTCCCCCCAGTTCCTGACCTTCTCCCCCCAGTTCCTGACCTTCTCTCCCCCCCAGTTCCTGACCTTCTCTCCCCCCCAGTTCCTGACCTTCTCTCTCCCCCAGTTCCTGACCGTCTCTCCCCCCCAGTTCCTGACCTTCTCTCCCCCCAGTTCCTGAGCTTCTCTCCCTCCGGTTCCTGACCTTCTCTCCCCCCAGTTCCTGACCTTCTCTCCCCCCCAGTTCCTGACCTTCTCTCCCCCCAGTTCCTGACCTTCTCTCCCCCCCAGTTCCTGACCTTCCCCCCAGTTCCTGACCTTCTCTCCCCCCCAGTTCCTGACCTTCTCTCCCCCCAGTTCCTGACCTTCCCCCCAGTTCCTGACCTTCTCTCCCCCCAGTTCCGGACCTTCTCTCCCCCCCAGTTCCTGACCTTCTCTCCCCCCAGTTCCTGAGCTTCTCTCCCTCCTGTTCCTGACCTTCTTTCCCCCCAGTTCCTGACCTTCTCCCCCCCAGTTCCTGACATTCTCTCCCCCCCATTCCTGACCTTCTCTCCCCCCAGTTCCTGACCTTCTCCCCCCCAGTTCCTGACCTTCTCTCCCCCCCAGTTCCTGACCTTCTTCCCCCCAGTTCCTGACCTTCTCTCCCCCCAGTTCCTGACCTTCTCCCCCCCAGTTCCTGACCTTCTCTCCCCCCCAGTTCCTGACCTTCTCCCCCCCAGTTCCTGACCTTCTCTCCCCCCCAGTTCCTGACCTTCTCCCCCCCCAGTTCCTGACCTTCTCTCCCCCCAGTTCCTGACCTTCTCCCCCCTCAGTTCCTGACCTTCTCTCCCCCCAGTTGCTGACCTTCTCTCCCCCAGTTCATGATCTTCTCTCCACACAGTTCCTGACCTTCTCTCTCCCCAGTTCCTGACCTTCTATCCCCCCAGTTCCTGACCTTCTCCCCCCCAGTTCCTGACCTTCTCTCCCCCCAGTTCCTGATCTTCTCTCCCCCCAGTTCCTGACCTTCTCTTCCCCCAGTTCCTGACCTTCTCTCCCCCCCAGTTCCTGACCTTCTCCCCCCAGTTCCTGACCTCCTCTCCCCCCAGTTCCTGACCTTCTCTCCCCCCAGTTCCTGACCTTCTCCCCCCCAGTTCCTGACCTTCTCTCCCCCCCAGTTCCTGACCTTCTCTCCCCCCCAGTTCCTGACCTTCTCTCCCCCCCAGTTCCTGACCTTCTCTCCCCCCAGTTCCTGACCTTCTCTCCCCCCAGTTCCTGACCTTCTCTCCCCCCAGTTCCTGACCTTCTCTCCCCCAGTTCCTGACCTTCTCCCCCCCAGTTCCTGACCTTCTCTACCCCCAGTTCCTGACCTTCTCTCCCCCCAGTTCCTGACCTTCTCTCCCCCCCAGTTCCTGACCTTCTCTCCCCCAGTTCCTGACCTTCTCCCCCCCAGTTCCTGACCTTCTCTCCCCCCAGTTCGTGACCTTCTCTCCCCCCCAGTTCCTGACCTTCTCTCCCCCCAGTTCCTGACATTCTCTCCCCCCAGTTCGTGACCTTCTCTCCCCCCCAGTTCCTGACCTTCTCTCCCCTCGGTTCCTGACATTCTCTCCCCCAGTTCCTGACCTTCTCTCCCCCCCAGTTCCTGACCTTCTCTCCCCCCCGTTCCTGACCTTCTCCCCCCCAGTTCCTGACCTTCTCTCCCCCCAGTTCCTGACCTTCTCTCCCCTCAGTTCCTGACCTTCTCTCCCCTCAGTTCCTGACCTTCTCTCCCCCAGTTCCTGACCTTCTCTCCCGCCCAGTTCCTGACCTTCTCTCCCCCCGTTCCTGACCTTCTCTCCCCCAGTTCCTGACCTTCTCTCCCCCCAGTTCCTGACCTTCTCTCCCTCCAGTTCCTGACCTTCCCCCCAGTTCCTGACCTTCTCTCCCTCCAGTTCCTGACCTTCCCCCCAGTTCCTGACCTTCTCTCCCCCCCAGTTCCTGACCTTCTCTCCCCCCAGTTCCTGACCTTCCCCCCAGTTCCTGACCTTCTCTCCCCCCAGTTCCGGACCTTCTCTCCCCCCCAGTTCCTGACCTTCTCTCCCCCCAGTTCCTGACCTTCTCTCCCCGCCGTTCCTGACCTTCTTTCCCCCCAGTTCCTGACCTTCTCCCCCCCAGTTCCTGACCTTCTCTCCCCCCCAGTTCCTGACCTTCAATCCCCCCAGTTCCTGACATTCTCTCCCCCAGTTCCTGACCTTCTCTCCCCCCCAGCTCCTGACCTTCTCTCCCCTCCGTTCCTGACCTTCTCCCCCCCAGTTCCTGACCTTCTCCCCCCCAGTTCCTGACCTTCTCCCCCCCAGTTCCTGACCTTCAATCCCCCCAGTTCCTGACCTTCTCCCCCCCAGTTCCTGACCTTCTCTCCCCCCCAGTTCCTGACCTTCTTCCCCCCAGTTCCTGACCTTCTCTCCCCGCAGTTCCTGACCTTCTCCCCCCCAGTTCCTGACCTTCTCTCCCCCCCAGTTCCTGACCTTCTCCCCCCCAGTTCCTGACCTTCTCTCCCCCCCAGTTCCTGACCTTCTCTCCCCCCCAGTTCCTGACCTTCTCCCCCCCCAGTTCCTGACCTTCTCTCCCCCCAGTTCCTGACCTTCTCCCCCCTCAGTTCCTGACCTTCTCTCCCCCCAGTTGCTGACCTTCTCTCCCCCAGTTCATGACCTTCTCTCCACACAGTTCCTGACCTTCTCTCTCCCCAGTTCCTGACCTTCTATCCCCCCAGTTCCTGACCTTCTCCCCCCCAGTTCCTGACCTTCTCTCCCCCCAGTTCCTGACCTTCTCTCCCCCCAGTTCCTGACCTTCTCTTCCCCCAGTTCCTGACCTTCTCTCCCCCCCAGTTCCTGACCTTCTCCCCCCAGTTCCTGACCTTCTCTCCCCCCAGTTCCTGACCTTCTCTCCCCCCAGTTCCTGATCTTCTCCCCCCCAGTTCCTGACCTTCTCTCCCCCCCAGTTCCTGACCTTCTCTCCCCCCCAGTTCCTGACCTTCTCTCCCCCCCATTTCCTGACCTTCTCTCCCCCAGTTCCTGACCTTCTCTCCCCCCAGTTCCTGACCTTCTCTCCCCCCAGTTCCTGACCTTCTCTCCCCCAGTTCCTGACCTTCTCCCCCCCAGTTCCTGACCTTCTCTACCCCCAGTTCCTGACCTTCTCTCCCCCCCAGTTCCTGAACTTCTCTCCCCCCAGTTCCTGACCTTCTCTCCCCCCCAGTTCCTGACCTTCTCTCCCCCAGTTCCTGACCTTCTCCCCCCCAGTTCCTGACCTTCTCCCCCCCAGTTCCTGACCTTCTCTCCCCCCAGTTCCTGACCTTCTCTCCCCCCAGTTCCTGACCTTCTCCCCCCCAGTTCCTGACCTTCTCTCCCCCACAGTTCCTGACCTTCTCTCCCCCCCAGTTCCTGACCTTCTCTCCCCCACAGTTCCTGACCTTCTCTCCCCCCAGTTCCTGACCCTCTCTCCCCCGTTCCTGATCTTCTGTCCCCCCAGTTCCTGACCTTCCCCCCCAGTTCCTGACCTTCTCTCCCCCCCAGTTCCTGACCTTCTCTCCCCCTAGTTCCTGACCTTCTCTCCCCCCCAGTTCCTGACCTTCTCTCCCTCCAGTTCCTGACCTTCTCCCCCCTCAGTTTCTGACCTTCTCTCCCCCCAGTTCCTGACCTTCTCTCCCCCCCTCAGTTTCTGACTGATGCGCTATCAATTACTCATAAAAGACTGAGAGTTAGAAGAGTAACTAAAGGCTTTTATTAACAACAGAATGGAGGTCTGCCTCGAGTGGTCGACCGGTCCAGGATACAAGGGCTGGGGAGCAGTCACCTTTATACTAGGACCTGTGGGAGGAGTCAGCCGAGGCATGTCCAGGCATGTACACAGTGGAATACAAACAGGACAAACAGGAATACAAACAGTGGTTTACCACATTCACCCCTTGTTTAAAATTGAGTCCGGCGGGGTGAAGTGTATTAAAGGTTAGTGTATTGGAGTCTCTCCGGAGGTCTTGTCTGCCGCTGTGATCGGCGTGGCGACGGCAGGGGTAGTGAAGCTTCCGGCGTCGAGTCCAGCGTAGGCTGTGGCACAGGCGTGTCGTCCTCGTAGATGTCGAGCGGGTCGCGGGGCCCAGGCCTGCCGTCTGCTGGGGCTGGATATCGGATCGTGGGGGGGGGGTGGTAGTGGGTAGTGGGTTACTGTGGTCCCCGAGGGTGCAAGGTCTCTTATGGAGACTGTGTCCTCCCGCCCGTCCGGGTATGCGATGTAAGCATACTGGGGGTTGGCGTGGAGGAGGTCGACCCTCTCGACCAGGGGGTCCGTTTTATGGGTCCTCACGTGTCTTCTCAGTAGGACCGGCCCTGGGGACGTCAGCCATGGCGGTAGCGAAGTCCCTGATGTGGACTTCCTTGGGAAGACAAACATTTTCTCATGAGGGGTGGCGTTAGTGGCAGTGCAGAGCAGTGACCGAATAGAGTGGAGCGCATCGGGGAGCACATCCTGCCAGCGGGAGGTTGGAAGGCCCCTAGACTTTAAGGCTAGCAGGACGGCCTTCCAAACTGTCGCATTTTCTCTTTCCACCTGTCCGTTCCCCCGGGGGTTGTAACTGGTGGTCCTGCTTGTGGCAATACCCCTAGTTAGCAGGTACTGACGGAGTTCGTCGCTCATAAACGATGAGCCCCGGTCGCTATGGATATAGCTGGGGAAGCCGAACAGGGTGAAGAGGTTGTTCAGACATTTAATGACCGTGGCACTGGTCATGTCCGGGCAGGGGAAGGCGAACGGGAAACGGGAGTACTCATCAATAATATTGAGGAAGTACACATTGCGGTCGGAGGAGGGGAGAGGCCCTATAAAATCAACGCTCAGGCGCTCGAAGGGGCAAGTGGCTTTTATCAGGTGGGCCCTGTCTGGTCTATAAAAGTGTGGTTTGCACTCAGCGCAGACTTGGCAGTTCCTGGTCATGGTCCTGACCTCCTCAATAGAGTAAGGCAGGTTGCGGGCCTTGATGAGGTGGAAGAACCTGATGACCCCCGGGTGGCAGAGGTCATTGTGGAGGACCCGTAGTCTATCGATCTGCACGCTGGCGCAGGTGCCACGCGATAGCGCATCCGGGGGTTCATTTAGCTTCCCTGGCCGGTACAAGATCTCGTAGTTGTAGGTGGAAAGTTCGATTCTCCACCTCAAGATCTTGTCATTTTTGATTTTGCCCCTCTGCTTGTTGTTAAACATAAAAGCAACTGAACGCTGGTCAGTGAGCAGGGTAAATCGTTTTCCGGCCAGGTAGTGCCTCCAATGACGCACAGCCTCCACAATCGCCTGGGCCTCCTTCTCAACAGCGGAGTGTCTGGTCTCCGGGCCTTGGAGGGTTCGTGAAAAGAAGGCCACGGGTCTCCCCGCCTGATTGAGGGTAGCGGCCAGGGCAAAGTCGGACGCGTCGCTTTCCACCTGGAAGGGGATGGATTCGTCCACTGCGTGCATGGTGGCTTTGGCGATGTCCTCCTTGATACGGTGGAAGGCTAAGCGGGCCTCTGCCGTCAAGGGAAAAGAGGTGGACTTGATCAGCGGACGGGCCTTGTCCGCATAGTAGGGGACCCACTGGGCGTAATAGGAGAAAAACCCTAGGCACCTCTTCAGGGCCTTGAGGCAGTGGGGCAGTGGAAGTTCCATAAGGGGACGCATCCGGTCGGGGTCGGGGCCGATGACTCCGTGTTCCACAACACAGCCAAGGATGGCGAGGCGGTTTGTGCGGAATATGCACTTCTCCTTGTTATATGTCAGGTTTAGGAGTTGGGCGGTGCGGAGGAATTTTTCGAGGTTTGCGTCATGGTCCTGCAAGTCACGGCCGCAGATGGTCACAGTGTCCAGATATGGGAAAGTGGCCTGCAACGCATTTTGATCTACCATCCGGTCCATCTCCCTTTGGAAGATGGAGACCCCGTTGGTGACGCCAAAGGGAACCCTAAGGAAGTGATAGAGGCGGCCGTTTGCCTCAAAGGCAGTGTACTGGCGGTCCTCAGGGCGGATGGGGAGCTGGTGGTACGCTGATTTCAGGTCAATGGTCGAGAAGACGCGGTACTGCGCGATCTGGTTGACCATATCAGCTATACGGGGGAGTGGGTAGGCGTCCAGCAGGGTGTAGCGATTTATTGTCTGGCTGTAGTCGATGACCAGGCGCTGCTTCTCGCTGGTCTTAACGACCACAACCTGGGCTCGCCAGGGGCTGGTGCTGCCCTCAATAATCCCTTCTTTCAGGAGCTGCTCCACTTCGGTTTTAATGAAAACCCTGTCCCCGGCACTGTATCGCCTGCTCTTTGTGGCGATGGGCTTACAGTCGGGGGTGAGGTTAGCAAACAGTGGTGGGGGGGTGACTCTGAGTGTGGAGAGGTTGCACCTGGTGCGCGGCGGGCAATTTGGAAGCTGTTGGCTGCGAACTGTGAGTGGGGGTAGGGGTCCACCGTACGCCATCGTAACACTTTTAAGGTGGCACTGAAAATCTAACCCCAGCAGGACGGCAGCGCAGAGGTCAGGCAGGACCAGAAGTTTAAAATGATCGTACACGGTCCCGTCTACTACGAGTGTCACCACGCAGTAGCCGCCGATGTCCGCCGACTGGGACTCGGAGGCCATAGAAATCCGCTGTTGCGCAGGCAGGACTGGGAGAGAGCAACGCCGCACCGTGTCGGGGTGGATGAAGCTCTCCGTGCTCCCAGAGTCAAAAAGGCAGATTGTATCGTGACCATTTACCTTAATGTCCATTGTGGAACTGGCCAGTTGGTGCGGTCTCGCTTGGTCCAGTGTAACGGATGCCAGCGTAGGGGTCGGTGTGTCGCTGCGGGTATCAGATGAGGCGGTGTCGGGGGCCTGCTGCGTCCCGGCTGTCGTCCAAGATGGCGGCGTCCATGATCCCCATGTGGCTGGAGGCGTCCAAAATGGCTGCTGTACCGGTGATTCGCACACGGCCGGGGAGGTCCAAAATGGCGGCCCGCATGGCCCACACGCGGCGCTGCTGGGGTTCGGGGTGGCTTTGGCCCTGCAGACGCTAGCGTAGTGTCCCTTCTTCCCGCAGCCCGAGCAGATCGCGTTTTTCGCCGGGCAGCGCGCTCTGGGGTGTTTGGCCTGGCCACAGAAGTAGCATTTCTGGCCTTGGGGCACTGCTGCCTGGCCTTGGGACACTGCTGCGGTAGTTGGGCCGTTGTTGGGGTGTGGCTGGGGTGGCACGGCGCTATGAGGCGGTCCTACCGTGTCCCAGGCTGTCATTCCCCGCGGCGTCCACGGTGCAGAGGAGTAGGCATCCATGCCCTGGTAGGCTGCATCCAACGATAGTGCGAGTTCAGAGGCCTTGTTGAGGTCGAGGTTACTCTGCTCCAACAGTCGCTGTCGTGTGTAATTGGATCTGTGGCCCGCTACAAAAGCGTCCCGGATAAGTTCCTCTGTGTACACGGCGGCCTTTACATCCTTACAACCACAGGCCCGGCCAAGCACAGACAGTGCCTGAAGGTATTCCACGGTCGATTCCCCAGGTTGTTGTTTACGACTCCCCAGGAGGTGCCTGGCGTACACTTCGTTCACTGGGCGCGTGTACTGGTCCTTGAGGAGCTTGATAGCATCCGCGTACGAGGTCGCGTCTTGGATGACCGAGTACACTCAGTGGTTCACTTTGGAGGTCAGGACATCCAGTTTGTCCTCGTCCGATTTGATTGCTTCGGAGGCGGTCAGGAATTTTTCGAAACACTTAAGCCAGTGAGTAAACTTGGTGGATGAGTCCGCCTCCCGATGATCTAAGTCCAGGCATGCTGGTGTGAGGATCTTCTCCATTATAAAAATGTTGTTAATAAAATTGATGCGCTATCAATTACTCATAAAAGACTGAGAGTCAGAAGAGTAACTAAAGGCTTTTATTAACAACAGAATGGAGGTCTGCCTCGAGTGGTCGACCGGTCCAGGATACAAGGGCTGGGGAGCAGTCACCTTTATACTAGGACCTGTGGGAGGAGTCAGCCGAGGCATGTCCAGGCATGTACACAGTGGAATACAAACAGGACAAACAGCAATACAAACAGTGGTTTACCACACTGACCTTCTCTCCCACCCAGTTCCTGACCTTCTCTCCCCCGTTCCTGACCTTCTTTCCCCCCAGTTCCTGACCTTCTCCCCCCCAGATCCTGACCTTCTCTCCCGTCCAGTTCCTGACCTTCTCCCCCCCAGTTCCTGACCTTCTCTCCCCCCAGTTCCTGACCTTCTCTCCCTCCAGTTCCTGACCTTCTCTCCCCCCAGTTCCTGACCTTCTCTCCCTCCGGTTCCTGACCTTCCCCTCAGTTCCTGACCTTCTCCCCCCCAGTTCCTGACCTTCTCCCCCCCAGTTCCTGACCTTCTCTCCCCCCCAGTTCCTGACCTTCTCTCCCCCCCAGTTCCTGACCTTCTCCCCCACAGTTCCTGACCTTCTCTCCCCCCAGTTCCTGACCTTCTCCCCCCCCAGTTCCTGACCTTCTCTCCCCCCAGTTCCTGACCTCCTCTCCCCCAGTTCCTGACCTTCTCTCCCCCAGTTGCTGACCTTCTCCCCCCCCAGTTCCTGACCTTCTCTGCCCCCAGTTCCTGACCTTCTCCCCCCCCCAGTTCCTGACCTTCTCTCCCCCCAGTTCCTGACCTTCTCTCCCCCAGTTCCTGACCTTCTCTCCCCCCAGTTCCTGACCTTCTCCCCTCCCGAGTTCCTGACCTTCTCTCCCCCCAGTTCCTGACCTTCTCTCCCCCCAGTTCCTGACCTTCTCTCCCCCCTGTTGCTGACCTTCTCTCCCCCAGTTCCTGACCTTCTCTCCCCCAGTTCCTGACCTTCTCTCCCCCCAGTTCCTGACCTTCTCCCCCCCAGTTCCTGACCTTCTCTCCCCCCCAGTTCCTGACCTTCTCTCCCCCCAGTTCCTGACCTTCTCTCCCCCCAGTTGCTGACCTTCTCTCCCCCAGTTCCTGACCTTCTCTCCCCCAGTTCCTGACCTTCTCCCCCCCACAGTTCCTGACCTTCTCTCCCCCCCAGTTCCTGACCTTCTCTCCTCCCCAGTTCCTGACCTTCTCCCCTCAGTTCCTGATCTTCTCTCCCCCCAGTTCCTGACCTTCTCTCCCCCAGTTCCTGACCTTCTCTCCCCCCAGTTCCTGACCTTCTCCCCCCCCAGTTCCTGACCTTCTCTCCCCCCAGTTCCTGACCTTCTCTCCCCCCAGTTCCTGACCTTCTCTCCCCCCAGTTCCTGACCTTCTCTCCCCCCAGTTCCTGACCTTCTCTCCCCCCAGTTCCTGACCTTCTCTCCCCCCCAGTTCCTGAACTTCTCTCCCCCAGTTCCTGACCTTCTCTCCCCCCCAGTTCCTGACCTTCTCCCCCACAGTTCCTGACCTTCTCTCCCCCCAGTTCCTGGCCTTCTCTCCCCCCAGTTCCTGACCTTCTCCCCCCCAGTTCCTGACCTTCTCCCTCAGTTCCTGACCCTCTCTCCCCCCTCAGTTCCTGACCTTCTCTCCCCCCACCCCAGTTCCTGACCTTCTCCCTCAGTTCCTGACCTTCTCTCCCCCCACCACAGTTCCTGACCTTCTCCCTCAGTTCCTAACCCTCTCTCCCCCCCAATTCCTGACCTTCTCCCTCAGTTCCTGACTCTCTCTCCCCCCCAGTTCCTGACCTTCTTCCTCAGTTCCTGCCCCTCTGCCCCTACCCAGTTCCCTGTATACGCGGCCTTGGTAAACAGCACACATGCGCCGGCATGGATCAGGTGCGCATGCACGGCTCCAGTTTACCGAGCGCCTGCGCAGAATGCCACAAAAATGTTGGTGCAGAGAATCACTTTGAGTAACAATTTGCCCATCAGTGGCAAAGTGCACTAAGTTTCACTTTGGTTCATTCAGCTTTGTGTACCTTTTAGTTTAATAACAAAGCTCTGAAATTAGACTTCAGGCTTGTGTAGCCTGATAGTAATAAGTGCGATAAGATTATTTAAATTTAAAGCATTTGCTCCTTCCCCAATTACAAACCATCGACAGACCTCAATGTGATTTTTTTTCTGCCCCCCACCTCGCAAATGTTCTCCCCTTCCCTCCTAACACTGGGGGTCCGGTTTCATAGGCACAATCACCCTACTATCCCTCTCCTACATTTTTATTCTTTAAGAACGAGGTATATCAATAAGGGAAGGTAAACACGGAGCTCTGTCTCCAGATAAGTAAATCACTGAGCAGACTCATACTGGTGCAAGGCCAATTTAGGATTGACGTCAGGAAGGACTTCATGCCTTTGTTACTTCTAGACTCAATTATTCCAACGCACTCCTGGTTGGCCAACCACCTTCTACCCTCCGTAAACTTGAGGTCAACCAAAATTCGGCTGCCCGTGTCCTAACTCGCACCAAGTCCCGTTCACCCATCACCCCTGTGCTCGCTGACCTACATTGGCTTCCGTTTAAGCAACACCTTGATTTTTAAATTCTCATCCTTGTTTTCAAATCCCTCCATGGCCTCGCACCTCCCTATTTCTGTAATCTCCTCCAGCTCCACAACCTCCCCCGAGATCTCTGCGCTCCTCTAATTCAGCCCTCTTGAGCATCCCCGATTTTAATCGTTCCACCATTAGTGGCCGTGCCTTCATCTGCCAAGCCCCTAAGCTCTGGAATTCCCTTTCAAAAACTCTCCACCTCTCTACCTCTTTTTCCTCCTTTAAGACACTCCTTAAAACCTACCTCTTTGACCAAGTTTTTGGTCATCTGCCCTATTTTCTCCTTATGTGGCTCGGTGTCAAATTTTGTTTTATAACACTCCTGTGAAGCGCTTTGGGGCATGTTACTATGTTAAAGGCGTTATATATCAATACAAGTTTTTGATGTTGTTGATATAGATGTTGTTGATATAGATGCACCAGTCACTGAAGGTAAGCATGCAGGTGCAGCAGGCGGTTAAGAAGGCAAATGGTATGCTGGCCTTCGTAGCAAGAGGGTTTGAGTACAGGAACAAGGATGTCTTGCTGCAGTTATACAGGGCCTTGGTGAGACCACATCGTGAATATTGTGTGCAGTTTTGGTCGCCTTATCTGAGGAAGGATGTTCTTGCCATGGGAGGAGTTCAGCGAAGATTCACCAGACTGATACCTGGGATGGCAGGAATGACGTATGAGGAGAGATTGGATCGATTGGGCTTGTACTCGCTGGAATTTAGAAGAATGAGAGGGGATCTCATTGAAACTTATAAAATTCTGACAGGACTGGACAGACTAGATGCAGGAAGGATGTTCTCGATGGTCGGGGAGTCCAGAACCAGGGGTCACAGTCTAAGGATAAGGGGTAGGCCATTTAGGACAGAAATGAGGAGGAATTTCTTCACCCAGAGAGTGGTGAACCTGTGGAATTCTCTACCACAGAATGCAGTGGAGGCCAATACATTAAATATATTCAAGAAGGAGTTGGATATATTTCTTAAGGCTAAAGGGATCAAGGGGTATGGGGAGAAAGCAGGGACCGGGTACTGAATTTGGATGATCAGCCATGATCTCATTGAATGGCGGAGCAGGCTCGAGGGGCCGAATGGCCTACTCCTGCTCCTATCTTCTATGTTTCTATCTTTCTATATTTCTCCAGGTGAAGGGAATACTAAAATAACTAAAGTAGTTATGGCAGGAATGACAATAAGAAATGTGTTAAGTTAAACAGTGTCAGCATCAGGGCAGAAGGATAGGTTAGCATCTCGTGCCCAAATAAGAGTTTTATATACTAACACAAAGAGTAAAAGGAATGTATTGAGTGAATTAGAGGCTCAAGTACATCTTAGAAGGTATGACATGGTGGCCATTACTGAGGCATGGCTGCAAGCTGGTCATGGTTGGGAGCTAAATATTCCAGGTTAGAAGGTCTTTAGAAAGGATAAGGAAACTGGAGGAGGAGGGTTAGCCTTATTGATTAAAGACACTATTACAACATTAATAAAAGAGGATATAGGTAAGGGAAAGCAATCAGCGGAGTCTTTATGGTTAGAATCGAGGAATAAGAGAAGACTTTAAACTGTTCTGGGAGTTGTCCACAGGACTCCTAGTAGCAACAATGAAGTGGAAGAACGTATTATTTCAGAGATTAGAGAGGTTTGTAGCAAAAGCAAAGTTGTTTTAATGGGAGACTTTCATTTTCATATCGAGTGGGAAAAGCAGAGAAGCTCAAGTCAGAAAGGTCGTGAATTTCTTGAGTGCATTCAAGATAGCTTTCTGGAGAAATACGTTCTCGAACCAACAAGAGGACAGACCATACTCGATTTAGTAATGAGGATTGAGCCAGAATTAGTTAATAATATAACAGTAAAGGAACATTTATCTAACATGGATCATAATGTGATCGAATTCAATGTTAGGTTTGAAAAGGAGAAATTTAACACTGGCACTAAGATTCTAGATTTTGGTATGGCTAACTTTAACGGGACGAAACAGAGACTGACGACAGCAAATTGGTCATAGAATCATAGGACTTGAATTTCACCTCGCCTGCTTTCCAAATCAAACAAAGTTGGCCACCTTTTAAACGTACAAAATGGAGTTCTGGGACACGTGACCAGAAAGCTGCTGGAAGTGAGTCATTTTTCTCCCCAGCAACAAGACTGGAGACAGGGCCTGGAATTCCACAGTCCCTATGTGGATTCCAGGCCAGACATGGAATTGAATATGTAATAGTAAGTCGCCAGTAGGCCGGTAAGAACAATGAACCTGGATGCACTGCAATCAGGGTTAAGCTAGTTAAAACCATCATCGGGCCCATCCTAACAGATCCAATCATATCAGAAACCGTTTTAGAGGACTAGGCACCAGAGACACCATTGTGTGACTGAAACCAAAAACAATGAGGGCCGGTGATAAGGCCGTTAGTGGGAAATCGGCCATTTTGCAGCCATTTACAGTTAACAAAGTAACCTGGGACACCTCTCGATCTGGGGGAGGCAAGGCAGATCGAGAGAGCATAACTGTTTTTAGTAAGCAGACAGAAAGGGCAGTTCGAGACACTTCGACTTGGAACACACTTTGGGAGAGACAGCTTCTACACTTCACTTCGATTTCATCCTGGGACTTCGCTGCAAAAGGGAAACTTCAAGGACTCTACTGGGAGAAGCAGTCTCCAAGACGGGGAAGGCTATGCGCAGCAGGCCCATGCTTTGGTAAGCAGGTGAAGCTCCCGGTCCGTACTGCCTCCCGATTTAAACCTGACTGTTCCCCCCCCCCACCGTGCCCACCACCTCAGGCAGGGATTCAGAGTGGAACCAGGAAGACACGGGACGGAGTGCACCATCCCGGTATGGACCGGAGCCCAGAGCGGGCCTCGCTAAACGGCGCAGCCCGACCCAGGAGGGAAGCCTTTTCGCCCAGACAAGGAGGAAGATCCACTACCTGACTGACGGGAGAGTGTGTGGCCAGTGCACACTGAACTTTACCAGGCCAGACCAACTAAAGCTGCAGTCCCAGGACTGTAGGCCTTTGTTCCAATGCGTTGGGTGAGCATGAGAGTCTGACCCCCCCTTTAGTTCGAGCTAGGTTAGGGATAGTGTAGGAGGTGGGGATGAGGCTAAGGGGAGTGTTAATGTGTGATACCCCTCGATGTGTCGTACTCCTTCCCGCACTCGCGTGCCCTCTGTTTTGAATATATAGTGTTCCTTTTTTTTTTCTTTTTAAAGTGTATAGAGCTGTAGCCTTGGTTTAGTATCGTTGAACCAATTAATTTCTCTGCTTGCTTGTTTTGTTTTATTTTTCTCTCAATAAAACCGTTATTATTTTAACCTTTCACCTGCTTGTCTGTCTCGAGCTTGTTATTCTGCGCATCAGCTGCCTGGTAGGATCCCAGTGTCAGAACTAAGTGGGAGTGTGGGGACGCCTCGAAAACGTCCACTGGGTCAGGCCCGGGCCAAACCGACCACCCAACCAACAACCCCTACAAGGCGGGATTGGAGGCGTGTGGGGGGTTAAAATTGCAAAAACTGGTGGGCGGGCCCAACCCCGCCTCCATCCCACCTCCAAGCAATTTTCATTAAATCGTGTCTAATGGTCCCGTCTCCGTCCCGCCTCCAAGAGGTGGGATAGGCCATTAAGGCCCTTAACAAGCATTAAATTGCCTCTATAATGCCATTTTGATAGGCCTTTGCGATTTTAACCCTTTTCCCACGTGAAACACGCCTGTTCTGAAACACGACGGTGAAACCTGGCGGGAGCACAATTGCATTGCTGACTATCAGCTGCAGGTCAACTATTAAAGAGGAGATTTGATCAGTCATCATTTGCAGGTGGCAGGACTTCGTTGTCTCAGGTCTGGGGGAACTTTTAGAAGGCATAACCACAGCTGTGGAAGTTTGGAGCCTGACACCCATCTCCAGTGTCACCTCCTGGGAAACCCCTCTCACCACCTTCACTGAGCGCTTCCTCAACTGAGGCATATACCAGAAGCATGGGAGCCATTTATTTCCTTTCCTTCTGGGCATTAGATGAGGACGAAGACCAGCCATGGCACCAGCAGAACCAGGACCAACAGCAGCACCAACAGCAGCAGCACCAACAGTAGCAGCAACAACAGGAGTGCCAAGCTGCTGCTCACCCACCTGAAGCTGCACAGGCCAGAAGGGGCCAGTGCATGGAAGCCCGTCGGCGCAGGAGATACCCCCCAAACAGGGTCTACAGACACAGGGTCAGCTACCTCAACATGTCTGAGCAGCAGTGCCAAAGGCGGCTCCGACTTTTGCGAGAGGTAGTGGGTGACATCTGCGCAAAGCTGCAACAACCCTGGAGCCCAGAGGACCAGGTGGACAACCCTTACCAGTGGCCATCAAAGTCACCACCGCACTCAACTTTTAAGCCTCAGGCTCATTCCAGGGATCAGCAGCAGACATCAGCGGCATCTCCCAGGCGGCCGCAAACACTTGCATCATGCAGGTAACCGATGCCCTCTTTGCCATCGCGCACAATCACATCCATTTCACCAAGGATCAAGCAAGTGTCACGGTGCGAGCGGTTGGTTTAGCTCATCTGGCAGGCTTTCCAAGGGTGCAGGGCATCATTGGCTGCACACATGTGGCCCTTAAGGCACCCCATCACAATCCAGGTATTTTTGTCAACCACAAGGACTTCCGCTCCCTTAACGTTCAGCTGGTGTGTGACCACAAGAAGGAAATTTTGCATGTTTGTGCCAAGTACCCTGGCAGTTGCCATGACTCCTTCATACTGCGCCAGTCCAGTGTGCCTCCGCTATTCAGTCCGCCAGACCAACTTAACGAATGGCTACTTGGAGACAAGGGCTATCCCCTGAAGACGTGGCTAATGACGCCGTTGAGGAGCCCATCCAATGAAGCTGAGGAGAGCTACAACTCCAGCCACATGTCGACCAGATCCATAATCGAGCAAACCATCAGTTTGCTGAAGATGCACTTCAGATGCCTGGATAGATCAGGTGGAGCCCTGCAATACACAGCAGCCAGGGTCTCCAGAGTCGTCGTGGTTTGCTGTGCACTTCACAACATGGCACAGTGTCGTGGCTTGCAGATTCCTGAGGACCAAGTGGCTCGCTACATATCCTCCTCAGATGAGGAGGAGGAGGAGGAGGAGGAGGAGGAGAGCGAAAAAGAAACATCTTGCAAAGGCCCATCAACCAGCGGCAGCAGTATGCAAGAACATTGCTGCCCGGGGTGCAAGGAACGCACTCACCTTGGCCAGATTTGCTTAGCCTATCCAATGAAGCACTTTTGCCTCGCACCTTCTTACCTGAGCATCGACAATGGCCAAGAGCCAGCTGGTTCCTATCAATTTGACCACCATACTGACAATTGCAAGTAATCCTAAGCCCTCAATGTGGAAGTCCCATTCGCAAAATGACACACACCACAACTACAGCAGTAGCCATCAGATGTTTTATTTACATTATTCATCTGATGGCTTTTTCACAGAAAACTTCAAATTTCACCCATGTGACTACCCTTGTGACAATTTGTGCAGTATCTTTCTCTTACGCGTGCTCCTACGTGGTGTTTCCCCTGTGGCTTTAGCAGATGTGGAGGCCCCTTACTCACTTTCTTGCGGCTCCTGTCTCGACACCTTTGGCGGGCGTCCTCTGGGGTTGCGAACCTGTGAGGGCTCGCCAACAGTCTGCTGCTCCTGCGGCTGTGCAGGGGTTGAGACGCTGATCTCAGTTGGGTGTGGACTCTGGTGGGGCTCTGACTGAGGGCTCTGCAGTGGCATGGATGTGTGAGCGCTTGGAGAGGAGCCCCCACTTCCTTGATGTCTGCCACCAACTTCTCTCTCATGGGTCAGGTCCCCCTCAGCGCTTGCAAGTGGCTTGAGAGCACCTTGCTGCACATCAGGGGGGCCATGGGGATCCATATCTGCACTGGCAGTCCTATTCAGAAGGACTTCCATGAAGGTCTAGTTTCTCTGTTCAATAGATGACCATCGCTCCTCCAGAGATGTCAGTCTATTCTGAGCACTCACCATGTTTTCTGCATTCTAGCGACTTATCACCTCCATGGAGGTGATGCGTTCAGGTGCCAATGACTCCACAAAGGCTCTGCTCATGTTCACAATGGACTCCTCCATTCACTCCACACTCACAGTGACCCTGGAGACAAAACCTGCCAGAGACTCCTGCATCTGTTCCTGGAGTTCCAGCACCGCTGATCTTATGGATGGACCCAGAGGCAGATGGTCGACATGCAGCTGAGCTGAGCTGGCAGAGTCCTGTGCCCTCCGACTAGGACTCTCCACTGCTGTCCCTGTCTCCACAATCTGCTGATTCTCACTTGTGAGCTGTGACACACCAGGTGACAACACTACTCTATCTCGCGATGTTCCCTCCGAGGTGTGAGTGTCTGCGCTGGTGCTGGATGCGGTGAATGCTGCTGACGCTGCACCCTCAGAGGTTGCAGCTTCCTCTGAGGAGTCTTGAGGCTCATGCTTTTCCTCCTGGATAGTGGGGACAGGTGCTTGCGATGGTCCTGTGGGGGAGTAAAGGAAAGAGTCAGAGATGTGAGGCCAAGGTTACATGCACATTGCATATTGCAGATGGCCATAAGTCCATCTGTTAGAGCTTCAGAATCATTATCAGCGACTCATGCAATGTCATTGAGAGAGATGGAAAACTATTCTGTCACCAGCTTGCTGTGATGCGCCTGTCTGTCCGTCCCCCACTTGGGAATCTTCCTCCGCTCCCACGATCTCCAGGACAGCCTCCTCCCAGGTGGTGAGCTGGGCTACTGATGGTGGCCCTCCTCCTGTCCGCGCTCTTTCCCTCTTATTGTGAGCTCTCTTTTCCTGCAATGAGGGAGACAAGTGGAGTTTGAGTGAGAATGAAGGAGTGAGTGTAGAGAATCCATAGCATAGATGCTTAGAAGGAGACAAAGATGGAGTGAGGTGTCAAGACCAAGGGCCCTCCCTGTGTGTTGTAAGTTGTAATTGCATCACAGTGATAGGGAGTGTGAGGGCTGCATAGTCGAATAGTTAGGTGAATGTGTCCATAGAGAGAAAGGGAATGGGTAAGGGTGCATGGATGTCAGTGTCAAGTGGGATGTGGAGGAAGAGATTGCTAAAGCTGAGTGCTGGTGAGGAGAGGGAATGGGGATCAGATTGAGGGTGATGGGAAATTCATACTTTTAAAGTGCACAGAAGGCCATGAAACCTCTTCCTGCACTGAAGCCAGGTTCTGCAGGTTACTGATAATGAGTTGACCTGCTCTGCCACCTGGATCCACACGGCCTTGGTTTGCTGGGGAGGCTTCTTCCTCCCTGAAGAAGGGAAGAGCACCTCTTTATTTGCTCTTGCTCCCTCTACTAAAGCCTGCAGGGCAACGTCATCAAAGCAGGGTGCAGACCTAGGTCTCTGGCTGGCCATTCTTCCTGCAGGTGTTCTAACATGCAAGGGCAAAAGCTTGGCAGTCTGCAGAAGAAGCAAAGCTTGTTGCAGACCTTAAAAACACACTAGTGGGCGTAGTCTATAGGCCTCCGAACAGTGGCAACTCTGTTGGATGGAGTTTCAATCAGGAAATAGTTGAGGCTTATAATAAGGGAACATCTATAATTATGGGGGATTTTAACTATCATATTAATTGGACAAATCAAATTGGGCAGGGCAGCCTTGAGGATGAGTTCATTGAGTGTATTAGGGATGGGTTTCCTGAGCAGTATGTAACTGAACCGGCCAGGGGGCAAGCAACCTTAGATCTGGTCCTGTGTAACGAGACAGGATTAATTAAAAATGTCCGAGTAAAGGATCCCCTTGGAATGAGTGACCATAACATGGTTGAATTCCATATTCAATTAGAGGGTGAGAAGGTTGGATCTCAAACAAGCGTGCTAAGCTTGAATAAAGGAGACTATAAAGGTATGAGAGCGGAATTGAGTAGAGTGGATTGGAAAAATAGATTAAAGTGTAAGACGATACATGATCAGTGGTGTACATTTAAGGAGTTATTTTACAACTTCCAAAAAATATATATTCCACTGAGAAGAAAAGGGTGTAAAAGAAAAGACAGCCATCCATGGCTAAGTAAAGAAATTAAGGATAGTATTCGACTAAAAACAAGGGCATATAAGATAGCCAAATCTAGTGGGAGGATAGAGGATTGGGAAAACTTTAAAAGACAGCAAAAAATAACAAAAAGATTGATTAAGAAAGGGAAGATAGATTATGAAAGTAAATTAGCAAAAATATAAAAACAGATAGTAAGAGTTTTTATAGTTATATAAAAAGAAAAAGGGTGGCTAAAGTAAATGTTGGTCCCTTAGAGGATGAGACCGGGAAATTAATGGTGGGGAATATGGAGATGGCAAAAACACTGAATGAATATTTTATATCAGTCGTTACAGTAGAAGACACTAAGAATACCCCAACACTGGACAAACAGGGGGCTAAAGGGGGGGGAGGAGCTAAACACGATCAAAATCACTAAGGAAGTGGTACTCGGTAAAATAATGGGACTCAAGGCAGATAAATCACCTGGGCTTACATCCTAGGGTCTTGAGGGAAGTGGCGGTAGGGATTGTGGATGCATTGGTAATAATTTTCCAAAACTCCCTGGACTCGGCAAAGGTCCCAGCAGACTGGAAAACTGCTAATGTAACACCCTTATTTAAAAAGGGCAGTAGACAGAAGGCTGGAAACTATAGACCGGTTAGCCTAACATCTGTGGTAGGTAAAATTTTGGAGTCCATTATTAAGGAGACAGTAACAGGACATTTGGATAATCATAATTTAATAGGACAAAGTCAGCATGGTTTTATGAAGGGGAAGTCATGTTTGACAAATTTGCTGGAGTTCTTTGAGGAAGTAACATATAGGGTGGATAAAGGGGAACCAGTGGACGGAGTGTATTTAGACTTCCAAAAGGCATTTGACAAGGTGCCACACAAAAGATTATTGTTTAAGATAAAAAATCACGAGATTGGGGGTAATATTCTGGCATGGCTAGAGGATTGGCTATCTAACAGAAGGCAAAGAGTTGGGATAAATAGTTCATTCTCAGACTGGCAATCAGTAACTAGTGGTGTTCCACAGGGGTCAGTGCTGGGTCCCCAACTCTTTACAATCTATATTAACGATTTGGAGGAGGGGACCGAGTGTAACATTTCAAAGTTTGCAGATGATACTAAGATGGGAGGGAAAGTAGTGAGTGAGGAAGACATAAAAAACCTGCAAGGGGACATAGACCGGCTAAGTAAGTGGGCAGAGATTTGGCAGATGGAATACAATACTGGAAAGTGTGAGGTTATGCACTTTGGCAGGAAAAATCATAGAGCAAGTTATTATCTTAATGGCAAGAAACTGGAAAGTACTGAAGTACAAAGGGATCTGGGGGTCCTGGTGCACGAAACTCAAAAGGTTAGTATGCAGGTGCAGCAAGTGATTAAGAAGGCCAATGGAATGTTGGCTTTCATTGCTAGGGGGATAGAATATAAAAATAGGGAGGTATTGCTTCAGTTGTACAAGGTATTGGTGAGACCGCACCTGGAATACTGCATACAGTTTTGGTGTCCATACTTAAGAAAGGACATACTTGCTCTCGAGTCAGTACAAAGAAGGTTCACTCGGTTAATCCCGGGGATGAGGGGATGGACATATGAGGAGAGGTTGAGTAGATTGGGACTCTACTCATTGGAGTTCAGAAGAATGAGAGGCGATCTTATTGAAACATATAAGATTGTGAAAGGGTTGGATCGGGTGGAAGCGGGGAAGATGTTCCCGATGATGGGTGAAACTAGAACTAGGGGGCATAGTCTTAGAATAAGGGGCTGCTCTTTCAAAACTGAGATGAGGAGGAACTACTTCACTCAGAGGGTGGTAGGTCCATGGAATATGCTGCCCCAAAAAGCTGTAGAAGCTACATCATTACATAAATTTAAAACAGAAATAGACAGTTTCCTAGAAGTAAAGGGAATTAAGGGTTACGGGGAGCGGGCAGGAATTTGGACATGAGTCTAGGTTCGGATTGGTCATGGCCCTGTGGGTAACAGAGCGGGCCCAGGGGCCGTGTAGCCTGATCCTGCTCCTATTTCGTGTGTCTAATTCTGTTAGATTCAGGAGATGGTTCTGTGATAGTGGATTGGCGGTTAGGATCAGATCAGCCATGATCTTATTGAATGGCGGAGCAGGCTCGAGGGGCCGATTGGCCTACTCCTGCTCCTATTTCTTATGTTCTTATGTTCTTATGTAAATGCAGCAGCAATGATGACGTCATCAGAGGCAACTTTCAGACTGGAAAAACTCATTGGCCATGGGTTCCCACACGTTGGAACTCAATTGGCCAATTAAGTTAAAATGGCATCATTCTCCCACATCGATTTAGAATCGGGTGGCTAACACAAAATGCGGATTACACGACCCCAGCCCGCCCCAGTGTCAAAATCCAGCCCATAGAGTTATACAGCACAGAAAGAGGCCCTTCGGCCCGTCATGTCCGCATCGGCCATCAAGCCCTATCTATGCTAAACCCATTTTCCAACACTTGGTCCGTAGCCTTGTATGCAATGGCATTTCAAATGCTCATCTAAATGCTTCTTGAATGTTGTGAGGGTTCCTGCCTCTACCACCCTTTCAGGCAGTGAGTTTCAGATTCCAACCACCCTCTGGGTGAAAAAGTTTTTCCTCAAATCACCTCTAAACCTCCTGCCCCTTACCTTGAAACTATGCCCCCTGGTTATTGACCCCTCCACTCAGAACTAATACAATTTAAAATCCAGTGAAATAATGCAGTCATCAGCCCTTTCTGCCTTTTAAAAAAATATTTTACATTAAAAAGTCCCAAATGTGAATATTCAGTTCTTAAAGCTGGATTATCTTTCTAACCTCAAAAAATGGGAAAACTGCCTCAACACTAACACAAATGGCTCAGCAAGCCAGGGAAGGGGCACCAAGGGTCTCACACACAGCACTCCAGCTTTGTGCAGGGGGTCAACAATGCAAGAGCGGCCCCCTACCTACAGGGTCCAGGAGGCCCTCCAGAAAGAACAACGTGGGACTACATCACCGAGGTCGTTACTGTCAGCAGTGTCGCCCCCCACCACCTGGCTCCAGTGCCCAAAGAAGCTTCATGACCTCAGACCACTGGTCAAGATCAGTGAAAGCATCTTCAAAAGCCATCTCCTACCAATTGCACCACGAGCCTCGCACACTGATCAATCCACGACCCCCCAATCACTCACCTACCAATAATCTGCACCAATCATGAGGCACATCTCCCATTCCTAGTCTCACCTCACCCCCTTGGAGGAGACGGTGCAGGCCATTCTTGGCAGGGGCATGGCTGAGCCCTTGGCCAGCAGCGGAGCTGAAAGGATACAAGATGCTGGTATCCTCATACTTTATCCCCCTTCTGGCATGCACCTCATGCTTTCCCACCCTCCCATCACCACAACTCCTCGCTTGTGCCTTCCTCAATTCACACACCCAAGGAATGCAGCCTGCCCAGCCAGTGGGTGACCAAGAAGAGGGAGAGGAGAGTGAAGAAGAACAAGAAGAGGAAGATTGATTTGACACTCCCAGCCACCAGCTCCTCAAGGTCAACCAGCAAAGCCAATTGCAGGGCCCCCCACTGAAAGTCAGCAGCCTTCCACCAGCCATGCTGCAGCCACTGGGGTAGCACTGCGTGACATCAATAGGATAGGCAAAGGCACACACAAGGCAGTCACTAAGAGAATGCATAAGGGTGATGAGTTGATTTCTTGATATCACATTGGATGGATAGATGTATATAGTTGGATTGGAAAGTTTGCTTTGTGGTGGCTTTTATTTCAGCGTTGTGGCCAAGAGGACGTTGTGATGGTCAGTAACAGATGGAACATAAGGTGTGGGACTAATGTTGAAAGGGGAATTGGGATTGTGGTCACTGGTACCACAGGCGGATGATTCCATCCCGGATACCCCGCCAATAAAGGGACTGTCTGGGATGCATCCTTCCATCAGCTTCCTCCTCTTCGGCTTCCTCCTCTTCTGTGTCTTCCTCTTCCCTCGGCGAGCGGATGCTGTAAATCTGAACTGTCAGCATAAAATGCTGGCAATACTCAGCTGGTCAGGCAATATCTCGTCTTGAGATGTGAACTCAGTTTTTCTCTCCATGGATGTTGCCTGACCTGCTGAGTATTTGCAGCATTTTCTGTCTGCTCAAAGGCCTTCATTTACCATCTGAGCCCTTGCAAGCATCCAGCAGCATCCCTACACACTTAAAAAACTTTTCACACCGATTGCAGCAAACCACTACTTCAACAAAATCAAAAAAAAAACAGACCAAAAGCTCAAATACAAACTTACCTGAAAGATGTGTGTGTCCCTTTAAGAAGTGCTGACATCACAACTGTCAGCCTGCTTGCATACCAGATTAACCTGGTGTGCTTAGGACGCAGAGCTGAATTCAGCGCTAGGGTCGAAGTTCACGTTTGTGACGTTAAGTTGACGTTGCACACCGATTGACGTCACAATGCCACCATTTTGTTTGGGATGGCACTGCCAGTTACTGGCAGCGCAAAGGTAGGGACCAAAACGACGGCCGCCACGGGACTCGCCACCAGCTGGCGAAAGAGTGGTGGCCACCGTTTTAGCGCCACGGGGAATGGCGTTAAAGCCAGAAGTTTCTCAACCCTGATCTTTACTTACTTTGTGCTGACTGCACTCGCGAGGCACGTGATACAGAGGGTTACAAATTGTGAGATTCTGCTGTAGTTTGATCCAAAAGTCTTAGCGGCAACTGTTGTGAGAAACAGGTTTGCCAATACTCCAGTGTTCATGATCTCTCACTCACCCTGCTCGAGATTGTCCACAAGTGTCAATAATTCCTTGCTGTAAATGGAGAGTTTAAGCAGTTACTCTTCAGTTGGCATGGCTTGTAACGCTGGGCTTAGCTACCTGGATCATCACGATGGGTGACACATTGCAAGCTACCCTGGGACTGATTCTTGGTCTCTCTAATGCACAATTTTTCAGTGGGAAACGGCAACAGCCAAAATTTGGGTTTGCAGGTAGGTTCTGTGCTTCTGAGAGCTTTGGCATAATCCAGAACTCACCCACAAGGTCAGCTTGGAACACCCAATATTAATGTCTAACAACAAGTCTGCTGAGGACTGAGGCACAGATATTAAAATCAGCAGGGTAGTCACCCAATTAGACGAATATTGGCACAAGAGACTTATAAACAAGAAATCCAATAGGGAAATCAGAAGAAACTTCTTTAAAAGAAAGAAAGAAAGACTTGCATTTATATAGCGCCTTTCACGACTACCGGACGTCTCAAAGCGCATTACAGCCAATGAAGTATGTTTGGAGCGTAGTCACTGTTGTAAGATAGCAAAATACTGCAGATGCTGGAAATCCAAAATAACAACAGAGAATGCTGGAAAAACTCAGCAGGTCAGGCAACATCCGTGGAGAGAAATTTGAGTTGACGTTGAGCCCAGTTTTGAAGAAGGGTTTCAACCCAAAACGTCAACTCAAATTTCTCTCCACGGCCGTTACTGTTGTAATGTGGGATCCAGAGAGTGGTGAGAATGTGGAACTCGCTACCACAGGGAGTGGTTGAAGCGAATAGTATAGATGCATTTAAGGGGCAGTTAGATAAGCATATGAGGGAGAAGGGAATCGAGGGTTATGCTGAGAGAGTTAGATGAGGAAAGACGGGGGTAGGCTCGAGCGGAGCATGACCACCGGCATGGACTGGTTGGGCCGAATGGCCTGTTTCTGTGCCATATATCCTGTGTAATCTTATGTAATCCCATGTAATCCTATGTAAAACTTAGACACATGCCTATTACTGTGGAACATTAGTGTCAGCCGTGGCTCTCTAGCCTCTGAGTCCGACGATTGTGGGTTTAAGTCCCGCTCCAGGGACCTGAGTACAAATATCTAGACTGACACTTCAGTACAGAGGGAGTGCTGCACAGTTAAAGCGAGGCCCCGTCTGCCCTCTCAGGTGGATGTAAAAGATCCCAGGGCACTATTTTGAAGACCAGCAGGGGAGTTCTCCCCGGTGTCCTGGCCAATATTTATCCCGCAACCAACCTCACTAAAAACAGATTATCTAGTCATCATCACATTGCGGTTTGTGGGACCTTGCCGTGTGCAAAATTAGCTGCCACATTTTCCTACATTACAACAGTGACTCCACTTCAAAAAGTATTTCATTGGCTGTAAAGCGCTTTGGGACGTCCTGGGGTCATGAAAGGTGTTGTATAAATGCAAAGGGGGAGAAATTCGGTATCGCCCCATTTGGGGCGCAATTATCGGCCGGGCGCAAAGATTAGCGCCTGGCGCTAATTGTCGCCTCCGACAGCAAACTTGGCTTTTGTCGGCCCTGGAGGTGATTGGAGCGCTAAATCAGGCGCTACACAACTCTCTTAAGGCGCTAAGGCCGAGGAGCGAGGCGCTACCTCAGAGGGCGGGCGCAGCGCAGGCGCTGTCAGTTAGCGATTGAACACAGACACACTGGCGCCGGTCAGTTCTTAAAGGGGAGGGTCGATCTTGCTCTGCAGCCAGTGGAGCCTTGAACCTCAGCCTGGGCAGACCTGTGGCAAAATCTTCCAGCCAAGGACCATGGAGAGGGCCAGGGAGCGAGCACAGCGCTTCAGCGAGCGTGCCTTGGAGGCTCTGGTTGGCGTGGTGGAGCGCAGAAGATCTCTACTGTACCCAGAGAGTGGCAGGAGGCCTTTGCCAAGCGAATACAGAAAAGCGTGGAGGGAGGTGGCTCACAGAGTGACCTCAAGCAGCATGGTGCCTAGGACCCATGTGCAATGTAGGAAAAAGTTCAACGACCTCAGTGTCAGGGTGAGTGCCTTTTTTTCAATACCTCTCCATCCCTCCATCTCCACCTCACTTTATGGCCAGAGGGTCTTGAAAGCCCCAATGCCCAACACTCATCCAACACCTATGGCCCTTTCATGAAACACACACGCACATTCCACACTTTGCATGCAGTAAGGGCTATTCAACCACGGGAGGCATTTCAGGCAAGATCATGGCTGCATACAGTAAGGGTTATTCAACCATGGGAGGCATTTCAGGCAAGATCATGGCTGCATAGAGTAAGGGCTATTCAACCATGGGAGGCATTTCAGGCAAGATCATGGCTGCATATTTACACAGACGCTGTCCTTTCTCTTGCAGGCCAAGTTGTCTCATAATAGGAGACAGCAGCAACGGACCAGTGGAGGGCGGCCTCACCATCAAGCCCTCAGCGATCTTGAGCAGCGCGTCCACAGGATTGTAGCAAGCCGGGTGATTGGTCCCGTCGCCACTGGAGACGCCGACCCCGTTCTGGACAGCAATGGTAAGGTCATCACCTTCTTGTCCTCTCTCCTTCCACTTGTTCCTCACAACAGCAGCCTTTGACACTTTCAATCCAAATCACTAAATCGCTGCACTCATGCCTCCTTTGCTGCCACCCTGTCCTCATGCTAAAGCCACTCTTGTACCTCCCTGCTTTCAGATGGTGATTCACCAGGTGAGGAGATGGGCCCTCAAGCTGCCAGTGAGAGTGAAGCTGAAGGTGAGGAGGAAGAGGAAGCCGGACCATCAGCGCCACCCTCTATCGAGGCAGCCCATGCCCATACTGGGGACACGCCTTCCCTGGAGGGGAGCAGGGTGGAATGGTCTGATGAGGGTGAAGCTCCAGGACCCAGCGGGCTGCAGCAACGCGAGGGGGTTAGGGAAGCTCGGGGGCCTTCTCCCCGGATGGAGAGTATGGCCTCGAGTCCTACTGCACTGGACACAGAGGAGGAGCGGATCTTTGCTGAAATGAGCGCCCAGGCGGAGCAAAGGTACACTGAGCTCATGGCTGCAGTGGCAAGGATGCCCAAATCCATTGAATCACTGGCAAGGAGTGTGGAGCACTTCGCTGTAGCACAGGCGGCTGCCACGCAAATGCTAAGTGCTGCAGTGCAGTCAGTGGCTGGTCTCATGCAGACGCAGATTGAGGCCACGCGAGCACTGACTGCTGCCATCCTCGCTGGATTGGGCAGAATTCCCCGGGGCTCTCACCGCGCCGCAGCAGGCCAGCAATCTGTGCTCCATCAGATTGCTCCAGATGCTGAAGTGCTGCCCCGTGGGAGTGCCAGTGTGTCGGTCGAGCAGGGAGTTGCTGTCCTCTCTCAAGATGACAGCATTCCTGCTGCCACCACTGGCACTTCTCCACTGCAGTTGCCACCACCTGTAGGACAGACTACTGCCGCCCATGCAGAGTTGGAGCAGTCAGCAGCCGGGCCCTCCAGGCCCAGAACTGGTCCAGGCCGTCCCTCGAGGGCATCTGCAGTCTCAGTTTCTGACACTCAGCAGTCTTCCCCCAGCCTTGCTCCAGCCACTGGGGTCCCATAACGGAGGAGCTGCAGGGTGGGAAGGGGACAATTTCGCAAGGGAAGCAGATCACCCTCGAAAGGCAAAAAGTAGGAGGTGTGGCAAAATGTTTTTCATTGTTTTATTGAAGGCCGAGGTTCGTGGTCAAATTTTTGTTACTGTTTTGGACATTGTCTCCAGGTTGTGAGAGCCAGTTATGTGAATGACTATTTTTTTTGGTGTTTCGTTCTATGTCATGCGGAAATGAGACACGGTTTGTGAAATAAAGAAGTGTCTGTATTCAAAATGTGCCTGTTTGGTCTTTGCACTCATTGTTGCCTTGACCGGCTTAGGGGTTGCGAGATGGTTTCATTCAGGTTGTTTGAATGGCAGAAGCCATTCCCTCAGAGGGGGCCTAGAAGCGACTTGCTATGAGCCTTTGACGGACGGCCCTTCCACTTGGTGCCTCCTTCCTGCCTTGGTGCTGCTGATGATCATCCTCCTCATCTTCCTCCTCCTCCCCCTCCTCCTCCGCTGGTGCTCCAATGTCTGCTGGCATTGGCTGGGTCCTGAGGATTGCCAGGTTATGCAGCATGCAGCACAAAACAACGAAGTGGGAGACTCGCTCAGGCGAGTACTGCAGGGCTCCTCCAGAATGGTCCAGACAGCGGAACCGTTGCTTGAGCACACCGATTGTGTGCTCAACGATGTTCCTGGTAGCTTGATGGCTCTCATTGTATCGTAGCTCAGCAGGGGTGCTGGGCGAACGGAGCGGTGTCATCAGCCAGGTACACAGAGGATATCCCTTGTCCCCGAGAAGCCAACCTCCTGGGTGATGCAGTGCCTGGAAAAGGTCTGCCACAGAAGTGTGGCACAGGATGAAGGCATCGTGGCTGCTGCCTGGAAAGTGGGCATTGACAGCGAGTATCAGCTGTCTGTGGTCACAGACCAACTGGACATTTAAGGAATGGAAGCCGTTCCGGTTGCGGAACTCCTCGGCATTCTCTTGCGGCGCCCACAAAGCCACATGCGTGCAGTCAATGGCGCCCTGCACCATTGGGAAGCCCGCTCTCCTAGCAAAGCCCGTTGCGCGTTCTTGCTGCTTGTCCAGGGTCTTGGGGAAAGAGATGTACTCTCGTCTCCTTTTAAAGAGGGCATTTGTTACCTGACGGATGTAGCAATGCACCGCGAACTGGGAGATGTTGCCAATGTCCCCAGTAGCTGATTGAAATGAGCCGGTGGCATAAAAGTTGAGAGCCACTGTTATCTTCACTGCCACCGACAGAGACGTCCTGCTCCTCAGTTGAGGCTACAGGCCTGGCTGAAGCAGGTGGCACATCTCAGTGACCACCTCCTTGCTGAATCGCAGCCTTAGCAAACACTGCTCCTCAGACATATTAATGTAGGAGAACTGTTGGCGAAAAACCCTGGGAGGGTAAGGTCTCCTGTACAGAGGCCTGTTGGCCCTCCTCCGCCTGGCCATGATTGCCACTCTCTCTCTGCATCTCTGTGCCCTCTGAATGTGATGGAGAAGGACGACGTTCCCATTCATTGCAGCCCCCATAGTATCTGGCCAATCAAAGTTATGAAGGTCAAAAAGCAAAGTACCTGCAAAGTTATGGTCAGAAGCCAAAACTACCTCAGACAATGTTGACTCAATGCAGAAGTCTCTCTTTCTCTCTTTGTCTCTCTGCAAATCTCTCTCTCTCTCTCTCAGAACGAGTGGTGCAAAAATGACTACCACACAAAAGCCAGGAAGAGGCCCCCTTTAAATAGTGCCCCCTCCCATCCCCACAGCGACTGGGAAGCGTTCCAGTCAACCTGTCGTTGGTAGCGCCAGGCGGAAAGGAGGGGGACGCCACCGAATTTCCGGTCCAGGGCGCCCCAAGGATGTTGCACTCTCGAATGACATCAAGATCTGCGTACGCAGGAGATCGGGCGGTATTGTTTAGCACCGCCGCAAAATGTCCGGTCAATTTCGCGAGAGGCGCAGATATCGCCGCGCCCGGGCGCTAGTTGGTTTGCGCCCCACTTAGCGCCCTCTTAAGGCGCTACCAACTGAATTTTTCCCCCAAATTCTTTCTTTCTTTTCATTAACGTAAGCATCAACAAACATGAAATCCCACCTTTGCTAGCAAGCTCCCCTGATGATTTAATAATGAATGGGAATTACCCAGTGTAATACTGAACCGTACAGAGCAAGAGGTCCCAGGTTTGTTCCCCACTCTGTGCTGAGTCAGTTGAGCCCAGCGAAGGCAGTAAATGGGATGCTAATTGTGTGGGTAAGTGCCAATAGCTATTGGTGACACAACTTGCTGAATGAGTCACAGAAGGAGGCAATGTCCAACTGATAACCACACTCCAAACTGAATGATAAATTCTCAGCAGAGTACAAACTACAGGGTCAAAGATTGCTGGTGCCCGCATTTTATTTGCTTACTTCTGCTTTGGTCAGCTGGGCGTTTGACACATGATGAAACCTAGCATCATGCTTAAGAGTCACCAAACCAAAGCATTGAGAAATACACACAAGTATAGAGTTCACACTCCTTGCCTTGGAAGGACACACCCCACTCATCCAATGACAGATCTCATCCACTTAAGCAGGCAAGGCTTAGGGACATCCAAGTGTGTACAGGGGTGTTTTGGAGTTTAACTAGGTAAAACTTTGCAGTTCAGCAGCATAGAATATGAGTAAGCATCTTATTTCTTGGCATCTTTCTTCCTGGAATCATGCACAGGAGGAGGCCATTCAGCCCATCAGGCTTGTGCCAGCTCTCTGAAAGAGCGATCCACTTCCTGCGCTCCTTCAATTCTAGCCTCTTGTGCATTCCCGCTTTTCATCGCTCTACCATTGGTGGCCATGCCTTCAGCTGCCTAGGTCCTAAGCTCTGGGATTACCTCCTTAAACCTCTCCATTTCTCTACCTCTCCCTCCTCCTTTAAGACACTCCTTAAAACCTACCTCTCACCTGTCCTAATATCTCCTTATGCGGTTTGGTGTCAAATTTTGTTTGATTACGCTCCTGTGCAGTGCCGTGAGAAGTTTTACTGCATTAAGGGCACTATATAAATGCAAGTTGTTGTTGTAGTAGAACATTGTTTACTTTGCCTGAATGTGGAACCAGGAACAGCAAGACTGCCATCGCATCCCGATGATGTAAGAGGACTCATTGCCAGGTGTTTACTATAGACCTCCAAATAGTGAGAAGGAGAAGGAAATTTTTAGGCAAATGTCAGAGAAATGTAAAAATAATAGAGCAAGAGCAAAAATAGTAGGGGACTTCAATCACCCTAATATAGACTGGGGAAGAAACAGTATAAAGGGCAAGGAGGGTGAAGAATTCCTAAAATGTATACAGGAGAACTTTCTTAATCAGTATGTTCCTAGCCCAACGAGGAAGGAAGCAGTGCTGGATCTAATTCTAGGGAATGAAGTAGGTCAAGTGGATAGTGTTTCAGTGGGAGAACATCTGGGTAATAGTGATCATAATATAATTAGGTTTAAAGTAGTTACGAAAAGGGACAAAGAAAAATCAATGGTGAAAGTACCCAACTGGAAGAGAGAATTTCAGTGATTTGAGAAGGGATTTGGCACAGGTGGACTGGAAACAAAGATTGGCCAAGAAAACAGTGAATGAGCAATGGCAGACCTTCATGTCGGAGATAGTTTGGGTACAAACCAAGCATACTCCATAAAGAGGAAAGATGGGGCATCCAAAGTCAGAGCTCCCTGGATGACAAAGGAAATAGAGATTAAAATAAAACAGAAAAAGTAATTTTATGACAAATGTCAGGTACAGAATACAATCGAAAACCAGGCAGAATACAGAGTGCAGGGGGAAGCTGTACAATGATACAAGAAGTTCAAAGAGAGAGGATGGGAAAAGATTAGTGGGTAACATAAAAGGGAACCCAAAGATCTTTTATAAACATATATAAAGCAATATGATAGTTAAAGGAATGATGGGGCCGATTGAGACACAGAAGGAAATTTTCTTGTAGAGGCAGAGGCATGACTGAGATACTGAATAAGTACTTTGCATTCGTCGTCACAAAAGAAGAGGATGAAGTTAATGATGCAGAGGGAGTAGAGATATTGGTTAGGATAAAAATAGATAGAAAGGAGGTGCTAAATAGGTTGGCATCACTCAAAGACACCATCCAGGACAAAGCAGCCCGCTTGATTGGCACCCCATTCACCACCTTAAACTCCCTCTACCACCGGCGTACCGTGGCTGCAGTGTGTACCATCTACAAGACGCACTGTAGCAACTCGCCAAGGCTTCTTCGGCAGCACCTCCCAAACCCACGACCTCTTCCGCCTAGAAGGACAAGGGCAGCAAGCGCATGGGAACACCACCACCTCCAAGTTCCCCTCCAAGTCACACACCATCCTGACTTGGAAATATATTGGCCGATCCTTCATCGTCGCTGGGTCAAAATCCTGGAACTCCCTCCCTAACGGCACTGTGGGAGTACGGACTGCAGCAGTTCAAGAAGGTGACTCACCACCACCTTCTCAAGGGCAATTAGGGATGGGCAATAAATGTTGGCCTTGCCAGTGACGCCCACATCCCATGAATGAATAAAACTAAAAGTTCACAAGTTACCCGATCCAGATGAGATGCATCCTAGGTTGCTGAGGGAAGCAAGCATGGAGATAGCAGAACTCTGACCACAATCTTTCAATTGTCCTTGGATTTGGGAGTGGTGCCAGAGGACTGGAGGATTGCAAATGTTACACCCCGATTTAAAAAAGGGGAGAGGGATAAACCTGGTAACTACAGACCAATCAGTCTAATGTGAGTTGTGGGAAAATGACTCGAGAGATTGTCAAGGACAAAATTAATTCTCACTTGGAGAAGTATGGGTTAATAAGGGACAGCCAGCACGGATTTGTTAAAGGCAAATCATGGCCCAGAAATTCGGGTCAGAGACTTCCCGGGGGTGCAAGCCTCCGACCTGCACTTACCTTGCGCGCTGGCCGTTGTGCTGTGGGCCCGCGTGGGATTCCGATCCTGGGCCTCCTCCAACTGCCAGCGCGCAATGCTTGCGTATCCCAGGGGCGCAGTTAGTTCGAAGCATCCCCTGGGGTCACGTGGGCCATGGAGAGCCAATGGTAGCAGGGAATCTGTATTCATAGGTTTGACATGAAGAGCTGTCAAATCTATGAATTAGAGATCGGCCCCAAAACATCACTAAAACTTCAAATAAATTTTTTAAAAATCACATTTTTAAAATAACTATAAATTACATAAAATAACTATTTTAAACAATAATTTAAATTTTTGAAAAAATTAATTACAGTTTCTAACGGGGCTAAAAATAAACTTACCTTTCTTTAAAGTATTTAAAAATAATAAACCTGTGGAAAAAATGTTTTAATTTTACTTAATTCACCAGTTACCTTGTTAAAAGCAGGCCTTGCAACTGCTTTTTAAAAACGTAGCTGCTGGAGACTTACCCTCCTGGAAAACCTGTAAAAAAAATGGAAGTTTCCAGGCGTACGCGCTGCCTCTCCGGCGCACGCGTTCGACCTGTGAACCCCTTCTTTCAAGGGAACGGAAGTTCTGGTTTCCCGCGCATCCGCAGTGCATGCATGAAACCGGCACTTTCGTTGGGCCTACGCGTGAGTACCCAGCGCATACTCACCCGTGGAGACCCGAATTTATAATCTGCTTAACCTGATTGAGTTCTTTGACGACGTAACAGGGAAGGTTGGAAGGTTGATGAAGGTCGTGCAGTAGATGTTGCAGATGTGAACTTTAAAAAGGCATTTGATAAAGTACTACATAACAGACTAATTCTGAAAATAGAAGCACATGGGATTAAAGATTTGGTGGTAACTTGGGTACATAATTGACTAAGGGATAGGAAGCAGAGAATAGTGGTGAATGGATGTTTTTCTGACTGGAGAGAAGTATGCAGTGGGGGGGATCGGTATTCGGACCATTGCTTTTCTTGTTATATATACATGACATGAACTTGGGTATAGGGAGTACAAATCTGAAGTTTGCGGATGATATAAAACTTGCCAATATGGTAATTAGTGATCAGGATAGCAGCAAACGTCAGGAGGACATAGACAGACTGGTGCAATGGGCAGACACATGGCAGACACAATTTAATGTGAATAAGTGTGAAGTGATGCACTTTGGGAGAAACAACATGGAGGGACAGTGTAATTTAAATGGTGCTCTTTTGAGGGGGGTGCAAGAGTAGGGATTAGAATAGACAGGGCTTGATGGCCTGCGCGGACATGATGGGCCAAAGGGCCTCTTTCTGTGCTGTATAACTACGACCTGGGGGTGCATATTCACAAATCTTTGATGGTGGCAGGGGAAGTTGATAAGGCAGTTAAGAAATCATATGGGATACCTGGCTTTCTAAATAGGAGCAATGAATACAAAAACAAATAAGTCATGCTAAACCTTTTCAAATCACTGGTTAGGCCTCAGCTGGAGTGTTGTGTACAATCCTGGGCACCACACTTTAGGAAGGATGTCAAGGCCTTGAGAGGGTAAAGAGATTTACCAGGATGGTACCAGGATTAGGGACTTCAATTATGTGGAGAGACTAGAGAAGTTGGGATTGTTCTTGTTAGAGCAGAGAAGATTAAGGGGAGACCTAATAGAGATAGTCAAAATTATGAGGGGTTTTGATTAAGCAAGTAGGGAGAAGTTGTTTCTTCTGGCAAGTGGGTCGGTAACCAGAGGTCATAGATTTAAAATAATTGGCAAAAGAGCTAGAGGGGAAATGAGGAGAATTTTTTTCACACAGAGGGTTGCTAAGATCTGGAACACACGACCTGAAAGGGTGAATGGAATCAGATTCCAAAGGAACTTTCAAAAGTGCTTGAAGAGGACTAATTTACAGGGTTATGGGGGAAAAGCTGGGCTGTGGGACTAATTGGACAGCTCTTTCAAAGAGCCGGCACAGGCACGATGGCCCGAATGGCCTCTTAATGTGCTGTAAGATTTTATGGTTCTATGATCAGTATCGGCATGGAGATCCTTGCTGTTGCTGGGTTCCTGCCGAGTTCGGACACGAACGAACTTCTATACCAAAGTCTTTTGGTCTTGATATGAGCTGGAGCAGTGCTAGACCTGAGTAAGGCACGTCTGTTCCAATGTGGGTGAAGCTTAAGCAAACTCAAAGCCCCAGCTGTTCAATGCATAAACTAAAGGGTACAATCCTGAAGGGGGTGCATGAACAGAGAGACCTAGGGGTATATGTACACAAATCATTGAAGGTGGCGGGGCAGGGCAGTTAAAAAGTCTTACGGAATCCTGAGCTTCATGAATAGAGGTATAGAGTACATAAGTGTTGAAATTATGATGAACCTGTATAAAACACTGGTTTGGCCCTAACTGGAGTATTGTGTCCAATTCTGGACACCACACTTTAGGAAGGATGTGAAGGCCTTAGAAAGGGTGCAGAAAAGATTAAGGAGAATGATTCCAGGAATGAAGGACTTCAGTTATGTTGATAGATTGGAGAAGCTGGGATTGGTCTCCTTGGCGCTGAGAAAGATTGAAAGGAGATTTGATAGAGGTGTTTAAAATCATGAGGGGTCTAGACAGAGTAGATAGAGGGAAACTGTTCCCATTGGCAGAATGAACCAGAGGACACAGATTTAAGGTGATTGGCAAAAGAACCAAAGGCGACATGAGGAAAAACATTTTTACGCAGCGAGCGCTAAGATCTGGAATGCACTGCCTGAAAGGGCGGTGGGGGCAGACTCAATCACGGCTTTCAAAAGGGAGTTGGATAAGCACCTGAAGGAAGAAAATTTGCAGGGCTACGGTGAAAGGATGGAGAAGTGGGACTAGCTGAAGTGCTCTTGCAGAGAGCCGGCATGGGCTCAACGGGCCGAATGGCCTTTTTCCGTGCTGTAACCATTCTATGATTCTACGACTCTATGAATGCATGTTCCAGTTTGCTCAGCAAATAGTGTCTTTTTTTTTAAAATTATTTATTTTACATATGCACAGTATCAACAGCATCTAAATTTGATTGACAACTCATTGGCGTCCAACGAAGATATTCTAATCTTAAATTGCACAAAACCAATTTGAAATTCATGAATCAATTACAAAGGTCATGGCTACAATCAGCAACCTTCCAATTTGTTTTGTGGCCAAATAAAGGTCAGATTAAGGCATTGAATCACTGTTTGATTCCTTGATATCCAACTATAAAGCATACAGCATGTTCATTCTGGCCATTAGTGGATATTAATGAATCTCTCTCCCATTTTCCACTTTAAAACGGCAGCAAATGGAGTCAGTTATAATCATCCTCCAAAGCAGTCAATCTCCTGCAGCCTCCAGTGGGATCCACATCCCTCTGTTGCTCGCTCTCTATCTTTTCCACGATACTCCCCGACTCCTGGTGTTTTATACCACAGGCTGCCAATGCAGCTATTGGTCGTCTCACGTACGTCCACATCATTTGAAGTTGTCCATGAGTTCTGAGTTGCAGCGGCATCAATGGTTGACCGAGGACTTTGTGCATTCTGTCGTGGCGTGGCCCGTGCACTCGCCATGTTTTGAGATGCGACTGAAATAAAAACAGAAAACGCTGGAAACACTCGGCAAGTCAGGCAGCACCTGTGGAGAGAGAAACAGAGTCAACGTTTCAGGTCGGTGGCCCTTCGGCAGAACTTCAATTGTGCAACTGAGGTTGCGTTGGATATTAATGCTGATTTGCTCAGTCAAATGTATAGGAAAAATCAACACTTTAGCCATGATTCAAATAAATGCTACTGTAACCCTTACTGTACCATTCTGTAAAATGTCCCAGTTATGTTGGTGGCTGTGCCTTGAGCTGCCAAGGCCTGGTGTCTTTCTAATGTTGTTATTTGTTTCTGCATTCTCTGTGCTGTTCCATTGAACCAACTATAAATGAGCTCACGGTGTTAGCTCTGAATCAGAAGGTCCCACTCCGAGACTTGAGCACAAAATCTAGGCTGACACACCAGTGCAGTACTGAGGGAGTGCTGCACTGTCGGAGGTGCCGTCTTTCGGATGAGACGTTAAACCGCGGCCCTATCTGCTCTCTCAGGTGGATGTAAAAGACCCCACGGTGCTATTTCAAAGACGAGCAGGGGAGTTCTCCCCGGTGTTCTGGGCAATATTTATCCCTCAACCAATATCTAATAAACAGATGATCTGATCATTATCACAGTACTGTCTGTGGGACCTTGCTGTGCACAAATTGGCTGCTGCGTTTCCTACATTTCAACAGTGACCACACTTCAAAAGTATTTCATTGGCTGTAAAGTTCTTTGGGACATCCTGAGATCATGAAAGGCGCTATACAAATGCAAGTCTTTCTTTTTCTCTCTGCTAAACCGGTCATACTTTGTGCACGATTGGTGGCTGAGAGATATTGGGGTATTCCATTTTCCCTCAGCGAGGGAAGATTTTCACTGTGCGATCCGTATGATGAAATCGTAAATGGGTTTATAAAGTATGGCTTTATTCATAACACACAGAGGAAATCTTTCCAGCCCATATCAGTAGAAGATGAGTACGTAAAAAACTTCTGATGCTCTTGAGTTGGCTTGCATGTTTGGAACCAGTTAGGTTTTTTGCGCAGATATATTTGAAACCAGGTGTTCGGCAGAAACAGCGTAAGTGGCTGAAAATGTCCCTTTTTCTGGAAAAGGGAAGACGGAGTGGTGGTCTGATAGAGGCATTAAAATTATGAAAGAGGTTCGATAGGGTAGACACAGGGAAGATGTGAGGGAGAGCAAAACTAGAGGTCATAAATATAAAATAGTCACTAATAAATCCAATAGGGAATTGAGGAGAAACTTCTTTACCCAGAGAGTGGTGGGCATGTGAAACTCGCTACCACACGGAGTGGTTGAGGCAAATAGCATAGATCTGTTTAAGGGGAAGCTAGATAGAAGATAGGAGCAGGAGTAGGACATTCGGCCCCTCGAGCCTGCTCTGCCATTCAATGAGATCATGGTTGATCATCCAAATTCAGTACCCGGTCCCTGCCTTCTCGCCATATCCCTTGATCCCTTTAGCCTTAAGAAATATATCTATAGAAACATAGGTACGTGAGGGAGAAAGTAGTAGAAAGTTATGCTGCTAGGGTTCGATGAAGAGGGGTGGGAGGAGGCTCATGTGGAGCATATACACCGGCATATACCAGAATGGCCTGTTTCTGTGCTGTAAATGCTATGTAATTCTGTGCAAACCATTTCTCTCGGGGTTCCGATGATCTACCGCCGATGCTGGAACAGCAGGTCAGAGTAGCACCTGTAGAAATTCAGGGCCATAATCTTCGGGAGAGTGTAACCAAGCTTGGCACTTATTGCTGCTGTACTGCCGCATGAGTCAGCACCTTCAGGGGAGAAGACTGGGGAAAATGGAGTTGAGGGTGTTAGTGGCTACGAGGCTTCTTGCCACATCAGGGCTGAGTCACTCACTCACATTGTGTAAGTGAGTTAATGATTCAACACCTTCTGAAAACATCACACATCCCTTATCTTTTCAAGGCAAAAGAATCCCTATAAAGCAAAGCAGCACTCTGCAAAAATATTATTTCACCCTGCTGTGTTACAGAGAGAACTCCCCCACAATGGCCTTCAATGGAAAGTATGAGTTGCAGAGCCAGAAAAACTTTGTTCCATTTATGAAAGCTATTGGTAAGCGAATCCTTTCATTGTACAGTAACGGCTTGCAGTGTTTTGTGTGCTTTCAAATCATGACATGAAATTCTAAAATATTTGCTAGCAACTGGAATCAATTTAATTCTGCTTAATAGGCAGAGTGAAGCAAAAAAAAGACAGCAATGTGATAATGATCTGTTTTAGTGAGGTTGATTGAGGGATAAATATTGGCCAGAACACCAGGGGATAACTCCCCTGCTCCTCTTATGAAATAATGCCATGGGATCTTTTGCGTCCACTTGAGAGAGAGCAGAAAGGTCTTAGTTTAACGTCTCATCTGAAAGACAGCACCTCCAACAGTGCAGCGCTCCCTCAGCATTGCACTGGAGTGTCAGCCTAGATTTTTGTGTTTAACTCTCTGGAGTGGGACTTGAACTCACAACCTTCATGACTCAGAGGCAAGAGTGCTACCAACTACAGCTGAAACTACCATACCAAAGTCAATTACAATTTGCCAGGAAACCTAAGCTGCATGGTTTTAAACTGGTAAAAAGGCACGCACCTGGGCTTGGCTGTTGCCGAATTGCACCAAAGCTCTTTGGGTAACTTTGGTTTCCCTGCAGGGAGAGAGTGGGGGAGATCTTGACTTGGCGCGATGGTGTAAAACGGGTGATTGCGAGCCGGCACCCCGTTTTACGTCTCTCCCGATTTGAAGTCAATGCAAATAAATATCGAGAGAGATGCGAAACGGGGTGCCGACTCCCTATCGCCCGTTTTTGCACTCGCGCACAACGTCACAATCTACCCCAGTGTGCGTTCCATAGAATCATAGATGCTTACGGCACAGAAGGAGGCCATTCAGCCCATCGTGTCTGTGCGTTGTTCCGTATCAAGGCCAACACAAACACAACGCTGTGTGGATTTCTCAGTCACTCGGGTTTGGGGACACTGGCGATGGGCTCCCTCACGTGCCGGACACCTCGCTGGCCAAAAGAGCACTTGATGCAGTTTTTCCTCCTCGGTCAGTTCTGACTTTAGACTGCGCAAACACTTTTGTTAGAGAACTAGAGTCATGTTGTACAGTTTAATATATGAACTCTCCATTCTCTACTCATAGCCTGTCGAGCACTTGGTAAGCATGCTAACTGGCAACGATTGAACTTGATGAGGTGCAATTTATGTTGAATGAACACCTCAACCGATTAACTGAATTGTTTAGTTTAATCGCATTCCCTCAATCTGTTTTAGTGACTACGAGTGCATTGCTTTTAAAAGCTTTGTTTAAATGGAACAACCAACAGTCGCCTATTTGTCTCAATAGCGTACTCAAGCCTGTCAATCTGTTATTGTTAAAATAACGCAATTCCATGGCTTTTTCAACCAATTGGTCACCTTTAAGGAAGGTGACTGCTAAGAAAGAGAGTGGCACTTTAATAGGTCCAGTTTGAGGTATGTGATTGAACCTAGAAGAAGGAGCTCCTGAGATCAGAATATCCTGCTGTTATGGAGAGTCTCCCTGATCCAGACTCGTGACCTGATGGGTTGCCAAGCTGGGGCCATGGAATTGAACGGGGCCAAAGTGCCTTCCTCATTTCAGGTATCAGCCTCGGCTCAGTGGGTAGCCCTCTCGTCTCTGAGTGGCGGAGGCTGTGGGTTCAAGCTCCTGCGCCATAGGCTTGAGCACGGAATCCAGACTGACACTTGGGTGCTATTACCGAGGGAGTGCCGCACTGTTGGAGGTGCTGTCTTTCATTAACCCAAGGCCCTGTCTGCCTTCAGGGGGATATTAAAAAATCCAGTGGCGCTATTCAAAGAAGAGCATTTATCCTGTCAACCAACGTCACTGAAACCATTTATCTCATTGCAGTTTGTGGCACCTTGCTGTGTGTGAAATATTGCTGCTTTTCCCTACATTACTAAAGTACTTCATTGGTTGTAAACACTTTGAAATGTCCTGAGGTCGTGGAAGGTGCTATATGAATACAGTAGTCTTTTTTCAGCTCAATATATTTTGGGATATTATGACTACCACAATGCTGGGTCATAAAGCAGGAGGGTAAATTCTAATTAGCAAAATAACGAGAAAAAGTATGAAACAATTTCCAGAAGCACTGAAGAAATTAAGTTCATGGTTTCATACCATGCAACGGAATACAGCGTATATTTGATCATTTTCTCCATTTTGTCAGAGCCAGAGAATTGATTCCAGGTAACATGATACATTTAACAGTGAAATTTATATAGTGCCTTATCACATCTCTCAGGAACATCCCAAAGGGCTCCACACACAATGAATGACCTTGAAAGGAGTGAAATAATGTGGGTGAATGTGGCAGCCATTTTGTGCACAGTGAGGTCCCACAAACAGCAATAAGATGAGCAGGCAATGAATCTGTTTTTGGCTTAGTTGAGAGAGAAACATTGGCCAGAACACCAGGAGAACTACCTGCTCTTTTTTTAATAAGGCCACGCAACCTTGGATGTCCATCTGAACCACTAGAATGGGCAGATGGTCCCTTGGCTGAACATCTCACTCAAAGGACGGCACCTCCAACAATGCAGGACTCTCAGTACCGCACTGGAGTGTCAGCCTAGATTATGAGCTCCAGCCCTGGAAGGGAGCCTGGACTTCTTTCTTCCTTAGAAAACCAGGGAATTGAATTCTACGTAACATTAAACATTTGAATTAGCAATTGACCAACTAAATTAGTGACAGTTACAATGGCTAGGGTGGTCCATGTTTGCAAGTGGCTACTTAGATATTCCAAGCCAAAAATAGGTTCTAACCTGCAAGTAATGTTTACAAACCAGGATCAGAAGGTTTACTCAAAGTACCAGCCTGTTTTATCACACTGGAAACAATGTGAAAGGTGAGGCACGTACAATTTTAAACTATTCTTTAGTGCATTTGCCTGTAAGATTCTCACTCTCAAGTGTCAGGGTATAATCAAATCTTGAACTCATGTTGCCTCCTTTGTTCAGTCCTTTTTTAATTCTTCTTCCACTCCCTTTCATCTGATCAACTGTGAAAGCTTTGGCTATTCAAATGTGTCACCTCCTAGCAATAATCCTGTTGGTTAAAGTCTTTCCTTTTACAATTTCTAGGACTCACAGATGATTTGATTGAGAAAGGGAAGGACATGAAGAGCGTTTCTGAAATTGTCCAAACAGGTGACCACTTCAAGGCCACTGTCACAACGGGCAAAAAAGTGATTGTTAATGAGTTTATAATTGGGCAGGAGACAGAAGTAGAATCTCCCACAGGAGAAAAGATTAAGGTAACCCTTCCTTCTATTTAAGTATTAAGGGCATACATTCATCTGAAGCTGCACATTGTTGGTTGACTTTGACTATGTTAATTTCACGTGTATTCTTAATTAAAGGTTCAAACTGGGGTGATGAAATCATAGAATCATACAGCACAGCAGGGGGCCATTCGGCCCATCTTTGAAAGAGCTAGCCAATTAGTCCCGCTCCCCTGCTCTTTCCCCATCGCCCTGCAGATGTTTCTGTTTCAAGTATATATCCAATTCCATTTGTGTAACTTGTAATTCTAATGGACGAGCGCTTTTACAAATTTTCATAATTCGGGTATGATGTAACAAAATGAGTGTTGTATTTACAATTATAATTAAAATATAGGAATTCTAGTATACAATGGCTTGATAGGTGAGCAAGTGTTTGTTTATATGAATCACTTGCTAACTGTATAACATAAAGCAAAACCAAAGTGCAATCAAACCTTGATTATCTGCCAGAATGAAGGAGTGCCTCTCCATGGGGATAATGCAAATGGCCAGATAATCAAGAACCCTGTGCTTATCCATTTTAAAGCTGGCTTTTTGCCTCAGAGATGGCAGCTCTCACTCCTGCTGGTCCCCCGGCTCGCTGGGCAGATCCATCCCCTTATGATCCCTTGGACTTGAAAGCCCGGTTCCGAGAGAAATTCCTCGCAGGTAGCAGATAATGCGGCTAATAAAAATGAGAATGATTGAGGCTCCACTGCAAAACTGTGTCTTGCCTCCTGATTAGATTTACTGCAAGTTTGATCTTATGCTTTGGTTAGGAAGTTAGAACAACTCCCTACACTGAAAGAGTTAAATCCAAATGCCTAGACGGATACTGAAAGCTCAGGTTACTGAGTAACCAGCTCCGGAAACATTGGCCCAGAAATTCGGGTCGGGGGCTTCCCGCGGGTGTAAGCCTCCGACCTGCACTTACCTTGTGCGCCGGCCATTGTGCTGTGGGCCTGCATGGAATTCCGATCCTGGGCCTGTTCCAACTGCCGGCGCGCAGTGCTTGCGTACCCCAAGGGCGCAGTTAGTTCGATGCGTCCCCTGGGATCACGTGGGCCATGGAGAGCCAATCAGAGCAGGGAATGCCCATTCATAGAGTCATAGAGTCATAGAGTTTTACAGCACAGAAAGAGGCCCTTCGGCCCATCGTGTCTGCGCCGCCCATCCCTCCCTGTCCAGTCTAATCCCATTTTCCAGCATTTGGTCCATAGCCTTGTATGCAATGGCATTTCAAGTGCTCATCCAAATGCTTCTTGAATGTTGTGAGGGTTCCTGCCTCTACCACCCTTTCAGGCAGTGAGTTCCAGCTTCCAACCACCCTCTGGGTGAAAAAGTTCCTCCTCAAATCCCCCCTAAATCTCCTGCCCCTTACCCTGAATCTGTGCCCCCTTGTTATTGACCCCCCTACTAAGGGGAAAAGTTCCTCTTTATCTACCCTATCTATGCCGCTCATCATTTTGTACACCTCAATCAGGTCCCCCCTCAGCCTTCTTTGCTCCAAGGAAAACAACCCCAGCCTGTCCAGTCTCTCTTCATAGCTGAGGCGCTCCATCCCAGGTAACATCCTGGTGAATCTTCTCTGCACCCTCTCCAAAGCAATCACATCCTTCCTATAGTGAGGCGACCAGAACTGCACACAGTACTCCAGCTGTGGCCTCACCAGCGTTTTGTACAGCTCCATCATAACCTCCCTGCTCTTATATTCTATGCCTCTGCTAATGAAGGCAAGTATCCCATAAGCCTTTTTAACCACCTTATCTACCTGTTCCGCTGCCTTCAGGGATCTATGTACATGTACACCAAGGTCCCTCTGACCCTCTGTACTTCCTAGGGTCCTACCACTCATTGTGTATTCCCTTGCCTTATTTGTCCATCCAAAATGCATCACCTCGCACTTTTCCGGGTTAAATTCCATTTGCCACTTTTCCGCCCATCTGACCAACCCGTTAATATTGTCCTGTAGCCTGAGGCTTTCCTCCTCGCAATTTACCACCCCACCAATTTTCGTGTCATCCGCGAACTTACTGATCATACCCTTTACATTCTCATCCAAATCATTAATGTAGATCACAAACAGCAAGGGACCCAGCACCGATCCCTGAGGTACCCCACTGGACACAGGCTTCCAGTCACAAAAGCAACCTTCGACCATCACCCTCTGCCTCCTGCCACTCAGCCAGTTTAGGATCCAACGCGCCAAGGCCCCCTGGATCCCATGGGCTCTTACCTTCTTGACCAGTCTCCTATGCGGGACCTTGTCAAAAGCTTTACTGAAGTCCATGTAAACCACATCCACAGCATTTCCCTCATCCACCCCCCTAGTCACCCCCTCGAAAAATTCAATCAGATTGGTCAGACATGATTTACCCTTGACAAAGCCATGCTGACTATCCCCGATTAATCCTTGCCTCTCCAAGTGGAGACTAATTTTGTCCCTCAGAATTTTTTCCAATAATTTCCCTACCACAGATGTTAGGCTCACTGGCCTGTAATTCCCTGGTTTATCCCTGCTACCCTTCTTGAATAATGGTACTACATTAGCTGTTCTCCAGTCCTCTGGTACATCCCCTGTGGCCAGAGAGGTTCTGAAAATTTGTGTCAGAGCCCCTGCAATCTCCTCCTTTGCCTCACACAACAGCCTGGGATACATCTCGTCCGGGCCTGGGGATTTATCCACTTTTTGGCCTGCTAAAACCGCTAGTACCTCCTCCCTCTCGATGCTAATATGTTCAAGTATGTCACAGTCCCCTTGCCCGACTTCTATGTCTACATCGTCTTTCTCCATAGTGAACACTGAGGCAAAAAATTCATTTAAAACCCCACCTACTTCATCTGGCTCTACACACAGCTTGCCACTTTGGTCCCTAATGGGCCCTACCCTTTCCCTGGTTATCCTCTTGCCCTTAATATACTTATAAAACATCTTAGGATTTTCCTTTATTTTGCTCGCCAGTGTTATTTCATGGCCCCTCCTCGCCCTCCTAATTTCCTTTTTAAGTATGCCCCTGCACCTCTTATACTCCTCTAGGGCTTCCACCGTCTTTTGTCTTTTGTAACTGCCAAAAGCCCCCCTTTTTTTCCGAATGCATTTTTGTATATCCCTTGTCATCCAAGGTTCCCTTTGCTTGTTGGTCCCACCCTTGACCTTTACAGGAACATGTTGGTGTTGTACTCTCTCTATTTCCCTTCTGAAAGCCTCCCACTGTTTTGATGTGGATTTTCCTATAAGTAGCTGCTCCCAGTCCACTTTTGCCAGATCCTGTCTTATCTTATTAAAATCGGCCTTCCCCCAATTTAGAACCCTTATTTCCGGGCCGTGAGGGAAGGCATAAAAAGGGAAATTAGAGAAGCGTGCGATAAGAGCACAGCTGTCATCATGGGTGACTTTAATTTACATATTGATTGGACTACCCAAATTAGTAAAAATTAGTAAAAATTCTGAGGAGGAGGAATTCCTGGAATGTTTTCGGGACGGTTATCTGGACCAATATGTCGAGGAGCCGACTCGAGATCAGGCCATTTTAGACTGGGTATTGTGCAATGAGAAGGGACTTATCAGCAATCTTCTTGTACGAGGCCCCTTGGGTCAGAGCGATCATAATATGATCGAGCTCTCAGTCGAGATGGAGAGTGAGGAAATTGAATCAGAGACTAAGGTCCAGAACTTAAATAAAGGGAATTACGAGGGTATGAGACGGGAATTGGGTAAGATTGATTGGGTGGTGTTTCTGGGGGGATTGACAGTGGATAGACAATGGCAAGCATTCAAAGATAGAATGGAAGAATTCCAGAACATGTTTATACCGGTTTGGCATAAAAATAAACCTAAAAAGGTGGCTCAACCGTGGATAACGAGGGAAATTAGGGACAGCATAAAATCAAAAAAAAGGGCATATCAACTGGCAAAAAAAAGCACCAGACCGGAAGATTTGGGGCAGTACAGGATACAGCAAAAGAGGACAAAGGGATTAATCAGAAAGGGGAAAATAGAATACGAAAGTAAACTTGCAGCAAACATAAAGACAGACTGCAAAAGCTTTTATCGGTATATCAGGAGGAAAAGACTGGTAAAATCCCAAGTCGGTCCCTTGCAGTCCGATTCGGGAGAATATATAATGGAGAATAAGGAAATGGCAGACCAATTAAACTCATACTTTGGTTCTGTATTCACAAAGGAGGACACAAATAACCTCCCAGGAATATCGGCAAACATAGGGACTAATGAGAGGGAGGAGCTGACAGAAATTAGTATCTCTAGGGATATGGTGTTGGGTAAGTTGAGGGGACTGAAGGCCGACAAATCCCCGGGGCCTGATAAACTACATCCTAGGGTACTTAAGGAGGTGGCCCTGGAGATAGCAGATGCTCTAAGGATCATCTTCCGGAACTCCATTGACTCGGGAACAGTACCCGTGGATTGGAGGGTAGCTAATGTTACCCCAATATTTAAAAAGGGGGGTAGAGAGAAAGCAGGGAATTATAGACCAGTAAGCCTTACATCGGTTGTGGGCAAAATGCTAGAGTCCATTATTAAGGATAAAATAGCGGAGCACTTGACAAATGGGGAAAGGATCGGACAGAGTCAACATGGATTTACAAAGGGTAAATCATGTTTGACTAATCTGCTGGAATTTTTTGAGGAAGTAACTGGTAAAATAGATGGGGGAGAGCCAGTGGATGTGGTGTACCTTGACTTCCAGAAAGCCTTCGATAAGGTTCCACACAAAAGATTATCATGCAAAATTAAGGCTCATGGGATTGGGGGCAAAGTATTAACGTGGATAGAGAACTGGCTGGCGGATAGAAAACAGAGAGTTGGAATAAACGGCTCGTTTTCGGAGTGGCAGGCAGTGACCAGCGGGGTGCCGCAAGGATCTGTCCTGGGACCCCAGCTGTTCACAATATATATAAATGATCTGGATCAGGGAATTGGATGCAATATTTCCAAATTCGCTGACGACACTAAACTAGGAGGAGGGGTGGGCTCTGATGAGGATGTCAGGAGGCTACAGTGCGATTTGGACAGGTTGGGGGAATGGGCGGATACGTGGCAGATGCACTATAATGTGGATAAATGCGAGGTTATCCACTTTGGGGGTAAAAACAGGAGGGTAGATTATTATCTAAATGGCAATAGATTGGGAGATGGGGAAGTGCAGAGGGACCTGGGTGTTCTTGTGCACCAGTCACTGAAGGAGAGCATGCAGGTGCAACAGGCGATTAAGAAGGCAAATGGTATGTTGGCCTTCATATCAAGGGGGTTCGAGTATAGGAATAGGGATACCTTACTACAGCTGTACAAGGTGCTGGTGAGACCGCATCTGGAGTATTGTGTACAGTTTTGGTCGCCCCATCTGCGGAAGGATGTTCTTGCCATGGAAAGAGTGCAGCGGCGATTCACCAGGCTGATACCTGGAATGGCGGGAATGACCTACGAGGAGAGATTGAATAGTTTGGGCTTGTACTCACTGGAGTTTAGAAGATTGAGAGGGGATCTCATCGAAACATATAAAATTATGGCAGGCCTGGACAGGCTGAATTCAGAGAGAATGTTTCCAATGGCAGGGGAGCACAGAACCAGGGGCCACAGTCTAAAAATAGCGGGCAAATCATTTAAAACAGAGATGAGGAAGAATTTCTTCACTCAAAGAGTGGTGAGCCTGTGGAATTCCCTGCCACAGAGGGCTGTGAAGGCTAATTCAATAAATATTTTCAAGAGAGAATTGGATATATTTCTGAAGGCTAAGGGGATTAAGGGTTACGGAGAAAAGGCGGGGACGGGGTACTGAACTGGTAAGATCAGCTAAGATCTCAGATGAAGATCAGCCATGATCTCATTGAATGGCGGAGCAGGCTCGAAGGGCCGAATGGCCTACTCCTGTTCCTATCTCTATGTTTCTATGTCTTTGTCTTTTTCCATGACCACCTTAAATCTCACCGAATTGTGGTCACTATCGCCAAAATGCTCTCCTACAGACACTTCCACCACCTGCCCGGCTACATTCCCTAGAATTAGGTCCAGTACCGCCCCCTCTCTTGTAGGACTTTCTACATGTTGGCTCAAAAAGCTTTCCTGGATGCACTTTAAGAATTCTGCTCCCTCCAAGCCTTTCACACTCTGACTATCCCAATTTATATTGGGGAAGTTGAAATCCCCCACTATTACTACCCTATTATTTTCACACTTTTCTGATATCTGCCTGCATATCTGTTCCTCTATCTCCCCCTGACTGTTTGGGGGCCTATAGTACACTCCCAGCAAGGTGCTTGACCCCTTTTTGTTTTTAAGTTCTACCCATATGGCCTCATTAGAGGAACCCGCTAATATATCATCCCTCCTTACAGCAGTAATAGACTCCTTAATTAATATTGCAACACCCCCTCCCCTTTTACACCCCCCTCTGTCTCGCCTGAAGATTCTATACCCCGGAATATTTAGCTGCCAGTCCTGACCCTCCCTCAACCATGTCTCCGTGATAGCAACAATATCGTACTCCCATAAGCAAAACTTATAAATACTACGGGCCCCAAAACATCACTAAATCTTCAAATACATTTTTTTTAAATCACATTTTTTAAATAAACTATAAATTACATGAAATAACTATTTTAAACAATAATTAAAATTTTTGAAAAAATAATGTTATTTTCTAACGGAGCTAAAAATAAACTTACCTTGCTTTAAAGTATTTAAAAATAATAAACCTGTGGAAAAAATGTTTTAATTTTAATTAATTCACCACTTACCTTGTAAAAAGCAGGCCTTATGCCTGCTTTTTAAATGTGTAAATTCTGGAGACTTACCTTCCCGGGAAAACCTGTAAAAAAACGGAAGTTCGATGCGCACGCGCTGCCTCTCCTTCGCACGCATTCGAACTCTGAACCCCTGCTTTCAGGGGAACGGAAGTGTCGGTTTCCCGCGCATGCGCAGTGCATGCAGGAAACCAGCACTTCCATTGGGTTTACGGGTACCTTGTGCGTACTCACCCGTGGGGACCCGAATTTCTGGGCCATTAAGTTATATTGGTGCCAGCCAGCACATCAGCTAGACTCATTTGAAGACTGCATTTTTAATTGCCTTATTTCTTGATCGTCTAGGCCATAGTCAACCTTGAAGGGAACAATAAACTGGTTGTCAAGATGCAAAATATTTCCTCAATTACAGAAGTCACCGGAGACCAACTTGTTAATGTAAGTTCGTTTTATTTCTGTTTTGGGGTTTCTTGTACTTTAAGGTTTGGGATTGCACTTTAGGAAGGATGTGAAGGCCTTAGTGAGGGTGCAGAAAAGATTTACAAGAATGGTTCCAGGGCTGAGGGACTTCTGTTACGTGGATAGACTGGAGAAGCTGGGGTTGTTCTCCTTGGAGCAGGGAAGATTGAGAGGAGATTTGATAGAGGGGTTCAGAATCATGAGGGGTCTGGACAGAGCAGATAGAGAGAAACTGTTCAGTGATGGCAGCCCTCACTCCTGCTGGTCCCCCGGCTCGCTGGGCAGATCCATCCCCTTGTGATCCCTTGGACTTGAAAGCCCTGTTCCGACAGAAGTTCCTCGCAGGTAGCAGATAATGCGGACCGGAAGGGTCGAGAACCAAAGGACCCAGATTTAAGGTGATTGGCAAAAGAACCAAAGGCGACGTAAGGAAAAACTTTTTAGGCAGCGAGTGGTTAGGATCTGGAATGCACTGCCTGAAAGGGTGGTGGAGGCAGATTCAATTGTGGCTTTCAAAAGGGAGTGGGATAAGTACCTGAAAGAAAAACATTTGCGGGGCTACGGGGAAAGGGTGGGTGAGTGGGACTAGCTGAGGTGGTCTTGCGAGAGCCGGCACGGGCTCGGCGGGCTGAATGGCCTCCTTCCATGCTGTAACCATTCTATGATTGAGCCTCTGAGCCAGTCATGAGCAGCTGAAGGCATTGGGCAACTTTCACTGGCTGATTGTGGCGTTAATTTGCATAACATGACAGGATTATGATTGGCCTTGAACTTCATGGCCGTAATTTTAGGGAGCAGGTGGGAGGTGCTGCAATGCGGCTGGGAAACCCGGGAGAATGGGTTTCCTTCAGGCCCTGCTGAATTTAACAGGAGGGCCTGATTAACATTTTGAATCTCTGTTTCCCGCCCGCACCAGGCCACAGAGAGGAGGGAAGGAGGGATTGTGGGGGAGGTTGGAATGCTGGAGGGGGGATGGGAAGGCCGGAGGAGGTATCAGAAGGCCATAGGGGGGAATCGGAGGATGGAGGGGGAATTGGAGGCTGGAGGGGGGATCAGAGATCGGAGGCCTTGTGAGAGGGCTCAGAGGCATCGGGGGGGGTGAGGTCGGGGGAAATTGGAAGGTTCGGGGGTGTCCGTTTGCGGGGGGTTGGCGAGGCAGGAACGCTGGATCCAGGAGATAAGTGGAAAGGCACTTACCTCCTGGATCCAGCAGTTCTCACCTTCCTTTAGCTGGCGGGTTCCCCAAGGCCAGGGAAACCCGCCCGCCCACAGTTAAATTTAAAATGGTGGATCACCATGAGGCACGCAGGCTCATTATAATATTTAAATTGCCAACTCACCTCCTGGGAGCGGGTTGGCTGCCCCCAACCCCCCGTCATGCCTCAGTTAAAACCTGAAGTGAGCGGGTTGGAGATCAGTTGGGGTCGGGCTTCAGATTTCTAACTATTTAACCTCCCACCCAACCCCAACCAATCCGTTTTTGGGGGTTAAAATTCCCTCCCATGTGTCCATCAGGCTCCCAGGTGAAGAGTGTATCCAATCAGCCAAATGGACTAAGAAGGTCCCAGGTTCAAACACTGGTCTGTGCTGCGATAGCGGATCTTAACCAAGGTGGCAGTAGATCAGCTATAATAGGGCTCAGTGCCTCAGATTAGGAAGGGGCGAAAAAATGGCTGGGGTTTCTATTCCTGACCGCTGTCCAACAATCCCTGCTTCCAGCGTGTGGACAACATCCTTGGCTTGGCTAAGATGCTCGCCTTGATTGAGGAGCTTTCTGACACTCACTGTCAAGGCTCACACGTCAATAATGACCAGAGGTTGCCCATAGCCCATGGAACGATACTCCACCCTTCAGGACAGCAGAGAAAGAAAAATAATCTTTATGTACCCAATTTACATGTAAAAATCCAGAGGAAAAAAGGGGTGGAAATTGGACCACATTTAGATAGGGTGATGCCCAGGTGACTGTGGCACCCGCCTGAAATAGGTATTAGGTCCCTTACATATATAAATCAGGGGCCTAATGCCTGCTTCAGGAACGATGCACTATATTGGTGAGCGATGAATGGATCAGGCTCCGGGCCTGCTCCGATCAGGCTCCGGGCCTGCTCCGATCGGGCTCCGGGCCTGCTCCGATCGGGCTCCGGGCCTGTTCCGATCGGGCTCTGGGCCTGCTCCGATCCGGCTCCGGGCCTGCTCCGATCGGGCTCCGGGCCTGTTCCGATCGGGCTCCGGGCCTGCTCCGATCGGGCTCCGGGCCTGCTCCGATCGGGCTCCGGGCCTGTTCCGATCGGGCTCTGGGCCTGCTCCGATCCGGCTCCGGGCCTGCTTCAATCAGGCTCCGGGCCTGCTCTGATCTGGCTTCATCCACTATTTTATCAAAGGGGTTAACCGAAATTGTTAAAATAGGAGCTGCAGGATCTTCCTACAAACCCACTCCTGCATTTGTTACTATTACTGCACAGGCTCGAAATGGCATCTGAGATGTATTGTGATTGTATAAATTTGCTTACTAAACTTTCACTATCCAAAAGTAGCCTTAAATGGGTGCCACACAACTATAGTTTGAAAGAAAAGAAAGGGATTGCATTATATAGTGCCTTTTATTACCTCCCAAAGTGCTTTACAGCCAATAAATTACTTTTGAAGTGTGTCACTGTTGTGATGTAGGAAACCCAGCAGCCAATTTGTGCACAGCAAGTTCCCACAAACAGCCAATGTGATAATAACCAGATAATCTGTTCTTTAGTGATGTTGGTTGACCAGATAATCTGTTTTAAGTGTTTGTTAAGGGGAAATATTGGCCGGGACACCCTTCCCCTGCTCTTCTTTGAAATAGTGCTGTGAGCTATTTTACATCCACCTGAGAGGGAAGACGGGGCTTCAGTTTAGCGTCTCATCCGAAAGACAGCACCTCCAACAGTGCAGCACTCCCTCAGCACTGCACTGGAGTGTCAGCCTAGATTTATGTGCTCAGTCTCTGGGGTGGGATTTGAACCCTTAACCTTCTGACTCAGAAGCAAGAGTGATACCCACTGAGCCACAGCTGACATCGTCCAATGGTTTTAAAAGTAAACTCATATGTCACCTCAATAAGATTATCTAAAGCCATTAAGAATAATTCTGCTGTGACTAAAAAATAAATACTTGCATTAATACAACACCTTATCAACTCTCTCAGAAACATCCCATGCAATGGATTGCCTTGAAACAGAGTGACTGTTATAATGTAGGCACACACAGGCGTCAATAAAGTATCACAAACAACAAATCGGTAAATGACCAGTTACTCCGTTTTTGGTGGTGTTGGCTGAGAAAGCAATGGCTTTCCTTGAATAGTCCTTCGGGGTCTTTAACATGTACCTGAAGCACCGAGGAAGAGGCAGACTGAACCTCAGTCAGTTTAATGTCTCAACTGAAGGGCAACGCCTCCGACAATGCAGCACCCGTGAAGCACTGCATTACTTGAAGCGTCAGCTTGGAGTGGGGCTTGAAACTCAAGCAACTTCTGCCTTGTAGGGGAGTGCACTATCAACCAAGCAAAGATGGAAGCAACCTCGTAGTTGCACAGTGCCCTTTGATAAATGAAATGCATTAAGTTTCATCTTCTCATTTCAGACCATGACCATTGGAGACATCATCTACAAGAGAATCAGCAAGAGAGTCAGTTGAAACCATTGCAGAACACCCTGCGTAGCTAATTGTATAACATCGTATAGTATTATTACAATAAAGCCTCTGCTACTGTCCAATGACTTCTTGTCTGAGTTTTGTTTAGTGACAGTTATTATAAATCATATTTAACACCCTCCGCTACTGAAGTGCTCTTAACTACAGTGAATCAAGGGAGTGGTCCTCAGGGGGAAAAGATCCCTGATGACAGCTAAGCAGCCAGCAGTCCGTAAGCACCTTATTGCCAAAGAGTAGGTTCCCAATAGGACCCTTGTGTACGACTTCAGCTTCCTGCTTGTAACATTGCAGTGTGCTCCATGTGATTGCACTAGCGAGGGTGCAGAGGAGATTTACGAGGATGTTGCCAGGACTTTTTATTTTATTTTTTATTCGTTTATGGGATCAGGACGTCGCTGGCAATGCCAGCATTTATTGCCCATCCCTAGTTGCCCTTGGGAAGATGGTGGTGAGCCGCCTTCTTGAACCGCTGCAGTCCGTGTGGTGAAGGTACTCCCACAGTGCTGTTAGGGAGGGAATTCCAGGATTTTGACCCAGTGACGATGAAGGAACAGCGATATACTTCTAAGAAAGGGTGGTGTGTGACTTGGAGGGGAACTTGGAGGTGGTGGTGTTCCCATGCGCCTGCTGCCCTTGTCCTTCTAGGTGGAAGAGGTCGCGGGTTTGGGAGGTGCTGCCGAAGAAGCCATGGTGAGTTGCTGCAGTGCATCTTGTAGATGGTATACACTGCAGCCACAGTGCGCCGGTGGTGGAGGGAGTGACTGTTTAAGGTGGTGGATGGGGTGCCAACCAAGCGGGCTGCTTTGTCCTGGATGGTGTCGAGCTTCTTGAGTGTTGTTGGAGCTGCACTCATCCAGGCAAGTGGAGAGTATTCCATCACACTCCTTACTTGTGCCTTGTAGATGGTTGAAAGGCAGTCAGGAGGTGAGACACTCGCCGCAGAATACCTAGCCTCTGACCTGCTCTTGTTGCCACTGTATTTATGTGGCTGGTCCAGTTAAGTTTCTGGTTAATGGTGACCCCCCAGGATGCTGATAGTGGGGCATTCGACGATGATAATGCCATTGAATGTCAACGGGAGGTGGTTAGACTCTCGCTTGTTGGAGATAGTCATTGCCTGGCACTTCTGTGGCGCGAATGTTACCTGCCACTTATCAGCCCAAGTCTGAACGTCATCCAGGTCTTGTTGCATGTGGGCATGGACTGCTTCATTATCTGTGGAGTTGCGAATGCCACTGAACACTGCAGTCATCAGCAAACATCCTCATTTCTGACCTTATGTTGGAGGGAAGGTCATTGATGAAGCAGCTGAAGATGGTTGGGCCTAGGACACTGCCCTGAGGAACTCCTGCAGCGATATCCTGGGGTTGTGATGATTGACCTTCAACCACCACAACCATCTTCCTTTGTGCTAGGTATGACTCCAGCCAGTGGAGCGTTTTCCCCCTGATTCCCATTGACTTCAGTTTTACTAGGGCTCCTTGATGCCAGACTCGGTCAAATGCTGCCTTGATGTCAAGGGCAGTCACTCTCACCTCACCTCTGGAATTCAGCTCCTTTGTCCATGTTTGGACCAAGGCTGTAATGAGGTTGGGAGCCGAGTGGTCTTGGCAGAACCCAAACCGGGCCTCAGTGAGCAGGTTATTGGTGAGTAAGTGCCACTTGATAGCACTGTCGATAACACCTTCCATCACTTTGCTGATGATTGAGAGTAGACTGATGGGGCAGTAATTGGCCGGGTTGGATTTGTCCTGCTTTTTGTGGACAGGACATACCTGGGCAGTTTTCCACATTGTCGGATAGATGCCAGTGTTGTAGTTGTACTGGAACAGCTTGGCTAGAGGCGCGGCTAGTTCTGGAGCACAAGTCTTCAGCACGATAGCTGGGATGTTGTCGGGGCCCATAGCCTTTGCTGTATCCAGTGCGCTCAGCCATTTCTTGATATCACGTGGAAGTGAATCGAATTGGCTGAAGACTGGCTTCTGTGATGGTGGGGATCTCAGGAGTTGGCTGACATGGGTCATCCACTCGGCACTTCTGGCTGAAGTTGGTTGTAAACGCTTCAGCTTTGTCTTTTGCACTCACGTGCTGGGCTCCACCATCATTCAGGATGGGGATATTCTTGGAGCCCCCTCCTCCCATTAGTTGTTTAATGGTCCACCACCATTCACGACTGGATGTGGCAGGACTGCAGAGCTTTGATCTTATCCGTTGATTGTGGGATCACTTAGCCCTATCTATAACATGCTGCTTCTGCTTTTTAGCATGCATGTAGTCCTGTGTTGCAGCTTCCCCAGGTTGGCACCTCATTTTTAGGTACGCCTGGTGCTGCTCCTGGCATGCTCTTCTACACTCGTTGTTGAACCAGGGTTGGTCTCCTGGCTTGTTGGTAATGGTAGAGTGAGGGATCTGCCAGGCCATGAGGTTACAGATTCTGGTGGAATACAATTCTGCTGCTGCTGATGGCCCACAGCACCTCATGGATGCCCAGTTTTGAGCTGCTAGATCTGTTCTGAATCCATCCCATTTAGCACGGTGGTAGTGCCACACAACACGATGGAGGACTGGAGAATTTGAGCTATGAGGTAAGACAGGATAGGCTGGGGTTGTTTTCTTTGGAACAGAGGGGGCTGAGGGGAGATTTAATTGAGGTGTATAAAATTATGAGGGGAGATTTAATTGAGGTGTATAAAATTATGAGGGGCCTAGATAGAATGGATAGGAAGGGCCTATTTCCCTCAGCAGAGAGGTCAATAACCAGGTGGCATAGATTTAAAGTAATTGGTAGAAGGATTAGAGGGGAGTTGAGGAGAACTTTTTTCACCCAGAGGGTGGTGGGGGTCTGGAACTCACTGCCTGGAAGAATGGTAGAGGCAGAAACAGTCATCACTTTTAAAAAGTACTTGGATATGCACTTGAAGTGCCGTAACCTACAAGGCTTCGGACCAAGAGCTGGAAAGTGGGATTAGGCCAGCACAGACATGATGGGCCGAATGGCCTCCTTCTGTGCCATAAATTTCTATGATTGTCTGTCACATACAAATCTGTGAGCAATACCAGGACTTGATGGGGCACCTCCATTAATCCAAGGAACATTCGAGTGCATGTTGATTAGCTTTGCTTTCAAGGTGTGTAATAATCGGATGTCTCTGCATCCCTTTCAGGGAGTTGGAATACTCTCGGACACTCACCATCCCAGATACTTTTGGAGCATCAAGCCCCTTGCACTGTGGTAGGCACTACTGAACTTAGCTAGAGGTAGCTGGATAGATCCTCAAGGCTATTGCCAGCCCTCCACCTCCTCTGATTTGGATCTTCTGAAGAATACTGAGGTGTCCAGCAGTCCTTCCTCTATCGTATTGCCTGGCAACTTCTGCGAATATCTAATTTCTGTTTGCAACATCAAAAGATAAAAGCGGTTAAGGTTGTCCAGATGCTCACATCTATTATTTTTAAAATAAGACTTTACATTTATACAGCACCTTTCATGACCTCCAAAGTGGTTTACAGTCAATGAAGTATAACAACAACTTGCATTTATTTTTGACAGATGAATTGTAATCGTTTGACAGCTCTGTGAAGCTGTCAAACAGTGACATTCTCTGTAGTTTGATGAGGTCTTGAACTCAAGACCTCATCAAACCTCTTTCTTTTGCAGAAATTAGATGGTTGTTGCATTGGAGAATGCAACGGCCATCTGTCATCTCTGCCGTGGAGGTGCGAGACTTTCCGCATCCCCAATGATTCAAGCCTGCAGGAAGAAACAAAGGTAAGTACACTTTTTCTAACACTTTGCACTTACCTCAGATACTCACCTCTCCACACTTGCACCCATCACTTACCTTCACAGCGCACTTTTGCACCTCTCCGATCCCCGCAGACCCACTACTCACCTCGGTGACCCTGGCGGGGTTCGGAGCTTTTGGAAAGCCTGCAATTGTGTGGGCAAAATGGTGATAAGCCTATACAGTTAAGTGGCTGTAATCCCTTCCCGCCTCCAAGGAGACAGAACCCAGCACGGGACGGCTACCTGCCTCCTGGCAAGATGGCACGGAGGCAGGTTGGGGCAGGTTGGGCACCCGCCCCCAAATTTTGCCATTTTCCCAGCAGTCCCGCCTCCATAACCGCCTCCCCAGGGCTGGCAAGATCACGCCCAATGACTTCGGTCTTCCCAATATTTAATGGAGGAAACTTCTGCTCATCCAATACACGTATGAGGAGAGATTGTGTCGATTGGGCTTACACTCACTGGAGTATAGAAGATTGAGAGGGGATCTCATCGAAACATAAGAACATAAGAACATAAGAACATAAGAACATAAGAAATAGGAGCAGGAGTAGGCCAATCGGCCCCTCGAGCCTGCTCCACCATTCAATAAGATCATGGCTGATCTGATCCTAACCTCAAATCTTCTATCACTCTGCATCCACCCGAACCCATGTGATCTCCCGGGAGAGGCGAAAAACCAGATAAAGACCCAATGGCCAATTTGGGAGAAAAAAATCTGGGAAATTCCTCTCCGACCCATCTCGGCGATCGAAATTCTTCCAGGAGATCACTCTGTCCCTATATTTTCTACAGTACTTACCTTCTGTAAAGGCGATCTCCACCCCAGCCAGGAACAGGAATAAAACCATCTCCTGAAATCTAACAGAATTAGAACACAGTAGGAGCAGAACAAGGCTACACGGCCCCTGGGCCCGCTCCACTACCCACAGGGCCATGACCATTCCGAACCCAGACTCATGTCCAATTTCCTGCCCGCTCCCCGTAACCCTTTATTCCCTTTACTTCTAGGAAACTATCTATTTCTGTTTTAAATTTATTTAATGATGTAGCTTCCACAGCTTTCTGGGGCAGCAAATTCCACAAACCTACCACCCTCTGAGTGAAGAAGTTTCTCCTCATCTCAGTTTTGAATGAGCAGCCCCTTATTTTAAGATTATGCCCCCTAGTTCTAGTTTCACCCATCATTGGGAACATCCTCACCGCATCCACCCGATCAAGCCCCTTCACAATCTTATATGTTTCAATAAGATCGCCTCTCATTCTTCTGAACTCCAATGAGTAGAGTCCCAATCTACTCAACCTCTCCTCATATGACCACCCCCTCATCCCCGGGATTAACCGAGTGAACCTTCTTTGTACTGACTCGAGAGCAAGTATGTCTTTTCTTAAGTATGGACACCAAAACTGGATGCAGTATTCCAGGTGCGGCCTCACCAATACCTTATACAACTGCAGCAATACCTCCCTGTTTTTATATTCCAACCCCCTAGCAATAAAAGCCAACATTCCATTGGCCTTCTTAATCACTTGCTGCACCTGCATACTAACTTTTTGAGTTTCGTGCACCAGGACCCCCAGATCCCTTTGTACTACAGTACTTTCCAGTTTCTTGCCATTAAGAGAATAACTTGCTCTATGATTTTTCCTGCCAAAGTGCATAACCTCACACTTTCCAGTATTGTATTCCATCTGCCAAATCTCTGCCCACTTACTTAGCCTGTCTATGTCCCTTTGCAGGTTTTTTATGTCCTCCTCACTCACTACTTTCCCTCCCATCTTTGTATCATCTGCAAACTTTGATATGTTACACTCGGTCCCCTCCTCCAAATCGTTAATATAGATTGTAAAGAGTTGGGGACCCAGCACTGACCCCTGCGGAACACCACTAGTTACTGGTTGCCAATCTGAGAACGAACCATTTATCCCAACTCTCTGCTTTCTGTTAGAGAGCCAATCCTCCACCCACGCCAGAATATTACCCCCAATCCCGTGATTTTTTATCTTGAGCAATAATCTTTTGTGTGGCACCTTGTCAAATGCCTTTTGGAAGTCTAAATACACTACGTCCACTGGTTCCCCTTTATCCACCCTGTATGTTACTTCCTCAAAAAACTCAAGCAAATTTGTTAAACATGACTTCCCCTTCATGAAACCATGCTGAGTTTGCCCTATTAAATTATGTTTATCCAAATGTCCCGTTACTGTCTCCTTAATAATGGACTCTAACATTTTACCAACCACAGATGTTAGGCTAACAGGTCTATAGTTTCCAGCCTTCTGCCTACTACCCTTTTTAAATAAGGGTGTTACATTAGCAGTTTTCCAATCTGCTGGGACCTTTGCTGAGTCCAGTGAGTTTTGGAAAATTATTACCAATGCATCCACAATCCCTACCGCTACTTCCCTCAAGACCCTGGGATGCAAGCCATCAGGTCCAGGGGACTTATCCGCCTTGAGTCCCATTATTTTACCAAGTACCACTTCCTTAGTGATTTTAATCGTATTTAGTTCCTCCCCCCCTAGAGCCCCCTGTTTGTCCAGTGTTGGGATATTCTTAGTGTCCTCTACTGTAAAGACTGATACAAAATAATTGTTCAGTGTTTTTGCCATCTCCATGTTTCCCACCATTAATTTCCCGGTCTCATCCTCTAAGGGACCAACATTTACTTTAGCCACCCTTTTTCTTTTTATATAACTATAGAAACTTTTACTGTCTGTTTTTATATTTTTTGCTAATTTACTTTCATAATCTATCTTCCCTTTCTTAATCAATCTTTTTGTTATTTTTTGCTGTCTTTTAAAGACTTCCCAATCTTCCATCCTCCCACTAGATTTGGCTACCTTGTATGCCCTTGTTTTTAGTCGGATACTATCCTTAATTACTTTACTTAGCCACGGATGGCTATCTTTTCTTTTACACCCTTTTTTCCTCAGTGGAATATATTTTTTTTGGAAGTTGTAAAATAACTCCTTAAATGTACACCACTGGTCATGTACCGTCTTACCCTTTAATCTATTTTCCCAGTCCACTCTAATTAATTCCGCTCTCATACCTTCATAGTCTCCTTTATTCAAGCTCAGCATGCTTGTTTGAGATCCAACCTTCTCACCCTCTAATTGAATATGGAACTCAACCATGTTATGGTCACTCATTCCAAGGGGATCCTTTACTAGGACATTTTTAATTAATCCTGTCTCATTACACAGGACCAAATCTAAGGTTGCTTGCCCCCTGGTCGGTTCAGTTACATACTGCTCAAGAAACCCATCCCTAATACACTCAATGAACTCTTCCTCAAGGCTGCTCTGCCCAATTTGATTTGTCCAGTTAATATGATAATTAAAATCCCCCATAATTATAGCTGTTCCCTTATTACAAGCCTCAACTATTTCCTGATTAATACTCCGTCCAACAGAGTTGCAACTGTTCGGAGGCCTATAGACTACACCCACTAGTGTTTTTTTCCCCTTATTATTCCTTACCTCCACCCAAACTGTTTCACTATCCTGCTCCTTTGACCCAATATCATTTCTCTGTATTATAGTGATTCCTTCCTTTATTAACATAGCCACCCCACCTCCTCTCCCTTCCTGCCTGTCCTTCCTGATTGTTAAATAACCTGGTATGTTTAATTCCCAGTCATGGTCACCCTGCAGCCATGTTTCTGTAATGGCCACAAGATCATACCCATATGTCATTATTTGTGCCGTTAACTCATTCATTTTGTTACGAATGCTACGTGCATTCAGATAAAGAACTTTCAAATATGTTTTGTAACACTTAGTTCCTGTTTTTTCCCTTTTTAGTACTTTACTTTTTACTCCATACCTTCTGTCCCTTCCTGACACATTCTGTTTTTTAATTCCCCCACTGCTACCTAAGTCTATGACCTTCTCTGTTGTCATTTCTATTATTTGCTCTCTAGAAACCTCCCCCCCACTAATTAGTTTAAAGCCCTCTCTACAGCCCTAGTTATATGATTCGCCAGGACTCTAGTCCCAGCACTGGCCAAGTGGAGTCCGTCCCAACAGAACAGCTCCCTCCTGTCCCAGTACTGGTGCCAGTGTCCCAAGAAGCAAAACCCATTTCTCCCACACCAGTCTTTGAGCCACGCATTTAACTCTTTAATTTTATTTATCCTAGCCAAATTCGCTCGTGGCTCAGGTAATAACCCAGAGATTATTACCCTTGAGGTTCTGTTTTTTAATTTGACCCCTAGCTGCTCATACTCCTTTAACAGAACCGTCTTCCTTGTCCTATCTACGTCGTTTGTACCAACATGGACCACGACAACTGGATCCTCCCCCTCCCACTGCAAGTTTCTTTCCAGCCCAGAAGAGATGTCCTTAACCCTGGCACCAGGCAGGCAACACAGCCTTCGGGACTCCCGCTCTTGACTGCAGAGAACCCTATCTATCCCCCTAATGATACTATCCCCTACCACTACAACATTTCTTTTTACTCCCTCCACTTGAATGGCCCCCTGTACCACGGTGCTGTGGCCAGGTTGCTCATCCTCCCTGCAGTCCCCGCTCCCGCCCTCACAGGGAGTAAGAACCTCGATCCTGCTGGACAAGAACAAGGGCTGCGTCTCCTTCAACACTACATCCTGGATCCCTGTACCTTCCTCACTCATAGTCACACCGTCCTGTCCCTGACCACGGACTACATCTGCAGTAATTAACTTCATAGGTGTGACCATCTCCTGAAACATAGAGTCCAGGAACTTCTCCCCCTCCCTGATGTGTCGCAGTGTCCGAAGCTCGGTCTCAAGCTCCATAACATGGAACTTGAGTTCCTCTAGCAGCAAACACTTGTCGCAGATGTAATCACCGTTAGCCTCAATGGGGTTCACCGGCTCCCACATCTCGCAACAGTAACACATCACCTGCTCCATTCTATATAATTAATTAAATTTCTTATTATTAGTTATGAAGACCCTGCCCGGATATATATGATAATATCACACCACTATTCAATAGGACTTACCAACTTAAAGGTATGAAAGAGAAGAGAAGGAAGAAAACCAACCAACCAGCTGATCACCAACCTCCTCTTTGAATACTGTCTGTGGAGCCTGTTTGGTTGACTCGTCTCGCTGCTCCGCCTCCGCAGTGCTGTCTAAGCCTGGGAGTGGGGAATAAAACAGAGCAAAAAACACACCCTCACCTCCCACTTATCCGAACTCTCCCACTTAGCAAAACTCCAGCAGCACTCAATGCACAAAGCACTCCGTGCACCTATAAAATTCTGTCAGCCCTGGACAGACTAGATGCTGGAAGGATGTTCCCGATGGTCGGGGAGTCCAGAACCAGGGGTCATAGTCTAAGGATAAGGGGTAGGACATTTAGGACTGAAATGAGGAGGAATTTCTTCACCCAGAGAGTGGTGAACCTGTGGAATTCTTTGCCACAGAGGGCGGTGGAGGCCAGTTCATTAAATATATTCAAGAAAGAGTTGGATATATTTGTTAAAGCTAAAGGGATCAGGGGATATGGGGAGAAGGCAGGGTCAGGGTACTGAATTTGGATGATCAGTCATGATCTCATTAAATGGCGGAGCAGGCTCGAAGGGCCGAATGGCCTACTCCTGCGCCTATCTTCTATGTTTCTATGGATGTTGTACTTTTGAAGTGTAGTTACTCTTGTAATATAGGCTAAATATGGCAGCCAATTTGTGCACAGAAATAAGATAAATATTGGCCCAGATACCAGGAGAACCTTGTGAGGTTGCAGAAGCTCTTAAGGGGGAAAAATCGAATGACCTTTCGTTGGACAATGGCCTCTCTTGGTTCAGAAGGTCTACTGTATAGTTTAGGCATGATACTGGGGATATATATTCCTACTTTGCTCATTTGGGTGTGAGCTGCCAAGCTAAATATAATTACATTTTAGTGAAGAATTACACATTGTGATTTGAACAACATTGCTTGGCCATTCAAAAAAAAGGGGAAAAAGTTATATGATGTTTTCCCTGATCTTCTTCCAACCTTCACGCTGTTTCTCCATCCTACAGTCCCACTCTGTTGAAATTAAGATTCAATAGGGTCTCCTAATCTGACTCATGTTTTCCTAGGACCTTAAAGCTGCGCAACTCCTTACGTCCCTCAATCTTTCCCTCCTACAAATCTCAGGCTGTTAATATCAAATCTTGTCCATGAATGAAGCACTACTTTCTTTATTTATTCTATCTTCTCTTTTCAAGCTTGCTGCTTTCTTGCGCTATGGGAACTAGGGATGGGCAATAATTGCCAGCGACGCCCAGATCCCATAAATGAATTTTTTAAAAGTTAATAGTCGAATAAATAGAGGCATGGCAGGGCACCTCAGTCCCGTGGAATGCACATCCTGTGCCATGTGGGAAATCCAGGACGCTTCCTGTCTCCTGGACAACCACATGTGCAGGAAGTGTCGCCGGCTGGAGGAGCTCGAGCTCCGGGTTTCAGAACTTGAGCAGCAGCTGGCGTCACTGCAGTGCATCCATGAGGCTGGGAGTTACATGGACAGCACGTTTCAGGAGGTGGTCACCCTGCAGCATAAGAGTGTGCAGGCAGAGAGGGAATGGGTGACCGTCAGACAGACAATGAGGACCAGGCAGGTAGTGCAGGAGTCCCCTGAGTGCATCTCGCTCTCCAACCAGTATTCAGTACTGGTGAGGGATTTTAATAAGCACCTGAGGGAAAAAACATTTGCAGGGCTACAGGGGAAAGGGTGGGGAAGTGAGACTAATTGAAGTGCTCTTGCAGAGAGCCGGCACAGGCTCGACAGGCCGAATGGCCTCCTTCTGTGCTGTAACCATTCTATGTTTCTATGATTCAGTGCATTTACTCACTGAGCTATCAGTCAAACTTTAATGCCTTAAAGGGAGAGACTTTTGAAATTAAGATTCAATAGGGTCTCCTAATCTGACTCAGAAGAATGAGAGGCGATCTTATTGAAACATATAAGATTGTGAAGGGGCTTGATCGGGTGGATGCGGTGAGGATGTTCCCAATGATGGGCAGCACGGTGGCATAGTGGTTAGCACTGTTGCCTCACAGCGCCAGGGACCCGGGTTCGAATCCGGCCTCGGGCGACTGTCTGTGTGGAGTTTGCACATTCTCCCCGTGTTTGCGTGGGTTTTCTCCGGGTGCTCCGGTTTCCTCCCACAGTCCAAAGATGTGCGGGTTAAGTTGATTGGCTATGATAAATTGACCCTTAGTGTTAGGGGGATTAAATACGTGGGGTTACAGGGATAGGGTGGGATATGTGTTGGTGTAGGGGTTACGGGGATCGGGTGGGATATGTGTCGGTGCAGGCTCGATGGGCCGAAATGGCCTCTATCTGCACTGTGGGGTTTCTGTGATTCTGTAATTCTGTGAAACTAGAACTAGGGGGCATAATCTTAAAATAAGGGGCTGCTCTTTCAAAACTGAGATGAGGAGAAACTTCTTCACTCAGAGGGTGGTAGGTTTGTGGAATTTGCTGCCCCAGAAAGCTGTGGAAGCTACATCATTAAATAAATTTAAAACAGAAATAGATAGTTTCCTAGAAGTAAAGGGAATTAAGGGTTACGGGGAGCGGGCAGGAAATTGGACATGAGTCTAGGTTCGGAATGGTCATGGCCCTGTGGGTAGTGGAGTGGGCCCAGGGGCCGTGTAGCCTGGTTCTGCTCCTACTGTGTTCTAATTCTGTGTTAGATTTCAGGAGATGGTTTTATTCCTGTTCCTGGCTGGGGTGGAGATCGCCTTTACAGAAGGTAAGTACTGTAGAAAATATAGGGACAGAGTGATCTCCTGGAAGAATTTCGATCGCCTAGATGGGTCGGAGAGGAATTTCCCAGATTTTTTTCTCCCAAATTGGCCATTGTGTCTTTATCTGGTTTTTCGCCTCTCCCGGGAGATCACATGGGTTCGGGTGGATGCACAGTGATAGAAGATTTGAGGTTAGGATCAGATCAGCCATGATCTTATTGAATGGTGGAGCAGGCTCGAGGGACCGATTGGCCTACTCCTGCTCCTATTTCTTATGTTCTTATGAGTTGTATTGCAAGTGAAAGCCAGTGTTGAAACTGAAAACAGATGGGCAATTGAAGCTTTCTGACTGAGATTGATAGCTTTTTGTTAGGTAATGGTGTCAAGGAATATGGAGCTAAAGCAGGCGAATGGAGTTGAGGTACAGATCAGCCATCATCTGGTTGCATGGCGGAGTAGGTCCGAGGTGGCTGAATGGCCTCCTCCTGTTCCTGTGTTCCTATAAGCTCACCTGTGAATAGTACAGATTTGGATAGCTTATCTAACGATATTTATTAATAAAAATACTACCTGGGTTCAAACTCCTGGAACTCCCTCCCTAACAGCACTGTGGGAGTACCTTCACCACGCGGACTGCAGCGGTTCAAGAAGGCAGCTCACCACCACCTTCTCAAGGATAAATGCTGGCCTTGCCAGCGACGCCCACATCCCAGGAACAAATACAAAAAAAGTATTGATGCAGCAGTTCAATTAATCACAATCTTAATGCAGTACTGTGTTTTGCTGCAGCTTAGGTCCTCCCAATCTTGCCTCCTGTTGACTGAAGCCAATTGATCTGATCACTTAGAGAGAGGACAACTTCAGCATTAGAGAAGTTGTGGCATATGCAAGAGGCTATGCCATACAGTTCAACATAAGAAATAGGAGGAGGAGTCGGCCATTTGGCCCTTCGAGTCTACTCCGCTATTCAATAAGATCATGGCTGATCATCTACCTCATCTCCACTTTCCTGAACTATCCCCATATCCCTTGATTCCCTTAATATTCAAAAATCTATCGCTCTCCGACTTGGGCCTCTTGCACTCTTTCAGACTTGGGGAATGGCGCATTGTACAGGAGATTGTAAAAGTAGAAGACTATGTACTGGACAAAATAAATACAACCAGCCATTGGCATGGACACTTCTTTCGAAATTTCTGTCCACATTTGTTCTCAACCAGGTTTATCTTTGATCACCCAGTGTGCAGGCTGAACAGTATGGAAGATGTATTGGTAGATCTGCTCCTGGGTGTGATGAAGCCAACTGTACATAAGGCCACGATCCACAAGATTGCCAGGGAAGATCTCTCAGGCTGCTAGCCCATGTTTAGATCTTTGGAGTATGAGGGGGTAACTGTCGATTACAACCATGTATCTACCACGACTAGTGGGCACCACAGGACAACAACTGCTTCATTGACCCAAATATTAAAATTGTCATTTATTTTTTATTCCTGGCATTCACTGTTCATTTAGATAGGTTGTACAATCTTTATTAGTGACATCTCTTTCCTTGGAGGTGCTTGTCGTTATTCTGGTGGCACCACCATTCATCACCCTCAGGTAAAATAGGACAGTTTTGAAGTTGAGTTGACAATTGAGTAGATTGATGGTAGGATAAACCAATTGCCTTCAATAGTCTGGAGGATCGTTTACCAATTGATTTTATTAATTAAAGTTTAACCAGAATTGATTGTTATGGTTGAACCACGGAGATCCTTTTCTGCATTCCTCTGGAAATATCATGATTTCAATTAACAGGCCCTCATTTTCTCCTGAATTCCAACTGACTGCCCAGATGTAGCTCCCATAAATTGTCCCTTGGGGTTCATTTCTACTAGTCTATCTATTTTTTTTTAAGGTATCGGTTAAAAGGTTTTGCTTAAATCTTGCCTGCATATTTTGGTTAACCTTCCTTCCCCCAGTTATAAAAAGGCTTTTTGTGGTCATTTGGTCCTTTATAGTTGATTGTGGTTTGTTGGTTGGAACTAAATGAAGCCGAACAACAGGTTTACATTGCTTTCTTGTTTGTAGAAAATGACTTCATCTATCTTTATTGCTACAAATTCTCCTGTACTATCTGGATAAAATTCCAATGGCTCTTGGGGATAACTGAAAAGCTAAAAGCTGCTGTTGGGGAAAACCTGTAATTACTTGGAATGATGGAGTTGAGTTCATGAGAGCATTTTTTATGCAAACCTTATTCTTTTAAGGCGAGTTGTGTAATTATAGGAGCTAGTTTAATGCTGCCTCTGACATAGTAAATCTACTGTATCTTGGTATTCAGTGTTTGATTTTTTTTTGATGAAGTATATGGCACGAGGTTTTTTTTAATGGAATATATCAATAAATCTATTTTGGTCTTTTACTTGTGGACTAAATTGTCACTTTAATGTTGGTTCATGTGACTCAAAGGAACTGGATTGTGACTCAAAGGAACTGGATTATGTCTTCTAATCCAGTATTGATTTAGTGTAGGGGGGAAATATTTTTCTGGGTTGTTAGCTTTTGGTTTTAAGTTGAATAAATCTACATCTTCAAGCCATGTCTAATTGTATTACTTTTTTGATCAGAATGTTAAATGTTGCATTTGTTCAAATCATCATACAGTTAACATTTGCTAAATTGTCACTGACCCATAATTTCTCTAGTACAGTTGAAAGATCCCTGGAATTAAATGCTTGTCTTACTACTTTGTCCTCTCTCTCTCTCCCTGTAATCTTTCCACAATAAATGCCAGGCTACTTGCAATTTAAATTGTCTTTTGCACGTTGGGATATTTTACTATGTTAAAGGTGTTTTAGTTCTCTTCACTTCATGGTGCTCCTCCCTGCAATCAAGTTAGCCAATATGAATTAGGAAACTTTGAATTAATCCAGTGTAGATTATAATGCTGTTCTTTAGATAATGTTTTAACTGAAACTTGTCCCTAAATCGGTGATAAATTTCATGTCTGTGGGTGTTAGGGTCCATTGTAGTGATGTACTTGTCATTATATTCGGGGAGACATTAGAAATGTATTGCCTGAGGATTGGGACACTTTTTTTTTTACAAAAAAAGGTATTAAATTAACACAAGGAACTACAGGTAGTTCTGTTCTGGGGGCAAGTATTCAAAATAACCCCAAGTGATAATGACGCATCTAGCTGTGATTGAAGGGACCGAGTGCAATATATCCAAGTTTGCTGACAATACAAAGCTAGGTGGGAAAGTAAGTTGTCGGGAGGACACTAAGCTTGTAAAGGGATATAGACAGGTTAAGTGAGTGGGAAACCAGGTGGCAGATGGAGTATTAAGGTTGTGCCTTCTGTTGCCCAAGCTCTAATTCTCTGCCTCTACCTCTTTCCTCCTTTTTTAAGATGCTCCTTTAAAACCTACCCCTCTGGCCAAAGTTTTTGTTACCTGCCCTAATTTCTTGTGGCTCGGTGTCAAATTTTTTGTTTTGATGCTCCCGTGAAGGGCCTTGGGATGTTTTACTATGTTAAAGGTGCTATATAAGTTCACTTGGTAAGAATAGAAAAACAATATTTTTTAAATGGTGAGGAACTTAAATGTTTGTACAGGAAACAGTATGCAGGTGCAGCAAGCAATTGAAAAGGCAAATGGCATGTTGGTCTTTATTCCAAGGGTGTTGGAGTACTAGAGTAAGGAAGTCTTGCTACAATTGTACAGGGATTTGAGGCCCCACCTGGAGTACTGTACACAGTTTTGGTCTCCTTTTTCTGAGAAAGGACTTGCTAACCTTGGAGGCGGTGCAACAAAGGTTCACTAGATTGATCCCTGGGATTGGAGAGTTGTCTTGTGGAAAGATGGAGCAGATTTGGCCTATACTCTAGTTTTAGAAGAATGAGCTGATCTCATTGAAACATATGATTGAGGGGGTAGTATGTCCGGGTAGATGATGAGGTTGTTTCCTGTGGCTGGAGTGTCTAGAACTAGGGGGCATTGTCTCTGGATATGGGGTCAGCCATTTAAGACTGAGATGAGGAGGAATTTCTTCACTCAGTGGGTTGTGAATCTTTGGAATTCTCTACACCAAAGGGCTGTGGATGCTGAGTTGTATATTCAAGGCCAAGATAGCTAGACTTTTGGACTCTAGGGATCTAATCAAGGGGTATGGGGATTGAGTAGGAAAGTGGAGTTGGTTGAGGTTGAAGATCAGTCATGGTCTTATTTAATGGTGGAGCAGATGAGGAAGGGCCATATGGCCTGCTCCTAGTTCTTGTGTTCATGAAGTGGCTACACGGATTTATGGGAGGGAGGTCTTAAATTTATTGAAGTTAAGGGAAATGACTGACATTGTTGACAATTGGGAATTGTGGGTGTGCTGTTTAAATCCAGCAAAACTTTTGATCCTGTGCCACACATGATTAGTTTGCAAGTAGGAACAAATGGGCAAGCTTTGGAGATGGGTTGAAAACTAATGCAATTGGTGGTTGAGTAGAGCTGTGTTATCAAGACAATGGCTCGCTTGCAGAGTACCACAGATCAATGCTAGGAGCACTGCTGTTGGCCCTCTGTAGGGACAAGGCCAGTTGTCGAAGGCTATATTCAGTAGAACTATCATTGCTTGGCTCCTGAAGTAAAATCTCATACATGTGCATCCAGCCATGTGCAGATTATTCAAATGTTTAGCAAGCAGGAAGGGAAGATCTCACCTTAAATTGAATAAAGTATTGTTACTACCCCCCAGAAGTCTCAACGGACCCCCTGGCCATGTCTTGACTTCAGTGGATTTACATGATGTGGTTGTCAAACCAAAGTGGCGAGACTAGCAGGGATGGTGCTGGCTTGGCTCTTACCCCAGATTTACACTTGAGTATAGCATTGAAGAGAAGGCTCAAGTGCCATGTTCACGATTCTTTGGAGAAGTTAAATTGAACCCTCAATACTTTGAGATTGCATTGAGTGTTAGAACCAGGGACATGTATTAGAATTTGGAGACGGTGCACAGACTTTGGGCTTAAATATTTGAAGGAAACTGAGTTTGATTTTTGAGGCGATTTGTTCTTTGACCTACCTGGTGGACTGCAGAGTCACTTCTGGTGCTGTAATCTATGATGTGCAAAGCATAGCTCTGATTGCAGAAATAGTAGTGCTGTGGTCAGTTTGGTGACTTGGGGTTGTGTGAAGTCTCTCCTAGTTGCATGTTAACACTCTGTACATTTAAAAATGTACAAGGAGTACTTTGCCCACAGCTAGAAAATCAAATTTACTAACTTGATGGTTTTTTTGATAAGGTAACGGTGTTAATGAGGGCAATGTGGTTGATGTGGTGTACATGGACTTCCAAAAGGCTTTTAATAAGTGCCATAATAGGCTTGCCAGCAAAGTTGAAGCCCATGGAATAAAGGACAGTGGCAGCATGGATACAAAATTGGCTAAGTGACAGGAAACCGAGCAGTGGTGTGGTTGTTTTTCAGACTGGAGGAAGGTATACTGTGGTGTTCCCCAGGGGTTGGTACTAGAACTACTGCATTTCTTGATGTATATTAATTACTTGGACTTGAGTGTACAAGGCACAATTTGAAAATTGGCAGATGTGACAAAACTTGGAAGTATAGTGAACAGTGAGGAGGATAATAAGACTTCAAGAAGACCGAGACAGACAGGCTGGTGAAATGGGTGGACTTGTGGATGAAATTGAATGCAGAAGTGATACATTTCTGTAGAAAGAACTATGAGGCAGTATAAACTAAAAGGAACAATTCTAAAGGGGGTGCTTGAACAGGGACCTGGGGGTATGTGCACAATTATTGAAGGTGGCAGGGCAGGTTGAGAAAGTAGTTTTAAAAAAAAAAAAAGCACATGGGATCCTGGGCTTCATAAATAGGCAAGTGTACAAAAGCAAGGAAGTTATGATGAACATTTATAAAACATTGGTTTTGCCTCAAGTGGAGTATTGTCTAATTCTGGGGACTGCACTTTAGGAAGGATGTGAAGGAGGGTGCAGAAACTATTTGAGAATGATTCCAGGGATGAGGGACTTCAGATAGTGGATAGACTAGAAGCTGGGGTTGTTCTCCTTGGGAGAGGAGATTTGAGGTGCTAAATCATGAGGGGTCTAGACTGAGTAGATAGAGAAACTGTTCCATTGGTGGAAGGGTCTATAGAACCAGAAGACAGATTCAAGGTGATTGGCAAAAGAACCAAAGGTGACATGAGGAAAAAATTTTACTCCGTGGTTAGGATCTGGAATACACTGCCTGAAAGGGTGCTGGAGGCAGATTCAATCGTGGCTTTCAAAAGGGAATTGGATAAGTACTTGAAGGGGAAAAATATTTACAGGGGAGTGGGACTAGCTGAAGCGCTCTTGCAGAGAGCTGGCACAGGCTGAGTGGCCTCCTTCTGTGGTTGTTACCATTCTGACTCTGAATTGACTGGTTTTGCATTTAGGTAAAGGAATCTGTACAAAGCAAACCCTGCTTCTCTGAATGCTGAGCATCTATCATGGACTTCAGTGGACAGTATGAACTTGAGAGCCAGGAAAATGTGGAATTATTTATGAAAGCTCTAGGTAAGCTCATGTAAATGACATGGAGCACTGTATTGCATTAAGCACTTGTACTTTGTTGTCAGGTAATTTGTCTCGGATGTATATCTGAGAACCCATTGCATTATAGAATTTGACATCACTTTGGCAATTGGGTCCAATGCACCTGTGCTAGCTCTCTGCTATCTATTTTGTCCCTCTTTCAAATATTTATCTACTTTTTGGTTTTAAAAGCCATTATGGAGCCTGCTTCCACAATCTTTCAGATGGGGCATTTGATGGTTGGAATCGAGCAGAGGAGGCGGCCACTTGGCCCATCGTGCCTATGTTCGCACTTTGGTAGGGCTATCCAATTAATCCCACTTGCTTGCTCTTTCCCCATAGCCCTGAAATTTTGAATTTTTTTAAATTTTGCTTTCAGATCAATGTATGCCCTCCATTAGAAACATAGAAGATAGGAGCAGGAGTAGGCCATTCGGCCCCTCGAGCCTGCTCCGCCATTCAATGCGATCATGGCTGATCATCCAAATTCAGTACCTGGTCCCTGCTTTCTCCCCATACCTCTTGATCCCTTTAGCCTTAAGAAGGAGTTGGATATATTTCTTGAATATATTTAATGAACTGGCCTCCACTGCCTTCTGTGGTAGTGTTCCACAGGTTCACCACTCTGGGTGAAGAAATTCCTCCTCATTTCTGTCCTAAATGGCCTACCCTTTATCCTTAGACTGTGACCCCTGGTTCTGGACTCCAACCATCGGGAACATCCTTCCTGCATCTAGTCTGTCCAGGCCTGACAGAATTTTATAAGTTTCAATGAGATCCCCTCTCATTCATCTACACTCTAGTGAGTACAAGCCCAATTGACCCAACTCTCCTGATACGTCATTCCTGCCATCCCAGGTATCAGCCTGGTGAATCTTCGCTGAACTCCTTCCATGGCAAGAACATCCTTCCTCAGATAAGGTGACCAAAACTGCACACAATACTCAAGATGTGGTCTCACCAAGGCCCTGTACAACTGCAGCAAGACATCCTTGTTCCTGTACTCAAACCCTCTCGCTACGAAGGCCAACATACCATTTGCCTTCTTAACCGCCTGCTGCACCTGCATGCTTACCTTCAGCGACTGGTGCACAAGGACACCCAGGTCTCGTCGCACTTCCCCTTCTCCCAATCTATTGCCATTAAGATAATAATCTGCCTTCCAGTTTTTGCCACCAAAGTGGATAACCTCACATTTATCTGTTATATTGCATCTGCCATGTTTCTGCCCAATCACCCAACATGTCCAAATCATCCTGGAGTTTCTCGACATCCTCTTCACAGCACATGCGCCCACCCAGCTTTGTTGTCTGCAAACTTGGAGATATTACATCTAGTTCCCTTGTCTAGATCATTAATATATATTGTGAAATAGCTGGGGTCCAAGTACGGATCCCTGCAGTACCCCACTAGTCACTGCCTGCCACTTGGAAAAAGATCCATTTATTCCAACTCTTTGCTTTGTCTGCCAACCCGTTCTCTATCCAAGTCAATACCTTGCCCCCAATCCCATGTGCCTTAACTTTACACGCTAATCTCTTATGCGGGACCTTATCGAAGGCCTTCTGAAAGTCCAGATACACCACATCCACTGGTTCTCCCTTCTCTATTTTACCAGTTACATCCTCAAAAAATTCCAGTAGATTAGTCGAGCACGATTTACCTTTTGTGAATCCATGTTGACTTTGTCCAATCCTGTCACTGTTTTCCAAGTGCTCTGCTATTACATCTTTTACAATGGACGCTAGCATTTTCCCCACTACTGATGTCTGGCATACTGGTCTGTAATTCCACGTTTTCTCTCTACCACCTTTTTTGAATAGTTGGGTAACATTAGCTTCCCTCCAATCCATGGGTACTGTTCCAGATTCCATCAAATGTTGGAAGATGATCAGCAATGCTTCTACTATTTCAAGGGCCACTTCCTTAAGTACCCTAGGTTGTAGATTATCAGGCCCTGGGGATTCATCGGCCTTCAATCCCATCAATTTCCCAAACACCATTTCCCTACAAATACTGATTTCTTTCAGTTCCTCCCTTTCATCAGACCCTATGTTCCCCAGCATCTCTGGGAGGTTATTTGTGTCCTCCTTTGTGAAGACAGAACCAAAATATGTATTTAGTTGGTCTGCCATTTCTTTGTTCCCCATTATAAATTCCCCTGATTCTGCCTGCAAGGGACCTATGCTTGACTTCACCAATTTTTTTTTTCTCTTCACATATCTATAAAAGCTTTTACAGTCAGTTTTATGTTCCCTGAAAGCTTACACTATTCTATTTTCCCCTTCTTAATTAATCCCTTTGTCCTCCTTTGTTGAAATTTAAACTGCTCCCAATCCTCAGGATTACTGCTTTTTCTGGCCAATTTATATGTCCTCTCCTTGGATCTTATGCTAGCCCTAATTTCCCTTGTTAGCCACAGTTGAGTCACCTTTTCTGTTTTATTTTTATGCCAAACCGGGATGAACAAATTCTGTAGTTCATCCATGCAGTCTTTGAATGTTTGCCATTGCCTATCCACCGTCAACCCTGAGTGACATTCCCCAATCAATCCTACCCAACTTGCGCCTCAGACCATTGTAGTTTCGTTTATTTAAATTCAGGACCCTAGTCTGAGTCAACTACTTCATTCTCCATCTTAATGAAGAATTCGATCATATGATCGCTCCGACCCAAAGGGCCTTGTACAACAAGATTGCTAATTAATCCTTTCTCGTTACATAATACCCAGTCTAAGATGGCTTGATCTCTGATTGGTTCCTTGACATTGATCCAGGAATTCCTCCTCCACAGTATTACTAATTTGGTTAGCCCAATCTATATGTAGATTAAAGTCACCCATGATGACTGCTGTGCCCTTATTGCACGCTTCTTTAACTTCCCTTTTAATACCATCCACAACCTCCGCATTACTGTTTGGAGGTCTATATACTGCTCCCACTAATGTTTTCTGCCCCTTGGTATTTCTCTATTCTACCCATACAGATTCCACATCATCAGAGCTAATATCCTTCCTTACAATTGTTAATCCCTCCTTTAACCAGTAATGCTACCCCACCTCCTTTTCCTTTTTGCCTATCTTTCCTGAATATCAAATACCCCTGGATGTTGAGTTCCTAGCCTTGGCCATCCTGGAGCCATGTTTCCATAATCCCAACCAAATCCTATTTGTTTACCTCTTTGCGCAGCCAATTCATCCGCCTTATTACAAATGCTCCTCGCATTAAGACACCAAAACCTTCAGGCTTATTTTTTTAATGCTCTTAGACCTATTATAATTATTTACTGTGGCCATGGTTGATTTCTCTGACTGCCACTTTTGGTTTTTCTCTTGCTTTTATCCTTGTTTCCCTTTCCTCGGTCCCCCTGCTCAGTTTCCCAACCCCCTGCCATCTTAGTTTAAACCCTCCCCCAGAGCACATGCAAACACTCCCCCTAGGACATCGGTTCCAGCCCTGCCCAAGTGCAAACTGTCTGGTTTGAACTGGTCCCACCTCCCCCAGAACCAGTTCCAATGTCCCAGGAACGTTAATCCCTCCCTGTTGCACCATTCCTCTAACCACGTATTCATCTGAAATATCCTTCTATTTCTACTCTGACTAGCATGTGGCACTGGTAGCAATCCTGAGATTACTACCTTTTTGAGGTCCTATTTTTTAATTTACCTCCTAACTCCCTATATTCAGCTTTTAGGACCTCATTACCAACTCACTGACCAATTGAACTAATTTGTTTCCTTTTTTTTTTAATCATGAGTGTATCTATAATCTAAGCAGTGTTTACTACTGTGTGGTCCCTCTTGCACTTTCCAGGAATCCCAGAGGACCTGATTGAAAAAATCAAAGACCTCAAGAGTGTTACTAAAATTGTCCAAAATGGAGACGACTTCATCATTGCTATCCAAACTGGCAGTCAAGTGCTCGTCAATAACTTTACCCTTGGGCAAGAGACACATGTGGAAACTCCTGCAGGAGAGAAGGTCAAGGTAATGTAACCTAGTGTTTGGGAGGTGATGAACTTGTGGAATGCCTATATAATTTAACTAACTAGTTTTCCTGTTGGGTAAGTTTTTTTTTTGATAAGTCACTTTTTGAAATACGGCCTCCTGTCTAACTGATGTACTTGCAATCTTTATTAAGCTGTTTAGTCCAGTATAACTTGCACAATGAATGCTTAGAACTATTGAGCCTCCTTTTTAAATATATTTGACTCCCATGGTTTTATTGTTTGCATAGGCTGTAATGACCCTGGAAGGAGGGAATAAACTAGTAGTGAACACAAAAGGCATTACCTCTGTTGCAGAATTCAATGGAGATCAGATGACCAATGTAAGTTTCAATTAAGATGATCACCTGCAGATTACTGGCCTCTTCTGTTTGCCAGTAATAGCCTCACTGGTGTAGTACAATGAGCAGCAAGTAACATGTCAAATTAGGGGAATGGTAGCCCACAATTGGAAAAATATGTAATAAATGCGGTTTGATGAAGATCACTGCAAAATGATAGTTGAGGGGAGATGAGCCACATGGCATTGTATCATAAATGGATTGCTGAGGGGTGCCACTACATGCACCCTGGAAATCAGGTGGCATACCCCAGTTTTATCTTTAAAAATTCCATTTGCCCTTTTTATCTTGATGTGAGCATCACTGGCAAGGCCAGCATTTGAGAAGGTGCTGGTGAGCTGCATTCATGAACCACTGCAGTCTGTGTGGTGAAGGTGCCCCTACAATGCTGTTGGGTAGGGAGTTCCAGGAATTTGACCCAGTGACTATGAAGGAATGGCAATATATGTCCCAAGTCAGGATGTTGTTTGACTGTGTTCCCATGCACCTGCTGCCCTTGTCCTTCTAGGTGGTGGAGGTCACCAGTTTGGAAGGTGCTGCCAAATATGCCAGACAGTAAGGATAGCAAGTTTCCTTCCCACTAAAGGGCATTAATGAAGAATGAGTTGGGTTTTTGACAATCCAACAGCTTTAATGTCTCTGGGGAAAATGAGTAAGGTCCAGTCACCATGTATAGAAATGGCCTCCTTTTATACATTCTGTTAAATATTTATTCATGATAGCAGGTGATGCTGGCAAGGCCAGCATTTATTGCCCTTAATGTGATGGTGAGCTGCTGCCTTGAACCGCTGCAGTCTGTGGTGAAGGTACTCCCACAGTGCTGTTAGGGAGGGAGTTCCAGGATTTTGACCCAGCAATGATGAAGGATTGGTGATATACTTCCAAGTCAGGCTGATGTGTGACTTGGAGGTGGTGGTGTTCCCATGGGCCTGCTGCCCTTGTCCTTCTAGGTGGTAGAGGTTGTGGATTTGGGAGGTGCTGCCAAAGAAGCCTTGGTGAATTGCTGCAGTGGATCTTGTAGATGGTACACACTGCAGCCATGGTACGCTGGTGGTGGAGGGAGTGAATGTTTGTTTAAGGTGGTGGATGGGGTGCCAATCAAGCAGGCTGCTTTGTCTTGGGTGGTGTCCAGCTTCGAGTGTTGTTGGAGCTGCACTCATCCAGGCAAGTGGAGAGTATTCCATCACACTTCTGACTTGTGCCTTGTAGATGGTGGAAAGGCTTTGGGGAGTCAGGAGGTGAGACACTTGCTGCAGAATACCCAACCTCTGACCTGCTCTTGTTGCCACAGTATTTGTGACTGGTCCAGTTAAGTTTCTGGTCAATGGTGACCCCAGGATATTGATGGTGGGGGATTTGGTGATGGCAATACTATTTTCTTGTCTAAAGTAAATCAGTCTGTATTGATGATTTGTTGCAATTTTCACAGTTAAGGATTTTGCACAGACACTTGGCCTTGTGCCTGTAATAGTGGGTTTTGAAGCCTGAATATAGATTACCACTTTACACCAATATAGCTGAAAAGCTTAACATCTACCTTGTCTTTTCTTTCAGACAATAACTTTTGGAAATGTTGTTTACAAGCGGATAAGCAAAAGAATTCAAGAGCCTCAATCTGAAGATGATCGCTTGTAGTTCATTATAATTGCAAAAATAAAGCTTGTGCAATAATCCGTGGTATGACTGGTCACTGCTAATTCACTACTGTGGACTTCTATAGTGCTATGGAGGCCTCATCATTGGCTCTACTATATTCAGTGATGAATGTGTTCTTCCATTGGCAAGTTGGGTCACTTTCTGGTTTCCATAAATTTAAATGTGTAAGTGTCTCTCCATAGAGAACACAATTGCTAGAGAAAAGTATGGTACATAAATGGAAGTTATCCTTGTAAAGATGATTTTTCACTTCCTTTGCAGAGCAAGTTTTGGGCAGGCTTTGGCCAACTCTTTATGGTCCAAATATAATCAGAGCTGCTACCTTGGCATCTGTCATACCTGCTTCCTGCCATGTAAAAACAGGAGTAGGCCATTTGGCCCCTTGCGTCTGTTCTGCCATTCAATTATATCATGGCTGATCTGTATCTTGACTCCATCCACCTACCTTGTACCATATCCTTTTATACTGTCTTATTATCAAAAATCTATTGTGCTAGCATCTTTTGGAGAGTTCCACACTTCTACCACTGGTTGTGTGAAGAAGTGTTTCCTAACTTCTCTTCTGAATGGCCTGGTTCTGATTTTAAGGTTATATCCCCTTGTCCTAGACTCTCCATCAGAAGATTTCTCTCTATCTACCCCATCACTTCCTCAATCAAATCACACCTTAACCATCTATATTCTAGAATACAAGTGTAGTTTATGTAATATCATCTAATCCTTGGAGCCCTGGTAAAATGGTGATTCTACACTCCTTCAAAGGCCAATATATCCTTTAAGATGCAGTTCCCAGAACTGTACACAGTACTCCAGATGTGGTCATACTAGGGCTTTGTATAGCTAGCAAAATTTCCTCCCCTTTATATTTTAGCTCTTAGTGTGGTATAGTACCGAGGAAGTGCACAAAACTTGATACCAATGATTTCTGTATGGGGAGACTATCTATTGTTGGTTTGACTGCTTCCTTTTTTATATACTACCTGGAAACTACATCGAGTACAATGAGCTGGGAAATATACTACACAGCCACTGACTAAGCTAGGACTAAGGTGTCAGCAATGTGTTTGGATGTCCCAAAGCACTTTACAGGCAGTGAAGTACTTTTTTGGTATAATCACTGTTTTAATATAGGCAATGCAACAGCCCATTTGTACATGGCAAGGCACAGCATCCCACCAACAATGTGATCAGATAATCTGTTTGATGTTGGCTGAGTGATAAATATTCATTAGGACGCTCCTGCTCTTTGACAAGTGCCATGGGATCGTTTGTCCTTCTGAGAAGGCAGATGGGGTCTCTGTTGCGGTCATCTGAAAGACTGCCTGACCGTGCAGCACTCTTCAGTACTACACAAGTGTCAGCCTTGATTTTTGTGCTAAAGTCTCTGGAGTGGGACTTGAACCCACAAACTTCTGACTCCGGCAAGTGTGTGGCATAGTATTACATAGTATGTATGGCACAGAAACCAGCCATCGGGCCTGACTGCTCCGAACAAGCTTCCTCCCATCCTTCTTCCTCACCCCATCAACATATCCTTCTATTCCCTTCCTATGTACTTATCTCGCTTCCCCTTAAATGCATCTATACTAGTTGCCTCAACTGCTCCTTGTGGTAGTGAGTTCCACTCTAGGTAAAGAAGTTTTTCCTGGATCCCCTATTGGATTTATGTGACTTGCATTTATGTCCTCTAGTTCTAGTCTCCTTCCTGTAAGTGGAAGCATCTTCTCTGCATCTTAACATCTACCCCATCAAACCTTTCATAATAAAGATCTCTTGGGTCACCCCTCAGTCTTTCTAGAGTGACGGGCCCCAGCCTATTCAATCTTTCTTGTATAACTCTCTAGTTTAAAAAAAAAAAAAAAAAAAAAATTGTGCCATTGTGCCTTCTCCAGTGTGCCTCTATCTTTTTTAGAATATGGAGATTGGCACTGTTCAAGACTCCAAGTATGTTCTAAACAAGGTTCTATATAAGTTTAATAGTCTCTTAACTCTATCCCTCTAGAAATGGACCCCAGTGCTTTTTAAAAAAAATGTCCTTATTAACCTGTGTTGCTACTTTTAGTGACTTTTTGTACCTCTGCTCCTCTACCTATTTGGACTCTTTTCCAAGGAGTATGTGGTCTCCTTATTCTTACCAAATGTATCATGTCACACTGGTCTCTATTGAAGTTCATTTACCAATTGCACACCCATTCTGCAAGTTTATTGTTTTCCTGTATTCACTACACCCCCCAATTTGGTGTTATCTGCAAATTTTGAAACGACTTCTAATTCCAATATCCAAATCCTTGATGACAATAGTGATCCTTGTAGAACAGTATTTTCTGCCTTTTGCCAGGCTGAGTAACTACCTTTTTACGCCTTTGTTTTGTAGCCAGCTAGCTATCCATTCTGTTACTTGTCCCCTGACTCCCCTCCACATGTTCTGACCTTAATCATGAGTCTACTATGGGGTACCTTTAACAGAGGCCTTTAGAAAATCCAGCACTAGCCACTGACCCAAGGCTGGTTTACTCTAAGTCACAGCATTTCAGTTACATTCACTATTAAAATAGACCCCTATTTGAGCATTGTTTTTCTTGAGAAAGCAAGGTGATGTTTGGAGTGTTGGCTATTTTATTATTGAATAAGTTAAACAGCCAAGGCCCCCTAGTCAAGATGGAAACCCATCGTACAGGGAACCCCCAGCTTCTGTCGTGACACTACAGACTTCTTACAGAGACTCAGCACCCATGGACCAGTCGAACCAGGAACACTCCTCACCACGATGGATGTCTCGGCACTCTACACCAGTATCCCCCACGATGACGGCATCGCTGCGACAGCCTCAGTAATCAACACCAACAACAGCCAATCTCCAGACGCCATCCTACAACTCATCCGCTTCATCCTTGACCACAATGTCTTCACCTTTGACAACCAGTTCTTTACCCAAACACACGGAACAGCCATGGAGACCAAATTCGCACCCCAATATGCCAACATCTTCATGCACAAGTTTGAGCAAGACTTCTTCACTGCACAGGACCTCCAACCAACGCTATACACCAGATACATCAATGACATTTTCTTCCTATGGACCCACGGCGAAGAATCACTGAAAAGACTACACGATAACATCAAGTTCCATCCCACCATCAAACTCACCATGGACTACTCCTCAGAATCGGTTTCATTCTTGGACACACGAATCTCCATCAAAGACGGACACCTCAGCACTTCACTCTACCACAAGCCCACGGACAACCTCACGATGCTCCACTTCTCCAGCTTCCACCCTAACCACGTTAAAGAAGCCATCCCCTATGGACAAGCCCTGCGAATACACAGGATCTGCTCAGATGAGGAGGAACGCGATGGACACCTACAGACACTGAAAGACGCCCGCGTAAGAACGGGATATGACGCTCGACTCGTCGGTTGACAGTTCCGACGGGCCACAGCGAAAAATCGCATAGACCTCCTCAGAAGACAAACACGGGACACAACCAACAGAGTACCCTTCGTCGTCCAGTACTTCCCCGGAGCGGAGAAACTACGCCATGTTCTTCGCAGCCATCAACATGTCATCAATGACGACGAACACCTCGTTAAGGCCATCCCCACGCCTCCACTACTTGCCTTCAAACAGCCGCCTAACCTCAAACAGACCATCGTTCGCAGCAAACTACCCAGCTTTCAGGAGAACAGCAACCACGACACCACACAACCCTGCCACAGCAACCTCTGCAAGACATGCCAGATCATCAACACAGATACCATCATCACACGTGAGGACACCACCCACCAGGTACATGGTACATACTCATGTGACTCGGCCAACGTTGTCTACCTCATACGTTGCAGGAAAGGATGCCCTGGAGCATGGTACATCGGCGAGACCATGCAGACACTGCGACAACGGATGAACGGACGCCGCGCAACAATCGGCAGGCAGGAGTGTTCCCTCCCAGTCGGGGAACACTTCAGCAGTCAAGGACATTCAGCCTCCGATCTTCGGGTAAGCATTCTCCAAGGCGGCCTTCGAGACACACGACAACGCAAAATCATCGAGCAGAAACTGATAGCCAAGTTCTGCACCCATGAGGACGGCCTGAACCGGGATCTTGGGTTCATGTCACGCTACATGTAACCCCACCTGACGTAGGGTCATCCAGACTCGAGTCGTCGTTGGCTTGTTCTCTCCACATAGATGCGGCCGGACCTGCTGTGATTTCCAGCAAAAAAAATGTTTGTTGTCTGTTTTTTTGTTTTTCATACAGATCCCAGCATCTGCAACATTTGACCCCTTGTGACCCCACCTCATTGCTCTTTGATGTAATGTTTTCCTGACTGACCTGTTTGGACACCATTTACACATTTGATTGCTGTGATTATCTCTCTGCCGAGGTGTGATAAATGGCAGTTAGAAAGATTACCTGTAAATATCTGACATTATTCTCTGACTATATAAGCTGTGTTTTTATGCATCTCTCCACTTCACCTGACGAAGGAGCAGCGCGCCGAAAGCTTGTGATTTCAAATAAAGCTGTTGGACTATAACCTGGTGTTGTGTGATTTCTTACATTAAGATTGGAAAAAATAAAGGAGTAAATCAAGAAGCTGTGATTAGGTGATGTGATCTGCTTTGGTTTTATAGCTTGCATTCTGTAGGAAGAAAAAGTAGATGAATGTAAGGAATTTGAGTTTTGAGGTTCTGGGAAAGAATGAGTTGGAGACTGAGATGAGACTAGATTTTAAGTTGAAGAATGACTTGCATTTATATAGCACCTTTCACAACCTCCAAACACACAAAGCACTTTACACTTCAAAAGTACTTCATTGGCTGTAGTCACTGTTGTGATGTAGAAAGAAGAGTATGGTGACATTCATGGAGCTCCTCCTGTTGCTCTGCTGTAACTTTGGTGAAGGAGCCATGAGAAGAAAAATAGCACAAATGCTGTTTTTTTAGCTTTCTGTGGCTCTTTTGCCCAAGTTATGATGGATGAGCAAATGAACCCCTGTGGCAATTCATTTCCCTATATCTGCAATTTAGAAGTCACAAAAGCAAAGCTATACTTTCAGATCAAGAGGCATAAGAAAGATTGACTACAGGTGAGAGGGCTCGCTTATCATAACTTTTTTTCTAGATTCCATCCCAAAGTCTTGGAGCTGTTACATGAGCCTGTTGGATATGAGAGTATTAATCAAGTCTTGGGCATAATTCCCAGCCTCAGGGCAGCTCTAATAACCATGGCATTTATATAGTTCATCCAGTTGAGTTTCTAGTCAATGTTGACTCTTAGGATATTGATGGTGGGGGATTTGGCAATTGCAATGCCATTGAATGTCATGGGGAGGTGGTTGGGTTTTGAATAGCATGAATGTTACTTGCCACTTACCAGCACAAACCTGGATGTTGTTCAGGTCTTGATGCAGGCGGGCATGGACTGCTTCATTATCTGAGGAACTGCGCATGGAGCTAAACATGTGCAATCATCAGTGAACAGCCCTACTTCTGACCTTCACAGAAATCACAGAAACCCCACAGTGCAGATAGAGGCCATTTCGGCCCATCGAGCCTGCACCGACACATATCCCACCCGATCCCCATAACCCCTACACCAACACATATCCCACCCTATCCCCGTAACCCCACGTATTTAATCCTCCTAACACTAAGGGTCAATTTATCATAGCCAATCAACCTAACCCGCACATCTTTGGACTGTGGGAGGAAACCGGAGCACCCGGAGGAAACCCACGCAAACACGGGGAGAATGTGCAAACTCCACACAGACAGTCGCCCGAGGCTGGATTCGAACCCGGGTCCCTGGCGCTGTGAGGCAACAGTGCTAACCACTATGCCACCGTGCTGCCCTTATGGAGGGAAGGTCATTGATGAAGCAGCTGAAGATAATTGGGCCTCGGACGCTGCCCTGAAGAATTCATGCAGCGATATCTTGGGGTTGATACGATTAGCCTCCAGTGATCACAACCATCCTTCGTGCTAGGAATGACTCCAACCACTGGAGGGTTTTATTGAATGGTCTCTGAAATACCAGATAACCTACGTCTGTTGTAGTGCCTTCATCCAATTGGTCAATAGAGTTATAGTGAGTTTGGAGATAGTACGAACAGAAGCAAATATTGAAGATGGAAAGGTGCACCAGGAGTTAGAGAAGGGGAGCGCAAAGGATGTGGGTTGAGGCCATTAGGAGAGATACCATCAGAAATTAGAGGTCTTATTGGATGATCAGAGGATCTGGCCAACCAGGCAGGGATAAATCTTGATATTAGTCAACAGAATGGAGCAGTGGAGAGAGCGTCTTTACCATGAGCATTGAGATATGAGTTAGAAGAGAGAAATGAGCCAAAAAGCTTTCTCTGTACCATCAGAATGGAAGAGGGTGGAAAGGAGTAATCACAACATATGAGACAGCACTGATAGTCATATTAATGTTTAAAAATACAAATAGTAAATCTGGTTATTTCAATTAGACAGTGGAGCCGGAGAAAAGAGTAAGAGACTCCCCAAATTGATTTTATTTAAGATCCTTGCATATAGGAAACAATCAAGTACATAACATAGCATATTTGACTTGATTAATATGCATAAACCACATTACACAATCATCACTTTCAGTAGCTTAGTACTTAAAACTATTATAACGTGTGCTCAGACATTTGGTAGAGTGGGGGAGCCTATAGCACAAGGAAACAGAAAAGCATTGTTAAAATACTTCTTCATAAGCCTGTCCAGTGTGAAATAATGAAATCGGAAGACCAATTTGAACTGAATTGCTTACACTAAAATTGCAGGGCTGTGGGGAAACAGTAGGGGAGTGGGACTGGTTGGGTAGCTCTTTCAAAGAGCCGGCACAGGCACGATGGGCCGAATGACCTCCTTCAGTGCTGTAAGATTCTTTGAAATGCTATTGGTAGATAGGACAATCCAAGTGTGCATACAGCAGATGAACCAGCCATAAGTCATCAGCACAGGAAGAACTTGTGATCTAATGCTGGTGCTTTTAGATTGAAGGTGTGCCATTGGTAGCCACACAGTAGTCCTGCAACCAAGAGCATGCTATCAATCTAAAGGAGGGAGGCAAGTGCCACACCTCGAACCAGGACTTTTCCTCTGCCCCATAACTAGCCGTTGGAAGCAAGGAAACCTTAGGCCTCCATCTGTATTGGGTCTCTGATTGGGGGGGGGAAGGGGGGAGAGGGAGCGGGGGGGGGGAGGGGGAGGGGGGAGAGGGAGCGGGGGGGGCGGGTCTGGATTGGCAGCACACTGAAAGAAAAAGCAAGGAGAGCGGCTCATGCAGATCATTAAGCACCATGATAGCAGAGAGGAATACGTGATCTTATGAGGGTCATTTTAACCCAAGCCACCCATCGGGAGATTGAGCAAATCAGGCGCAGTGCTGGTTAATTACACCCCGTCCGATTTTACACCCCACTGAAGTCAGCAGAGAGCTATATTGGGCGGGGTGTAAAATCAGTGTTGACCCCTGGTTCTCCACACACCCCCACCCCCACCCCAACAAGCTGGTAGGATGTGCAATGTTCCTTTGAAAAGGGGCACCACCTTTGTGAGAAGTATGTTTGACAAACAGTACGTGGCTACTTTACAAGCACCCGAGTGATGTGGAAATGCATGATTGCGCAAAATGCCATTGTGAGGGAAAACTGCTGCTCGATTCTTTTTTTATCACTGTTTGTGAAGACTCAAGCTAACGGGTTCTGATTACAACTGGATGCTCTTCACTTGCGTCCAAGTTTCCCCCCCCGCCCACCTTCAACAGCACTAATAAATTCAGAATTCCTGCAGCAAATGATCAAACATCTAGAGTTTTATTTCCGCCTGTGGAAAAGCTCCTTGATGTACTCGCCAGTTGGTTCCGCCATCGTGTGCATCTTCTGATTCTTCAACGCTGCCTCTCTCATCTGGTAGTAAATAAATTCATTTTCATTGAACATTCGCAGCTCCATTTCTGTCTGGCACCGCATGGTCTGTGAGACAGACACAATTCAATTCATCAACGCTGCTTTAGATAAGAGAGTAACTACCTGGCAAAAAGCTACAACAACAACTCGCATTTAGATATCGCCTTTACTGTAGTAAAACGTCCCAAGGAGCTTCACGGGAGTGTAATTCAGACTCAGTTTGACACCGAGCCACATAAGGAGATATTAGGACAGGTGACCAAAGCCTTGATCAAAGAGGTAGGTTTCAAGGAGCGTCTTAAAGGAGGAGAGAGAGGCAGCGAGGTTCAGGGGGGGAATTCCAGAGCTTAGGGCCTAGGCAGCCGAAGGCACGGCCGTCAATGGTGGAACGATTAAAATCGAGGATGCGCAGGAGGCCAGAATTGGAGGAGCGCAGAGATCTCGGAGGGTTTTAGGGCGGGAGGAGATAACAGAGATAGGGAGGGGTGAGGCCATGGAGGGATTTGAAAACCAGGATGAGAATTTTTAAAATGAGGCTTTGCTGGATCGGGAGCCAATGTAGGTCAGCGAGCACAGGGGTGATGGGTGAATGAAACTTGGAGCACGTTGGGATACGGGCAGCAGAGTTTGAATGAGCTCAAGTTAATGGAGGGTGGAAGATGGGCGGTCGGCCAGGACAGCGTTGGAATCGTCAAGTCTAAAGGTAACAAAGGCATGGATGAGGGTTTCATCAACAGATGAGCTGAGGCAGGGGCGGAGTCAGGCGATTTTACAGAGGTGGAAATGGAAGTAGGTGGAATCAGTGATGGAGCGGACATGTGGTCAGAAGCTCCTCTTAGGATGCAACAACAATAACATTTGTATAGTGCATTTTAATGTAATAAAATCTCCCAAGGCACTTCACAGGAGCATAAATCAGATAAAAATTGACACAGAGTCAAAGAAGGAGCCATGACGACAGGTGACCCAAAGTCTTTGGTCAAAGAGCTAGGTTTTAAGGAGCATCTTAAAGGAGGCACAGAGGTTTGTGGAGTGATTTCCAGAGCTTAGGGCCAAGGTGGCTGAAGGCACGACCGCCAATGTTGGGCAAAGGCAGTCCCAGTGGCTAAAGGCAGCACCCAGTGTTGCACTAAGATATACATTGCAGAAGATCTCAGGTTTGATTAACAGTCAGCTGATCATAGCCAGGGAGCCTGCTCCAGTTGGTCTCAGTGCCTCGGTCCAGTGATTACTGGCGGAAAGCGAGCATTTGTGGAGGCCGCCCCGGTGATTGGCCACTCCACCCACCTCTCCCAAATGGGCATTCCGCATGTCTGAGCTAAACAGTGAGGTTTGCTGGGCTTTTCATCCATAAGAGTGCATCACAGCTGATCTAGAATATTGTCCTCATCATACAGATGCACCTTCCAGCAAGGGTTTGCTGGAAGGTCATGATTCTTGTTTCCTCTCCATACCCCAGGAATGCTGAGGACCATTGAAGCCACTCAGTAAACTCAGCCCAGACCAGGGATTGAAACTGGGACCTTCGCTGCCACGTCAGCTGGCGTATTAAACCATCAGGGCACGGGGCTCCTCTATGTGATTTTTCAACTGCTATGATCTTTGACTATAGCATTTAGTTAAGGACATTTTGGTGCCGATTTTTCTATCGCTACTGGGATGGCAGGAATGACGTATGAGGAGAGATTGGGTCGATTAGGCTTATATTCGCTAGAGTTTAGAAGAATGAGAGGGGATCTCATTGAAACTTATAAAATTCTAACAGGACTAGACAGACTAGATGCAGGAAGGATGTTCCCGATGGCGGGGGAGTCCAGAACCAGGGGTCACAGTCTAAAGATAAGGGGTAAGCCATTTAGGACTGAGATGAGGAGGAATTTCTTCACCCAGAGAGTGGTGAACTTGTGGAATTCTCTGCCACACAGGGCAGTTGAGGCCAATTCATTAAATATATTCAAGAAGGTGTTAGATATATTTCTTAAGGCTAAAGGGATCAAGGGATATGGGGAGAAAGCAGGGACAGGGTACTGAATTTGGGTAATGAGCCATGATCTCATTAAATGGCGGAGCGGGCTTGAGGGGCCGAATGGCCTACTCCTGCTCCTATCTTCTATGTTTCTATGTTTACTGCCTAATTTGAGGGGGGGGGGGGGGCGCGGGCCAGTGAGATGGAAGATAAACAAAAACCCAGTGTGAATTCACTCAGTTGGTTTCTCGCACAGTTACAGCGCACTCAATATTTGAGTTGGGACTGGGGCGGGCATCTGACACTGGAAGCAGATGGGGGCCTTCATTTCCATATTACAGGAAACTCTCGATTTACCGGCACCTAAATAACCGGAAATCTCTGTTAACTGGCAAAATTCAGGTGTAGGTTCAGGTAAGTTTTACTTCATATTAGTGGCCGTTCCTGGATCTGTGGCTGTGTAACCAGTGTTCCTGCACCTGTTGCTAAGCAACAGGGATGCCTGGATCTTGTAGCCGGGGTTCCTGCACCTGTTGCTAAGCAACAGGGATGCCTGGATTTGTTGCTGTGTACGGAGCTCTCGTACCTTTTACTATACCTCTCTGTAATCCGGACTTTTTGATAAACCGGCACCACGCCGGTCCCGTTGGTGCCAGATAAAAAAGAGTTTCCTGTACGTGGAAGGACACTGAACTATCTTGGGTGGACGTCGAGTCTCCTGCAAACCAGTTGAACCTGTCAGGGGACAAGGCCTCAGGCAGATCTGCATGCTGGTGGATATTTAAGAGGCCCACATACTTTCAGGATTAAGTGTGTCAGGTCCTTTTGAAACCCCTTCTTATAGTTGTTTGCTGGCACCAGAGAGTTTTGCCACCAGGAATTCTTTGGGATAATGTGTCCAGAGTTAAAGGGGAATCAGGCTACCCTCCCTGCCCGCGCCTGCATGCTCAACATCTGCAGAGAGAGGTAGCAAAGCTTGGTGGGCGTTGCTGCTGGCGGCTCCTCTACCCAATCATGGCAGCACCAGCTGACCCTCAGTGACCACACAATGACATGTCTAACCCTTATGCTGCAAGGTTCTTCAGAAGCCTCCCAATCCCTCCAATTCTAGTCTCTTCAGCATCCCTGATTTTAATCGCTCCACCATTGGCGGCCGTGCCTTCAGCTGCCTAGGCCCTAAGCTCTGGAATTCACTGTCTAAACCTCTCGGCCTCTCCACCGTGCTCTCCTCCTTTAAGACAATCCTTAAAACCTACCTCTTTGATCAAGCTTTTGGTCACCTGTCCTAATATCTCCTTATGTGGCTCGGTGTCAATTTTTGTTTAATAACGCTCCTGTGAATCACCTTGGGATGTTTTACTACATTAAAGGTGCTGTATAAATGCAAATTGTTGTTGTTTATAAGGTGTTGTATGATAGAAGGCATGGCAGGGTGATCAAGAACCAGTGCTGCCTGTTATGGCCACACCTGCCCAGGTGCCACCAGCCAATGCTGCAGGTCCTGGCAAAACCCACCTGAGAATGACTGCGGTAACCTGCCATCTCAGAGTCTGTACCAGCAGAGAGGAAGACGCCGAGCTCTGCCAACTGCTGCATGGGCACCAGTGGTGACCATGCAGCACGGGAGCTGTGTGGGACAGTTAATGGTCAACTGTGGCCTGGAACTTGGCTGCACCTTCTTGCTGGCATGCTGCAGTGGTGACCTATGGGGTGGTGCCATTGAGTGGCACAGAGGAAAATCGTCCCTGTAAACATCTGGTGCAGCGCCACCTCAACTTCAGCAGCCATTGAAGAGTAGGCCAAGTGCGAGGCTGCATCATCGCTTGTCCACAAACTCATGCCTGCACCTACAGGATCCCCTTCCCTTTGGTCTGGCCTGCCACTTCTTAATCCCTTGCACCTTCAGCCTTGGCAAAGGTTTCTGACGGGTTGAGATGCTTTTTAATGATCTCTAGGATCTTTCTAAATTTTGCCCTCCTCCTTGCTACACTCCCCTTTAATTGCCTCCATCCCTTTAAATTTGACTTGAGGACGATTTTTGTCTCCTACCAGTGCTTGTTATCACTAGAACCAGTGCGGTTTGTGCGGGAATTGTGAATCATTGCGCAAATAAGGTTAGACACGAAAATTGCGAGTTATTAGCACTGGGGATTCAGGCAGCTCTTAAAGCAGGGCTAACTAGAAGCCAAAAGATAAAAATCATCCTCTCCCCTTGTTTCATGTATTTGGTAAAGGTGAAAGACAGTGGATAATATTCTGATATAGCAACAGTGAAGACGTATAAGTTGGAAATCACGCCTGTGTTTGACTTAAATGGTGGCAATTGTTTGAAATGGCAAAGTCCGATTTATAATGGGTTGTGGGAGTTAATTATTAATCAGTGTGACTGATATCATTGCTGTGATAAATGTGAGGTATTAAATTTTGGTATGAAGAATAGGGAGGTCACTTATTACATGGAGGGTGTGAGTCTAGGTGGGGCAGAGGAACAAAGGGATCTCGGAGTACAAATACACAAATCACTAAAAGTAGTGACGCAGGTTAGCAAGGCCACAAAAAAAGCAAACCAAGCACTAGGATTTATTTCTAGAGGGATAGAACTGAAAAGTAGGGATGTTATGCTAAACCTGTATTGAACCTTGGTTAGACCACACTTGGAGTACTGCGTACATTTCTGGTCGCCATATTATAAAAAGGATATAGAGGCACTGGAGAGGGTGCAGAGAAGATTTACAAGGATGATACCAGAAATGCGAGGGTATACATATCAGGAAAGGATGAACAGGCTGGGTCTCTTTTCTCTTGAAAAAAGGCTGAGGGGTGACCTAATGGAGGTCTTTAAAATTATGAAAGGTTTTGATAGAGTGGATACAGAGAGAATGTTTTCACTTGTGGGGAAGAGCAAAACTAGAGGCCATCAATATAAGATAGTCATCAAGAAATCCAATAGGGAATTCAGAAGAAACTTCTTTACCCAGAGAGTGGTGAGAATGTGGAACTCGCTACCACAGGGAGTGGTTGAAGCGAATAGTATAGATGCATTTAAGGGGAGGCTGGACAATCATATGAGGGAAAAGGGGATAGAGGGTTACGCTGATAGACTTAGATGAGGAAAGACGGGAGGAGGCTCGAGTGGAGCATAAACGCCGGCACGGACTGGTTGGGCCGAATGGCCTGTTTCTGTGCCGTATATCCTATGTAATCCTATGTGATCTGTTGAAACTGAATCATAAAAATCTTGTGGGGAATTTTCTCACTGACCGCACTCTTCTAGTTAAACATTGTGAGTAGATTCACATTAACAATAATGAGCAAGAACATTGGAGTTATTAATCACATGCAGTGGTTAGGAATTGACGTACAGACACCTTCTCAACTAGTTGTACTTGAAGCACATCTTACATTAATACTGCGATTTGTCTTTGGTTACAGCAGATTGTCATACTTTACATTCATGCTTGAAATAGCACCTTATCACGTTTCTCAAAAATGGCCCAAATCACTTCAGCTCCTATTAGTTACTTGGAAGTGCTGTCAAGCGTTATGTAAACAAACACAGCAACCATCTTATGCACAGCCAGCTGATAAACAACTAATTAATCTGTTTTGTGGTGTTGGTTGAGGGACAAACTTTGGCCAGGTTACCAGGAGAACTCCCTGCTTGTCTTCAGATTGCACCATAGAATCTTTAATGCGCATCAGAACTACAGAACATGGCCCTGGTTCAACATTCTGCCTAAAGGACGGCAAGTTGGCGAATGGAGCAAGAGTGGAACTCGTGGCAAGTTTGAATGAAGCAAGTATGAATCTTGTGCTCTTCTGTGTGCTGGTGGCAGCCTCGGCTCTAACAGTTCATTTACCGATCAATGAGAGTTCCTCCTCTGTTACTCAGCTGCTGAATGGCGCTGTGCTCCAGCAAAGAGACAGCACTGACAGAATGGGCTGAAAAACCTCCTTCACGTGCTGTACAGATTTTAACACAGTTAACCGGCACTTTAAGCCGCTGAGCAGCACTCAAAGTGACGACGTCAGTTTGGCAGCTGCCCTGCAGGGCATTTTAAGATTACCAATCCCCTTTCCCAAAATGGGTCTCCTCAGATCTGGATTTCCAGCACAAACTGATCAGTATCACCGACGGAAAATGCGCAGGTTTTAATGTAAATAGGTTCCGGCTCGCAGAATCCGATCGCTCCATCCGAATGGCAAGCAGGTGACCCATACGAGTATTGGTGATGGACCGGATGCCGTGTAGAAAGGTTGGCTCAGACTCAAACAAAAAGCCGAGGGTTTTGTACCGCCTGATTCAACCAGAGAAGGCTGGCGGTTTGACAATCTCAACCCTGAGGCTCTCAGGCACCACTAAACAGGAATGTGTAGAACGCAAGATGCCAACATTGTCACGTTACAAACCTTGAGCTCCAATTACAATGCTACATTTAGGACTAACCTCAAGATCCTTGGTGATTGGATGGGTGGGACCATGCGTCACCAGGAGAATCCCATTGGCTTGGCAAATCATGGCATGACCTGCTTCTATGAGCCCAGCATGCCAGTGTGTCACACCAGCCCTCATCAGAGACATACCCAGCTGGGCATTGTTGTGATGGTAGAGTTTCCTATTAACAGTTAAAATGATTTATTAAAAACCATTGCTATGTGATACAAACTTAATCAAGGGCCATTAATCCAGAACGATGACCCAGGACTCTCATACCAAGCCTGTAATTATTGCACTTAACCAACAATTGACAGCACAATTGATGCACTGAATCAGAAAGCAATTATAAGAGGAAGGGCTTGATAAGTAAATGCACCACGTGGTACTGAGTCAAACTGAGCAGGGAAACCCTGGATTCGCTACTTGGTTTGCACTGAGTTAACTGGGCTCAAGCAGGCTGCAATCAGAGCACTAGTTCGTTGAATCATAGAATGATAGAAGAAGGCCATTCGGCCCATCGTGCCTGTGCTGGCTGTTGAAAGAGCGATCCAATTAGTCCCTCTCCCCCGCTCTTTCCCCATAGCCCTGCAAATATTTCCTTTTCAAGTATTTATCCAATTCCCTTTTGAAGGTTACTATTGAATTTGCTTCCACCGCCCTTTCAGGCAGCACGTTCCAGGTCACAACAACTCGCTGCGTAAAAAATGTTTCCTCACGTCGCCTCTGATTCTTTTGCCCGTCACCTTAAATCTTCCTCTCTGGTTACCGATGATTCTGCCACTGGGAACAGTTTCTCCTTATTTACTCTATTAAAACTATTCATGATTTTGAACACCTGTGTCCAATCTCTTCTTAACTTTCTGTGTTCGAAAGAGAACAATCCCAGCTTCTCCTGTCTCTCCACTTAACTGAAGTTCCTCACCCTTGGTACCGTTCCAGTAAATCTTTTCTGCACCCTCTCCAAGGCCTTGACACCCTTCCTAAAGTGTGGTGCCCAGAATTGAACATGATAGTGCCACATGATGCGCTCATCGATCAAGCCTTCCTCTTCCAAATGCTTTCTGATTCAGATCATCAGGGAGCCCATTAGCAGCAGCTTGCACCCAGGCTTGCAGCTTATGAGTTAGCTTCAATGCCACTGAGCTAAGGAGGGAGGTACAAAAAAATCTGCCCGAGTTCCCAGCCCGAATGTTACTCAGTGATCCTTGCTGGGAAAGGCGAGTGTGTGTGATATTGGGTGAGGGCGGGGTTGGGCTAGGCCTTGATGTCCAAACATGGGCAAATAGCCGATTGACTTTCATTGTCTAGCCTCATGTGTGACAAATGGTCATTTGGCCAAGTTACCCGAGGGCAGTCAGCACCTGTGAAACGGGTGCTCCAGCAAATGAGTGACTCCAGGAGAGGGAAGGAAGAAAGAACTTAAGGACATAAGAACATAAGAAATAGGAGCAGGAGTAGGCCACTCGGCCCCTCGAGCCTGCTCCGCCATTCAATAAGATCATGGCTGATCTTCTACCTCATCTCCACCTTCCCGCACTATCCCCATATCCCTTGATTCCCATAACATCCAAAAATCTATCGATCTCTGACTTGAATATACTCAATGACTGAGCCTCCACAGCCCTCTGGGGTAGAGAATTCCAAAGATTCACCACCCTCTGAGTGAAGAGATTTCTCCTCATCTCAGTCCTAAATGGCCGACCCCTTATTCTGAGACTGTGACCCCTGGTTTTAGACTCCCCAGCCAGGGGAAACATCCTCCCTGCATCTACCCTGTCAAGCCCTGTAAGAATTTTGTATGTTTCAATGAGATCACCTCTCGTTCTTCTAAACTCTAGAGAATATAGGCCTAGTCTACTCAATCTCTCCTCATAGGACAATCCCCCAATCCCAGGAATCAGTCTGGTGAACCTTCATTGCACGCCCTTCCTTTGGTCTAATACTATCTTTAACTTCTCTTGTTAGCCACGGTTGCACCACTTTTCCTGTGGGGTTTTTGTGCTTTAAAGGAATGTATATTTGTTGTAAATTATGTATTCATTCTTAAAATGCTAGCTATTGCTTGTCTACCGTCATACCTTTTACTGTAGTTTCCCAATCTACCTTAGCCAACTCGCCTCTCATACCTACGTAGTTTGCTTTGTTTAGATTTAAGACCTTAGTTTCGGATTTAACTAAATCACTTTCAAACTTAATATAAAATTCTATCATATTATGGTCATTCTTCCCTAAGGGCCCCTTTACTACAAGGTTATTAATGAACCCTTTCTCATTGCATGATACTAGATCTAAAATAGCTTGTTCCCTAGTTGGTTCCTCAACATACTGATCTAGAAAACTATCTTATGTACATTCCATGAACTCGTCCTCCACACTATTACTGCAAATTTGGTTTGCCCAGTCTATATGTAGATTAAATTCCCCCTCCATTTCTATAGCACCTTTCATGACCTCAGGACATCCCAAAACACTTTACAACCAATGAAGTACTTATGAAGTGTAGTCACTGTTGTAATGTAGGAAATGCGGCAGCCATTTTGCGCTCAGCAAGGTCCCACAAACAGCAATGAGAGAATGACCAGATAATCTGTTTTAATGATGCTGGTTGAGGAATAAATGTTGGCCAGGACACCGGGGAGAACTCCCCTGCTCTTCTGCAAAATAACGGCATGGGATCTTTCACTACGTCCACCTGAGAGGGCGGATGGGGCCTTGGTTTAACGTCTCATCTGAAAGACGGCACCTCCGACAGTGCTGCACTTCCTCGATACTGCGCCGGAGAGTCAGCCTGGATTATTAGCTCGAGCCTCTGGAGCGGGACTTGAACCCACAACCTTCTGACTCAGAGGAGAGAGTGCAGCCCACTGAGCCACAGCTGACACTGAAAACAGGAAGAAATTATAATGGGCGGAAAAATGGTAAGCCTGTCGCCCAATGTTACCACGTTACTGGTGTGGACCTTCTGATCGACAAAAACGTCCTTTAGTGCGTGTAATGCAGTTTGTAATATCTAATTGTTGACACTTACTGATATCCCTCCACCATCTTCCTGGCATATCCTGCCGCCTCCTCAAAATACTGCAGGTAGGAAAGCACTTCGGAAGCAAGGCTGAGAAACTTTAGCAAATAAAGGTTTGTGTCAGCCAGAACAGGCTCCTGCTTTTTCAAGCATTCCCGACACGACTTCACCACCTAAACATGCAGAAAAAGGAAACAGAAACACAGATAAAGACAGAGACAGAGAGCAAAATGCAACAGCAGAGAGAAGGAAAGATATCAGTTAATAGTATCTATTCACTCAGGTGCAGTATTTCATCTCAATAGTCCAGGTGCCTACCTATCCATTTAATTTAACCCTGTCATTAGCCTTTGGATTAGTGGTTGGTATTCCAGCCTCTTGAGTCACTAGGTGTAAGGGGCTAGATTTTCAGTTGCTTGCGCCAGCAGTTAGCGCCTTAAGAGAAGTGATTTTTGGGCGCTATTCGTGTAGCGCCCGGGCGCAGCGCAGTTTGCGCCCCGCCCCAAATTAAGTTGGCCGTTAGCGCCGGCGCAAAGTTTAGCGGCCGCCCGGATGCGCGCGCAGAAAATGACGTCACATCCTCGTGCAACGCCCTTTGGCCGCCCCGATTCCAAACTTCAGTCGGACCGCCCCATTGTGCGGCTGGCGTCCAGAGCGTTTGTAAAATGGAACGCAACACACCCTGGGGAGCGCAAATTAAAGGGCACTCCTCCTGCACTATAAACGGCAGTCTGCATGTGTTGTGTGGAAGGATCCAGTGTGTTGTTGTGAACGGTGTATTTATGTTTCCGGCCTCCTCCTCCTCCTCCTCCTCCTCCTCCTCCTCCTCCTCCTAAAAAAACACATGCACCCTTCCCCTTTAAGAGCTCACTGGCACCAGAGTGTCTGCCGTGCGCTGCGCCCGAGCTCGGGCGCTGCGCTCTGCACCGCCGGCTTAGCGCCTAAAGATAGTAGTGGAACGCCTCTTTTAGCGCTCCACCAACCTCTTAGGGCGAAGCCACTGAATTTCCGGCAACGGGGCGCTACTTTGGGGCGGGCGCTAACTTCGGGCGGGCGCTAAGGTTAGCGCCCCAAAACTGTCTATACTGAAAATCTAGCCCAAGGTTCATTAGATTGATTCCTGGGATGAGAGGGCTGCCCTATGATGAGAGATTGTGTAGAATGAGCCTAAACTCTCTGGAGTTTAGAAGAATGAGAGGTGATCTCATTGAAACATACAAGATTCTGAGGGGGATTGACAGGGTAAATGCTGAGAGGTTGTTTCCCCTGGCTGGAGTGTCTAGAACTAAGGGGCACAGTCTCAGGATAAGGGGTCGGCCATTAAGACTGAGATGAGGAGGAATTTCTTCACTCAGAGGCTTGTGAATCTTTGGAATTCTCTGCCCCAGAGGGCTGTGAATGCTGGGACCTTGGGCAGGATTTTCATTGGGCCGTTGAGGCGGGATTGGAGGCATGTGGGGGGTTAAAATCCCGAAATCGGGGGTCCCGAACCCATCCCGCCTCCAACCCGCCTCCATGCCAGTTTCAAAGGAGGCGGGTACCCGACCTACACTGGGACCCGCCTCCCCGAGGCGGGAAGGGGATTAGTGCCAATTAACTGGCAGTTAACAGCTAGTTAACAGGCAGTTTTTAGCCTAATCCCTATTTTTAATGTTGAAGTGTGGGATTCCCGACGGCTCCAAACCACGCCAAGTTAGCGAGGCGGGCCGTCGGGATGAAGGGGTTGGAGGGGTCGAGATGTCCGGTGTTCAGGTGAGTGATGGGTGCATGAGTGCAGAGGTAAGTGTGTTTGGTGTGTGTAAAGTGTTTAAAGAAGTTTTACTTACATGTACTTACCTTTACAGCCTTCCTTCCTTCAGGTCTCGGGAGTCCCTCATCTCACCGGCACAGAAAGCAGAATGGCTGTGAGCTGTCAAAAATTGCAGCATTCAGCTTTCTGTTCCGGGGAGATCTCTAAATCATCCTGAGAGGAAAGAATTAACTTCGTGTACAGATTGTCAGTGTTTGACAGCTTCAAACAGCTGTGAAACGCTGATATTTCATCTGTCAAAAGGTCTTGACAGATGAAATATCAATCTGTGATGTCACCTGTTGCCGGGTGGCCCTTAATTGGCCTGCTGAGTCGGCTGGATGGGCTCAACAAGGTCAATCAAGTCAAAATCGCGTGGGTTGGGGCTAGAACTCGATGGAGGCGGGACTACAACTCCGAAAGTTGTAGTCCCGCCTCCTACCCGACTCCTCACTGAAAATCCAGCCCCTTGAGCATATTCAAGGCTGAGATCGATAGATTTTTGAAATCAAGGGATATGGGAATCGAGTATGAAAGTGGAGTTGAGGTCAAAGATCAGCCGTGATCTTATTGAATGACGGAGCAGGCTCAAGGGGTCGTATGGCCTACTCCTGCTTTTAATTCTTATGTTCTGATGTTCAAGCTCTGCCCTGGACAGCCCCAGCAAGTAGAGTCTGGAGATCCACCTCTAAATTCTGGATTGACATGCAACCGGGTACTAGAGTCCGGTGGGTGTGGGTGCCCCCCATAGATGCATTATGGGAACCATAAAACACCTTCTGCTGTATCGGGCGAACCACCCAATCAGCTGGTGTAATCTGCTTCTGGAAATGACCAGTGTGACAACTGCTAGCGGCAATGTGTTCTCTAATCAGGATATACCACGTCATAGCAAACCACCCCCCCCCGACACCCGCTGCTCTAATCAGGATATACCACGTCATACCAAACCCCCCCCCCCCACACCCGCTGCTCTAATCAGGATATACCACGTCATAGCAAACCCCCCCCACACCCGCTGCTCTAATCAGGATATACCACGTCATAGCAAACCGCCCCCCCCGCACACCCGCTGCTCTAATCAGGATATACCACGTCATAGCAAACCCCCCCCACACCCGCTGCTCTAATCAGGATATACCACGTCATAGCAAACCCCCCCCCACCACACCCACTGCTCTAATCAGGATATACCACGTCATAGCAAACCCCCCCCCCCACACCCGCTGCTCTAATCAGGATATACCACGTCATAGCAAACCCCCCCCCCACACCCGCTGCTCTAATCAGGATATACCACGTCATAGCAACCCCCCCCCCCACACCCGCTGCTCTAATCAGGATATACCACGTCATAGCAAACCCCCCCCCCACACCCGCTGCTCTAATCAGGATATACCACGTCATAGCAAACCCCCCCCCGACACCCGCTGCTCTAATCAGGATATACCACGTCATAGCAAACCCCCCCCCCCACACCCGCTGCTCTAATCAGGATATACCACGTCATAGCAAACCCCCCCCCCCACACCCGCTGCTCTAATCAGGATATACCACGTCATAGCAAACCCCCCCCCCCACACCCGCTGCTCTAATCAGGATATACCACGTCATAGCAACCCCCCCCCCAACACCCGCTGCTCTAATCAGGATATACCACGTCATAGCAAACCCCGCCCCCCACACCCGCTGCTCTAATCAGGATATACCACGTCATAGCAAACCCCCCCCCCACACACCCGCTGCTCTAATCAGGATATACCACGTCATAGCAACCCCCCCCCCCACACCCGCTGCTCTAATCAGGATATACCACGTCATAGCAAACCACCCCCCCCCCCCACACCCGCTGCTCTAATCAGGATATAACACGTCATAGCAAACCACCCCCCCCCCACACCCGCTGCTCTAATCAGGATATACCACGTCATAGCAAAACCCCCCCCCACACCCGCTGCTCTAATCAGGATATACCACATCATAGCAAACCCCCCCCCACACACCCGCTGCTCTAATCAGGATATACCACATCATAGCAAACCCCCCCCCACACACCCGCTGCTCTAATCAGGATATACCACGTCATAACAACCGCCCCCCCCCCACACCCGCTGCTCTAATCAGGATATACCACGTCATAGCAAACCCCCCCCCCCACACCCGCTGCTCTAATCAGGATATACCACGTCATAGCAAACCGCCCCCCCCCACACCCGCTGCTCTAATCAGGATATACCACGTCATAGCAACCCCCCCCCCCCACACCCGCTGCTCTAATCAGGATATACCACGTCATAGCAAACCCCCCCCCACACACCCGCTGCTCTAATCAGGATATACCACGTCATAGCAAACCCCCCCCCTACACCCGCTGCCCCCGCAAAAAAATCAGCTCTGCTTATATCAGACATGATTATAATTATGATGATATCACAGATTAGATAAATTTATATTTTTCCTTTAATGTTTCTCTATGAAGCAGAAAAGATAACTCTGAATGGCATTTACCCTGCCATGTATCTACCGCTTTATGTATGTACTCATCCATATATTTACCCCTTTATGTATTCACACCTTTATATATTTACCCCTTTATGTATTTACCCCTTTATGTATTCACACCTTTATGTATTTACCCCTTTATTTATTTACCCCTTTATGTATTTACACCTTTATGTATTCACCCCTTTATTTATTTACCCCTTTATGTATTTACCCCTTTATGTACTGACCCCTTTATGTATTTACCCCTTTATTTATTTACCCCTTTATGTATTTACCCCTTTATGTATTTACACCTTTATGTATTCACCCCTTTATTTATTTACCCCTTTATGTATTTACCCCTTTATGTACTGACCCCTTTATGTATTTACCCCTTTATTTATTTACCCCTTTATGTATTTACCCCTTTATGTATTTACCCCTTTATGTATTCACACCTTTATATATTTACCCCTTTATATATTTACCCCTTTATGTATTTACCCCTTTATGTATTTACCCCTTTATGTATTTACCCCTTTATGTATTCACCCCTTTATTTATTTACCCCTTTATGTATTGACCCCTTTATGTATTTACCCCTTTATGTATTTACCCCTTCGTTTATTTACCCCTTTATGTATTCACCCCTTTATATATTTACCCTTTATGTATTCACCCCTTTATGTATTGACACCTTTATGTATTTACCCCTTTATGTATTTACCGCTTTATGCATTTACCCCTTTATTTATTTACCCCTTTATGTATTCAACCCTTTATATATTTACCGCTTCATGTATTCACCCCTTTATGTATTGACCCCTTTATGTATTGACCCCTTTATGTATTTACCCCTCCATGTCTTGACCCATTTATGTATTTACCCCTCCGTCTATTTACCCCATTATGTATTTATCCCTCCATGTATTTACCCTTTTATGTATTTACCGCATTATGTATTTACCCCTCCATGTATTTACCCCCTTATGTATTTACCCCTTTATGTATTTACCCCTTTATGTATTGACCCCTTTATGTATTTACACATTTATGTATTTACACATTTATGTATGCACCCCTCCATGTATTGACCCCATTATGTATTTACCCCTTTATGTATTTACCCCTCCATGTATTTACCCCTTTACATATTTACCCCTTTATGTAATAACCCCTCCATGTATTTACCCCTTTATGTATTCACCCCTTTATGTATTCATCCCTTTATTTATTTACCCCTTTATGTATTTACCCCTTTATTTATTCACCCCTTTATGTATTCACCCCTTTATGTATTCACCCCTTTATTAATTTACCCCTTTATGTATTTACCCCTTTATGTATTCACCCCTTTATGTATTCGCACCTTTATGTATTTACCCCTTTATGTATTCACCCCTTTATGTATTTACCCCTTTATTTATTTACCCCTTTAGTTGTTTACCCCTTTATGTATTTACTCCTTTATGTATTCACCTCTTTATTTATTTACCCCTTTATTTATTTACCCCTTTATGTATTTACCCCTTTATATATTTACCCCTTTATGTATTTACCCCTTTATGTATTGACTCCTTTATGTATTTACCCCTTTATGTATTTGCCCCTTTATGTATTGAACGCTTTATGTATTGACCCCTTTATTTATTTACCCCTTTATGTACTGACCCCTTTATGTATTGACCACTTTATATATTGACCCCTTTATGTATTGACCCCTTTATGTATTGACCCCTTTATGTATTTACCCCTTTATGTATTCACCCCTTTATGTATATACCCCTTTATGTATTCACCCCTTTATGTATTCACCCTTTATTTATTACCACATTTTTTATTGACCCCTTTATGTATTGACCCCTTTATGTATTTACCCCTTTATGTATTTAACCCTTTATGTATTCACCCCTTTATGTATTTACCACTTTATATATTTACCCCTTTATGTATTGACCCCTTTTTGTATTTACCCTTTATGTATTTAACCCTTTGTGTATTCACCCCTTTATGTATTCACCCCTTTATGTATTTACCCCTTCATGTATTCACTCCTTTATGTATTCACGCCTTTATTTATTTACCCCTTTATGTATTTACCCCTTTATGTATTGACCCCTTTATGTATTTACCCCTTAATGTATTTACCCCGTTATGTATTGACCCCTTTATGTATTGACCCCTTTATGTATTGACCCCTTTATGTATTGGCCCCTTTATGTATTTACCCCTTCATGTATTGACCCCATCATTTATTGACCCCTTTATGCATTTACCCCTTTATCCATTTACCCCTTTATGTATTTACCCCTTTATATATTGACCCATCATGTATTGACCCCTTTATGCATTTACCCCTTTATGTATTTACCCCTTTATGTATTTACCCCTTTATGTATTGACCCCATTATGTATTGACCCCTTTATGTATTCACCCCTTTATGTATTTACCCCTTTATGTATTGACCCCATTATGTATTTACCCCTTCATGTATTGACCCCATCATGCATTTACCCCTTTATGTATTTATCCCTTTATGTATTTACCCCTTCATGTATTGACCCCATCATGTATTTAACCCTTTATGTATTCACCCCTTTATGTATTCCCCCTTTATTTATTTACAACTTTATATATTTACCCCTCTATGTATTGACCCCTTTATGTATTTACCCTTTATGTACTTAACCCTTTGTGTATTTACCCCTTTATGTATTGACCCCATCATGCATTTACCCCTTTATGTATTGACCCCTTTATGTATTGACCCCTTTATGTATTTACCCCTTTATGTATTTACCCCTTTATGTATTCACCCCTTTATGTATTCACCCCTTTATTTATTTACCACTTTATATATTTACCCCTTTATGTATTGACCCCTTTATGTATTTACCCTTTATGTATTTAACCCTTTGTGTATTCACCCCTTTATGTATTCACCCCTTTATGTATTCAACCCTTTATGTATTTACCCCTTTATGTATTGGTCCCTTTATATATTGAACCCTTTATGTATTGACCCCTTTATGTATTCACCCCTTAATGTATTTACCCCCGTTATGTATTCACCCCTTTATGTATTCACCCCTTTATGTATTTACCCCATCATGTATTTACCCCATCATGTATTGACCCCTTTATGCATTTACCCCTTTATGTATTTACCCCTTTATGTATTTACCCCTTTATGTATTGACCCCATTATGTATTGACCCCTTTATGTATTGACCCCATTATGTATTGACCCCTTTATGTATTCACCCCTTTATGTATTGACCCCTCCAGGTGTCCCAGATCTATATCTATGTTAGACAATCATCTCTGGGGCTACACTGGGGAGTGAAGATCAGGTGGAGGTGTGTGGGGCGGGTGGGGCGATATCTGCGGGGTCCTCTCGCTCGTCCAGTGTTCGGTGTTTACACCATTATTTACTTTGTTTCTGCTGAAGTTACAGCAAAAGTCTGGGAGAAACCCCAGTGGAAATTGACACCAGGGATCAGTGCTGGGTCCCTTGCTGTTTGTGGTCTACAGTAATGATTTGGATGTGAATGTAAAAGGTATGATCAGTAAGTTCGCAGATGACACGAAAATTGGTGGGGTGGTAAATAGCGAGGAGGGAAGCCTCAGGCTACAGGACAATATAAATGGGCGGAACAGTGGCAAATGGAATATAACCCTGAAAAGTGTGAGGTGATGCATTTTGGAGGGACTAACAAGGCAAGGGAATACACAATGAATGGTAAGACCCTAGGAAAGACAGAGGATCAGAGGGACCTTGGTGTGCAGGTACATAGATCCCTGAAGGCAGCAGAACAGGTGGATAAGGTGGTTAAAAAGGCATATGGGATACTTGCCTTCATTAGCCGAGGCATAGAATATAAGAACAGGGAGGTTATGATGGAGCTGTACAAAACACTAGTTAGGCCACTGCTGGAATACTGTGTGCAGTTCTGGTCACCACACTATAGGAAGGATGTGATTGCTTTGGAGAGGGTGCAGAGGAGATTCACCAGGATGTTACCTGGGCTGGAGCGCTTCAGCTATGAAGAAAGACTGGACAGGCTGGGGTTGTTTTCCTTGGAGCAGAGGAGGCTGAGGGGGGACCTGATTGAGGTGTACAAAATTATGAGGGGCATAGATAGGGTAGATAGAAAGGAACTCTTCCCCTTCGTAGAGGGGTCAATAACAAGGGGGCATAGATTCAAGGTAAGGGGCAGGAGGTTTAGAGGGGATTTGAGGAAGAACTTTTTCACCCGGAGGGTGGTTGGAATCTGGAACTCACTGCCTGAAAGGGTGGTAGAGGCAGGAACCCTCACAACATTCAAGAAGCATTTAGATGAGCACTTGAAATGCCATTGCATACAAGGCTACGGACCAAATGCTGGAAAATGGGATTAGATTAGACAGGGCTTGATGGCTGGCGCGGACGCGATGGGCCGAAGGGCCTCTTTCTGTGCTGTATAACTCTATGGGGGAGAAATTGGGTATAGCCCCGCTCGGGGCACTAGAATTGGCGAAGCGCAAATTTTATCGCCAGGCGCAACTTATCGCCACCTCCAGCGATATTGGGTTTCATCGCCCCTGAAGGAGATTGCGGCGTTAAATCAGGCGCTGCACGGGACTCCTAAGGCGCTAACCTGGCGGCGCTACTCAATATCTGGGCGGACGGGCGCAGCGCAGGTGCTGTCAATAATCGATGACCACGAGACATGCTGGCGCTGGCCAGCTCTTAAAGGGGTGGGTCATTTAGGTTCAGGAGCCACACTCATCGCCCTGTAGGCCTCAAAATCGGCGCTGTGCAATCTGAGGCGTTACAAACTTTGACCAGATGGAGAGGGCGAGGCAGAGAGCGGAGCGCTTTACCGATGGGGCATTGGATGCTTTGGTTGGCGCAGTGGAGCGCCGGCGAGCAGTGCTGTACCCTGACAATGGCAGGAGGCCTCATCAGAACGAGTACTGCAGAGCTTGGAGGGAAGTTTGTCGAAGAGTCAACTCCAGCAGTGTGGCGCCCAGGACTCCTGTGCAATGCAGGAAGAAGTTCAACGATCTCACTCGGGTCGTTAGGGTGAGTGGCTTATTGGCAATCTTCTTCATCCCTCCAACTGCACCTGACTTTATGGCCAGAAGGTGCGCGATGCCCCAATGGCCATCTGTCAGCCAGCACCCATGGCCCTTTCTGGGAACGTACACGCACATTCAACTCAGTGCATCATGTAAGAGCTGATCCACCATGGGGGGGCATGAGATGACAACTCAGGGCATAATGTAAGGGCTGATCCACCATGGGGGGGCATGAGATGACAACTCAGGGCAGCATGTTTCAGAACTTCCCGTCCTTTCTCCTGCAGGCCAAGCTGGCCAGGAACCGGAGGGAACAGATTCGTACTGGCGGGGGCCCTCCTCAGCTGCAGGAACTGACGGACCTGAAGGAAAGAGTCCACCAGATTGTTGGAGGCCGGATGATTGGTCCTGTCACCATGGAGCTGCCGACCCCATTGTGCACAGCGATGGTAAGGTCATCACCTTTTTGAATTGTCTCCTTCCACTTGTTCCCCCCACCAGCATGCTTTTTCAGTCTGGACTCATGTCAGAGCATTGCAGCACTCTTGCATCCCTTGCTGCCACCCTGGCCTTTCGCTAAATCGACTCTTCAACCTCCCTGCTTTCAGATGCTGCATCACCAGCTCGGGAGCCGGGCCATCAAGCTGCCACTGCCACTGACTCCGGAGGCGAGGAGCAGGAGGAAGCCGGACCATCCGTGCCACCCTCAGGTGAGCCAGCCCATCTGCAGACTGGGGATAGTGCTTCTCTGGAAGGGAGCGGGGGGGATGGATCTGAGGAGGAACCAGTTGCAGGAACCAGCGGCCTCCAGCAGCGCAAGGGGGGTAGGGAAGTTCGGGAGCTATCTCCCCGGAGGGCGCATCAGGCCACGATGACTGCTGCACAGAGCGCAGAAGAGGTGCGTTCCCTCGCAGAAATGAGCGCCCAGGCTCGACTCAGGCACAGTGAGCTGATGGCTGCAGTTGCAAGGATGCCTGAAGCCATCGAGACACTGGCAAGGAGTGTGCAAGACTTCGGGGCAGCACAGGAAAGGAGTGCCCAGGGCGTGGGGACATCACTGGAAAGGACTGTGCAGGGCATCGCGACATCACTGGAAAGGACTGTCCAGGGCTTCACCGATGCACTGGCACCTGCCACGCAAGTGCTGAGTGCTGCCACGCAGTCTCTCGCTGGCCTCATATTGAGGCCACAGAAGTACTGACTGCTGCCATCCTCCATGGATCAGGCAGGATTACCCGGGGCCCTTGCAGCACCACAGCAGGCCAGCAATCTGTGGACCAGCCGATTGGTTCACATGCTGCGGTGCTGCCCCGTCAGAGTGCCAGTGTGTCGGCCGACCACGGAGCAGGTGTCCGCTCTCAGGATGTCAGCATTCCTGATGCCACCGCTGGCACGTCTCCACTGCAGCTGCCATCACCTGCAGGACAGACTGCTTCCACCCATGCCCAATTGGAGCAGTCAGCATCCGGCCCCTCCAAGCCCAGAGTCCGTCCAGGCCATCCCTCAGGGGCATCAGCGCTTTCGGACAGTCAGCAGGCGTCCACCAGCCTTCATGCAGCCACTGGGGTCCCATTACGGAGGAGCTGCAGGGAGGGAAGGGGCCGTTCTCGCAAGAGAAGTAGATCACCATCAAAGGGGAAAGAGTAGAAGGTGCTGCTGAGACGTCCTATTTCTAGAAATCAAGGCCGTGGATGCTGGTCTGAATGTTAGTCATGTTTTGGATAGTCTCCCGGGTGTGCGAGCCACGTGTTCTGAATGTTAGTCATGTTTTGGATAGTCTCCCGGGTGTGTGAGGCACGGATGTGTTAGTTTGTTAGTTAAGCTTTCAGTTGCCATTGCTTTGTCATGCTGGAAGGAAGCACAGTTTTCAAAATAAACAAAGAATTTTATTGTCATTGGCCATGTCTGCTATTTACAATCATTGTGGCCTTCATAGGCTTTGGGTTATCCAAATGGTTCCATTCGTGGTCTTCGAATGGCACCAAGCAGTCCGTGAGAGGGACCTAGAACCGACTCCTTATCATCCTCAGACGGACGGCCCTTCCAGTTTCTCAGACCCTCCCGTCTTGGTCCTCCTCCTCCTCCTCCTCCTCCTGCTCCTCCTACTCCTCCTCCTGCTCCTCCTCTGCTGGTCCTTCAATGTCTGCTGGCATTGGCTGGGTGCGCAGGGTGGCGAGGTTATGGAGCATGCAGCAGACAACGACGAAGTGGGAGACTCGCTCTGGTGAGTACTGCAAGGCTCCTCCCGAATGGTCCAAACAGCGGAACCGTTGCTTCAGCACGCCGATTGTGTGCTCCACAATGTTCCTCGTTGCCTGATGGCTGACGTTGTAGTGCTCCTCAGCAGGGGTGCTGGGCGTACGGAGCGGGGTCATCAGCCATGGGCACAGTGGATAGCCCTTGTCGCCGAGAAGCCAGCCTTCTGGGTGAGCCTGGGCCTCGACAAGGTCAGCGACTGAAGTCTGGCGCAGGATGAATGCGTCGTGGCTGCTGCCTGGGAACTGAGCATTGACCGCGAGGATCAGCTGCCGGTGGTCACAGACCAGCTGCACATTCAAGGAGTGGAACCCCTTGCGGTTGCAGAACTCCTCAGGATTCTGTACAGGCGCCCGCAAAGCCACGTGCGTGCAGTCAATGGCGCCCTGCACCATGGGGAAGTCCGCTATTGCCGCGAAGCCCTCTGCACGCTCCCGCTGCTTCTCCGGTGTCACATTGAAGGAGACGTACTGACGCCGCCTTTTAAACAGGGCATCTGTAACCTGCTGAATGCAGCTATGCACCGCAAACTGGGAGATGTTGGCAATGTCCCCAGTTGCTGACTGGAAGGAGCCGGTCGCATAGAAATTCAATGCCACTGTTATCTTCACAGCCACCGACAGAGAGGTCCTACACCTTATCTGCGGCTGCAGATCTGCCTGAAGAAGGTGGCACAGCTCAGTTACCACCTCCTTTCTGAATCGCAGCCTCCTAACACACTGCTCCTCCGACATGTTGAGGTAAGAGAACTGCTGCCTGAATACCCTGGCAGCGTAAGGTCTGGTGTGGCGACGTCTGTTGGCCCTCCTCCGTCTGGCCATTCCTGGCCCTCTCTCCCTCCGTCCCTGTGCCCTTTCCAGATGGTCGAGCAGCAGGACGTTCCCCTCCAAAGCAGCCCCCATAATAATAGGTCAGCAGAAATTAAATAGGGTGTAAACGCTCACCAGCAGCAGGGTGATGGTATGAAGGCTGAAGGTCCTCTGGCAGCGCTGGGTTACTCGTGAAATGGCTCAGAGTTCAACTTTGCAACTCTGTGTAAATCTCAAATAAGTTGTGCTCCCAAAATGGCTGCCGCTTTTATACCAGTGCAGTCCCCTTTAAATAGCGCCCCCCTAAGCCCGAGAGCCAATGGGGAACGTTCCAGGAAGCTGTCCTTATTAGCGCCGGGCGGAACAGAGGGGGGCGCCACTGAATTTCCGGTCCGGGGCGCCAAAAAGGCGTTGCACACTGAAATGACGTCATGATCTGCCTGCGCCCGCAAGCGGGCACTAAGATTTAGCGCCGGCGCTAAAAGCCCACTCAATATGGCAAGAGGCGCTGGGTTCACTGCGCCCGTCCGAAAATTGGGTTACGCCCCAATTCTTGGCCTCTTTAGGCGCTAATCGCTGGCGCTAGCAACCGAATTTCTCCCCCTATGACTCTATGACCCACTCTCCTCCTGAGCCTAGTCTTCAGGTGAAGGGGGGGCACAATTGGATCGGGCGTATTTATATATAATAGTTTCATTCTATGTTCTAATTTATAGTGAAGTAGGAAAACTTACAGTAATTTGGGAAGCAGAGATGTTGAGCTGGGAGTTGGGAGAAAACAAATTTGAAGCACTACAGCGCCACCACTCGAAAAAAGGTGTAATTACAGCCTGGCGAGTTTATCCATTCTAAAGGTGAATGTTGGAATTTATAACAGGTGAAACTTTGCACAAGAAACACAAGAACAGGAAGTATGGTTTTATAGATAGGAAGTGCATGTAGATGTGTGATTCTTAATATTTCAGAAATATATTTTTACAATAATCTACTCAGTTTTTCATTGTATCGATTAATTAAAAAACAGCTCTTAATGTTGTCCTATTTTTTCCTTTCCATCTTCATAATGGTTTCTTTTAGTGAGAGCTCAGACTCTAAGGCCCAGATTTTGCTGGAGGGGGGCATCTTGCAGCATGTCCTGTTCATGCTCTTTAAGGTTTTAAATTATTTTGCCCACTAAGTTGCTGGAAGTGCGAGCTGATAACGGGCAACGGGCCATCTGGGAGCTTCCTTAACCAATGAGATTAAAGGATTGACTAATAAACAGAGGAAGGACTGAAAAGGAGGCTGAATTAGAGGGGGGTGAATTCAACGTCAAATCAGGTAGAGAGAGAGAAGTAAAGAGAGGGAAAGAAAGACTGGATTAAGAGAGGGAGTAAAAAAGACAGAAAGGAAAAGTAAGAAAAAAAAATTTTGTTGTTGAAACTTTGACATTTTTAAAATATCCAATGACAATTCACTACCTGAAGGAATGAGTCTCCACACTTTTAATTGTTCACTTTCTGGGCAAGAGAGTTTGACTGGCAGTTATTGTGGTGTATTTGGACTTTCAGAAGGCTTTTTATAAGGTCCCGCATAAGAGATTAGCATGTAAAGTTAAGGCACATGGGATTGGGGGCAAGGTATTGACTTGGACAGAGAACTGGTTGGCAGACAGAAAGCAAAGAGTTGGAATAAATGGGTCTTTTTCTGAGTGGCAGGCAGTGACTAGTGGGGTACCGCAGGGATCGGTCCTTGGACCCCAGCTATTTCACAATATATATTAATGATCTAGACAAGGGAACTAGATGTAATATCTCCAAATTTGCAGATGACACAAAGCTGGGTGGGCGTGTGTGCTGTGAGGAGGATGCCGAGAAACTCCAGTATGATTTGGACAGGTTGGGTGATTGCGCAAAAGCATGGCAGATGCAATATAATGTGGATAAATGCAAGGTTATCCACTTTGGTGGCCAAAACAGGAAGGCAGATTATTATCTGAATGGTAATAGATTGGGAGAAGGAGAAGTGCAACGAGACCTGGGTGTCCTTGTGCACCAGTCGCTGAAGGTCAGCATGCAGGTGCAGCAGGCGGTTAAGAAGGCAAATGGTATGTTGGCCTCCGTAGTGAGAGGATTCGAGTACAGGAACAAGGATGCCTTGCTGCAGTTGTACAGGGCCTTGGTAAGACCACATCTTGGGTATTGTGTGCAGTTTTGGTCGCCTTATCTGAGGAAGGGTGTTCTTGCCATGGAAGGAGTTCAGCCAAGATTCACCAGGCTGATACCTGGGATGGCAGGAATGACATATGAGGAGAGAGTGGGTCAATTGGGCTTGTACTCACTGGAGTTTAGAAGAATGAGAGGGGATCTCATTGAAACTTACAAAATTCTGACAGGACTGGACAGACTAGATGCAGGAAGGATGTTCCCGATGGTCGGGGAGTCCAGAACCAGGGGTCACAGTCTAAGGATAAGGGGTAAGCCATTTAGGACAGAAATGAGGAGGAATTTCTTCACCCAAAGAGTGGTGAACCTGTGGAATTCTCTACCACAGAAGGCAGTAGAGGCCAATACATTAAATATATTCAAGAAGGAGTTGGATATATTTCTTAAGGCTAAAGGGATCAAGGGGTATGGGGAGAAAGCAGGGACCGGGTACTGAAATTGGATGATCAGCCATGATCACATTGAATGGCGGAGCAGGCTCGAGGGGCCGAATGGCCTACTCCTGCTCCTATCTTCTATGTTTCTATGTTAACAACAATTATCACGATTTTAAAGGGTATGTACTAGACTTAACTTTCTGCGGCGAGTTTAATGGACAACTAATGTGCAAGTGCAGCAACTCACGGGGAAGTTAAGATTGAGACGCCATGTTGGCGAAGCTAACGGCGGAGCGCCGCAAATCGTCCAGAAGCGTGTGGCGATTCGCAGTTCACGGGGTATCTCTTCCTCGCCACAAGTTGCTGACTGATTTGCGCATTAATAGCGCCGAGTGCTGTTCACACGCAATTAATTTGTCAACATATTCTGGGTCAAAATGTAACAAAGTAGAATCGGCAACATTAAATCTTCTCTGTGATGGCCAAAGGAGACATAGGGAAGGGTTTTGGTCTCCATGTTGATCTTTGCTTCCCTTTGTGGTGGACTCACCCTCCACCATTGCACACACTTGGAAAGAGAGTGGAAGAACTAACAGTGGGATAGTTCGAGGGGTAGAAGATAAGCAAATGTCTAGCACTATATTTTTACCAGCCCCCCTTCTCTATAGCTACATTATACTCCATAATTTACAATAATGAATCATAAGTATCTAAAATAAACTTGGTTGGATAGGAGCTGTTGATAATATTGAAGAGATTTTCTCATCGGTACTAACCCAACCACTGTAGGTGAAGATATGGAGCAAAGCTAAATAGTTAAAGGAAATAAAACCACTCTGTGTCCTTATAATGTGTCCAAATATCAAGATTTCTTTGCTGAGGGTTAGTTGGGCTTCAGTAAATGTAGGCTTTCACTTACATTAATCCAAAGTCCCTCAGATCGGTGTCTATCAATTTTCTCCAATTCTTTCTTTGAAAATTCAATCACCTCCTTCACTGTCTCGTCTGATGGCTGTAATGTGACAAGTAAGTTAGTTAATGCAGCACACGTTTATAATATTGTGTCAGCAGAATTACTGTCAATGTCCCACTAAGGTCCACGGCTGGAGGTCCCACGTGGGCCACTCACCAGCGCTGCCGCTGGAAGAGATTCTGTGCAGGCACTGCCGCGTAGCAAATTTAAAGGGACCGAGCAGGGAAAAAATAATTCGAGGGAATATTGATTTTTGTCCCGTTGTTTCAGAGGGGTCTTTCTTGCTGTTCCTGTCGGCACTCTCACCAGGATAGATCTGGATTGTAATTGGGCAGAGCAGATTGGTGCCTATTATGAGACCCGCCCAATTTCGTTACAATCCACCATATTACCATCATGGATTTGGGAGAACTGAATCAGCTGGGATTGGGACTGTTGAATGAGCTGGGATTGGGAGAGTTGAATCAGCTGGGATTGGGAGTTGAATGAGCTGGGATTGAGAGAGTTGAATGAGCTGGGATTGGGAGAGTTGAATGAGCTGGGATTGGGAGTTGAATGAGCTGGGATTGGGATTGTTGAATGAGCTGGGATTGGGAGTGTTGAATGAGCTGGGATTGGGATTGTTGAATGAGCTGGGATTGGGAGTGTTGAATGAGCTGGGATTGGAAGGGTTGAATGAGCTGGGTTTGGGAGAGTTGAATGAGCTGGGATTGGGAGTGTTGAGTGAGCTGGGATTGGGAGTGTTGAGTGAGCTGGCATTGGGAGAGTTGAATGAGCTGGGATTGGGAGAGTTGAATGAGCTGGGATTGGGAGAGTTGAATGAGCTGGGATTGGGAGAGTTGAATGAGCTGGGATTGGGAGAGTTGAATGAGCTGGGATTGGGAGAGTTGAATGAGCTGGGATTGGGAGTGTTGAATGAGCTGTGATTGGGAATGTTGAATGAGCTGGGATTGGGAGAGTTGAGTGAGCTGGGATTGGTAGGGTTGAATGAGCTGGGTTTGGGAGAGTTGAGTGAGCTGGGATTGGGAGAGTTGAATGAGCTGGGATTGGGAGAGTTGAATGAACTGGGATTGGGAGATTTGAATGAGCTGGGATTGGGAGAGTTGAATGGGCTGGGATTGGGAGTGTTGAATGACCTGTGATTGGGAGTATTGAATGAGCTGGGATTGGGAGAGTTGAATGAGCTGGGATTGGGAGTGTTGAGTGAGCTGGGATTGGAAGGGTTGAATGAGCTGGGATTGGGAGAGTTGAATGAGCTGGGATTGGGAGTGTTGAATGAGCTGTGATTGGGAGTGTTGAATGAGCTGGGATTGGGAGAGTTGAACGAGCTGGGATTGGGAGTGTTGAGTGAGCTGGGATTGGGAGTGTTGAATGAGCTGGGATTGGAAGGGTTGAATGAGCTGGGATTGGGAGAGTTGAGTGAGCTGGGATTGGGAGTTGAATGAGCTGGGATTGGGAGAGTTGAATGAGCTGGGATTGGGAGAGTTGAATGAGCTGGGATTGGGAGAGTTGAATGAGCTGTGATTGGGAGTGTTGAATGAGCTGGGATTGGAGGGGTTGAATGAGCTGGGATTGGGAGTGTTGAATGAGCTGGGATTGGGATTGTTGAATGAGCTGGGATTGGGAGAGTTGAATGAGCTGGGATTGGGAGAGTTGAATGAGCTGGGATTGGGAGTTGAATGAGCTGGGATTGGAAGGGTTGAATGAGCTGGGATTGGGAGTGTTGACTGAGCTGGGATTGGGAGTGTTGAGTGAGCTGGGATTGGGAGAGTTGAATGAGCTGGGATTGGGAGAGTTGAATGAGCTGGGATTGGGAGAGTTGAATGAGCTGGGATTGGGAGAGTTGAATGAGCTGGGATTGGGAGAGTTGAATGAGCTGGGATTGGGAGTGTTGAATGAGCTGGGATTGGAAGGGCTAATGAGCTGGGATTGGGAGTGTTGAATGAGCTGGGATTGGAGGGGTTGAATGAGCTGGGATTGGGAGTGTAGAGTGAGCTGGGATTGGGAGTGTTGAATGAGCTGAGATTGGAAGGGTTGAATGAGCTGGGTTTGGGAGTGTTGAATGAGCTGGGATTGGGAGAGTTGAATGAACTGGGATTGGGAGATTTGAATGAGCTGGGATTGGGAGAGTTGAATGAGCTGGGATTGGGAGAGTTGAATGAGCTAGGATTGGGAGTTGAATGAGCTGGGATTGGGAGTGTTGAATGAGCTGGGATTGGGAGAGTTGAATGAGCTGGGATTGGGAGTTGAATGAGCTGGGATTGGGAGAGTTGAGTGAGCTGGGATTGGAAGTGTTGAGTGAGCTGGGATTGGGAGAGTTGAATGAGCTGGGATTGGGAGTGTTGAGTGAGCTGGGATTGGGAGAGTTGAATGAGCTGCGATTGGAAGTGTTGAGTGAGCTGGGATTGGGAGTGTTGAATGAGCTGGGATTGGGAGTGTTGAATGTGCTGGGATTGGGAGTGTTGAATGAGCTGGGATTGGGGGAGCTGAATGAGCTGGGATTGGGAATGTTGAATGAGCTGGGATTGGGAGAGTTGAGTGAGCTGGGATTGGTAGAGTTGAATGAGCTGGGATTGGGAGAGTTGAATGAGCTGGGATTGGGAGAGTTGAATGAGCTGGGATTGGGAGAGTTGAATGAGCTGGGATTGGGAGAGTTGAATGAGCTGGGATTGGGAGAGTTGAATGAGCTGGGATTGGGAGTGTTGAATGAGCTGGGATTGGAGGGGTTGAATGAGCTGGGATTGGGAGTGTTGAGTGAGCTGGGATTGGGAGTGTTGAATGAGCTGTGATTGGAAGCGTTGAATGAGCTGGGTTTGGGAGTGTTGAATGAGCTGGGATTGGGAGAGTTGAATGAACTGGGATTGGGAGATTTGAATGAGCTGGGATTGGGAGAGTTGAATGAGCTGGGATTGGGAGAGTTGAATGAGCTAGGATTGGGAGTTGAATGAGCTGGGATTGGGAGTGTTGAATGAGCTGGGATTGGGAGAGTTGAATGAGCTGGGATTGGGAGTTGAATGAGCTGGGATTGGGAGAGTTGAGTGAGCTGGGATTGGAAGTGTTGAGTGAGCTGGTATTGGGAGAGTTGAATGAGCTGGGATTGGGAGTGTTGAGTGAGCTGGAATTGGGAGAGTTGAATGAGCTGGGATTGGGAGAGTTGAATGAGCTGGGATTGGGAGAGTTGAATCAGCTGGGATTGGAAGTGTTGAGTGAGCTGGGATTGGGAGTGTTGAATGAGCTGGGATTGGGAGTGTTGAATGTGCTGGGATTGGGAGTGTTGAATGAGCTGGAATTGGGAGATAAATCAGCTGGGATTCGGAGAGTTGACTGAGCTGGGATTGGGAGTGTTGAATGAGCTGGGATTGGGGGAGTTGAATGAGCTGGGATTGGGAATGTTGAATGAGCTGGGATTGGGAGAGTTGAGAGGGCTGGGATTGGTAGAGTTGAATGAGCTGGGATTGGGAGAGTTGAGTGAGCTGGGATTGGGAGAGTTGAATGAACTGGGATTGGGAGATTTGAATGAGCTGGGATTGGGAGAGTTGAATGAGCTGGGATTGGGAGAGTTGAATGAACTGGGATTGGGAGAGTTGAATGAGTTGGGATTGGGAGAGTTGAATGGGCTGGGATTGGGAGTGTTGAGTGAGCTGGGATTGGGAGAGTTGAATGAGCTAGGATTGGGAGAGTTGAATGGGCTGGGATTGGGAGTGTTGAGTGAGCTGGGATTGGAAGGGTTGAATGAGCTGGGATTGGGAGTGTTGAATGAGCTGGGATTGGAGGGGATGAATGAGCTGGGATTGGGAGTGTTGAGTGAGCTGGGATTGGGAGTGTTGAATGAGCTGTGATTGGAAGGGTTGAATGAGCTGGGTTTGGGAGTGTTGAATGAGCTGGGATTGGGAGAGTTGAATGAACTGGGATTGGGAGATTTGAATGAGCTGGGATTGGGAGAGTTGAATGAGCTGGGATTGGGAGAGTTGAATGAGCTAGGATTGGGAGTTGAATGAGCTGGGATTGGGAGTGTTGAATGAGCTGGGATTGGGAGAGTTGAATGAGCTGGGATTGGGAGTTGAATGAGCTGGGATTGGGAGAGTTGAGTGAGCTGGGATTGGAAGTGTTGAGTGAGCTGGTATTGGGAGAGTTGAATGAGCTGGGATTGGGAGAGTTGAATGAGCTGGGATTGGAAGTGTTGAGTGAGCTGGGATTGGGAGTGTTGAATGAGCTGGGATTGGGAGTGTTGAATGTGCTGGGATTGGGAGTGTTGAATGAGCTGGAATTGGGAGATAAATCAGCTGGGATTCGGAGAGTTGACTGAGCTGGGATAGGGAGTGTTGAATGAGCTGGGATTGGGGGAGTTGAATGAGCTGGGATTGGGACTGTTGAATGAGCTGGGATTGGGAGAGTTGAGTGAGCTGGGATTGGTAGAGTTGCATGAGCTGGGATTGGGAGAGTTGAGTGAGCTGGGATTGGTAGAGTTGAATGAGCTGGGATTGGGAGAGAGGAATGAACTGGGATTGGGAGATTTGAATGAGCCGGGATTGGGAGAGTTGAATGGGCTGGGATTGGGAGTGTTGAGTGAGCTGGGATTGGGAGAGTTGAATGAGCTGGGATTGGGAGAGTTGAATGGGCTGGGATTGGGAGTGTTGAGTGAGCTGGGATTGGGAGTATTGAATGAGCTGGGATTGGGAGAGTTGAATGAGCTGGGGATTGGGAGTGTTGAGTGAGCTGGGATTGGAAGGGTTGAATGAGCTGGGATTGGGGGAGTTGAATGAGCTGGGATTGGGAGTGTTGAATGAGCTGTGATTGGGAGTGTTGAATGAGCTGGGATTGGGAGAGTTGAATGAGCTGGGATTGGGAGTGTTGAATGTGCTGGGATTGGGAGTGTTGAATGAGCTGGAATTGGGAGATAAATCAGCTGGGATTCGGAGAGTTGACTGAGCTGGGATTGGGAGTGTTGAATGAGCTGGGATTGGGGGAGCTGAATGAGCTGGGATTGGGAATGTTGAATGAGCTGGGATTGGGAGAGTTGAGTGAGCTGGGATTGGTAGAGTTGAATGAGCTGGGATTGGGAGAGTTGAATGAGCTGGGATTGGGAGAGTTGAATGAGCTGGGATTGGGAGAGTTGAATGAGCTGGGATTGGGAGAGTTGAATGAGCTGGGATTGGGAGAGTTGAATGAGCTGGGATTGGGAGTGTTGAATGAGCTGGGATTGGAGGGGTTGAATGAGCTGGGATTGGGAGTGTTGAGTGAGCTGGGATTGGGAGTGTTGAATGAGCTGTGATTGGAAGCGTTGAATGAGCTGGGTTTGGGAGTGTTGAATGAGCTGGGATTGGGAGAGTTGAATGAACTGGGATTGGGAGATTTGAATGAGCTGGGATTGGGAGAGTTGAATGAGCTGGGATTGGGAGAGTTGAATGAGCTAGGATTGGGAGTTGAATGAGCTGGGATTGGGAGTGTTGAATGAGCTGGGATTGGGAGAGTTGAATGAGCTGGGATTGGGAGTTGAATGAGCTGGGATTGGGAGAGTTGAGTGAGCTGGGATTGGAAGTGTTGAGTGAGCTGGTATTGGGAGAGTTGAATGAGCTGGGATTGGGAGTGTTGCGTGAGCTGGAATTGGGAGAGTTGAATGAGCTGGGATTGGGAGAGTTGAATGAGCTGGGATTGGGAGAGTTGAATGAGCTGGGATTGGAAGTGTTGAGTGAGCTGGGATTGGGAGTGTTGAATGAGCTGGGATTGGGAGATAAATCAGCTGGGATTCGGAGAGTTGACTGAGCTGGGATTGGGAGTGTTGAATGAGCTGGGATTGGGGGAGTTGAATGAGCTGGGATTGGGAATGTTGAATGAGCTGGGATTGGGAGAGTAGAGAGGGCTGGGATTGGTAGAGTTGAATGAGCTGGGATTGGGAGAGTTGAGTGAGCTGGGATTGGGAGAGTTGAATGAACTGGGATTGGGAGATTTGAATGAGCTGGGATTGGGAGAGTTGAATGAGCTGGGATTGGGAGAGTTGAATGAACTGGGATTGGGAGATTTGAATGAGTTGGGATTGGGAGAGTTGAATGGGCTGGGATTGGGAGTGTTGAGTGAGCTGGGATTGGGAGAGTTGAATGAGCTGGGATTGGGAGAGTTGAATGGGCTGGGATTGGGAGTGTAGAGTGAGCTGGGATTGGAAGGGTTGAATGAGCTGGGATTGGGAGTGTTGAATGAGCTGGGATTGGAGGGGATCAATGAGCTGGGATTGGGAGTGTTGAGTGAGCTGGGATTGGGAGTGTTGAATGAGCTGTGATTGGAAGGGTTGAATGAGCTGGGTTTGGGAGTGTTGAATGAGCTGGGATTGGGAGAGTTGAATGAACTGGGATTGGGAGTTGAATGAGCTGGGATTGGGAGAGTTGAGTGAGCTGGGATTGGAAGTGTTGAGTGAGCTGGTATTGGGAGAGTTGAATGAGCTGGGATTGGGAGTGTTGAGTGAGCTGGGATTGGGAGAGTTGAATGAGCTGGGATTGGGAGAGTTGAATGAGCTGGGATTGGAAGTGTTGAGTGAGCTGGGATTGGGAGTGTTGAATGAGCTGGTGTTGGGAGTGTTGAATGTGCTGGGATTGGGAGTGTTGAATGAGCTGGAATTGGGAGATAAATCAGCTGGGATTCGGAGAGTTGACTGAGCTGGGATAGGGAGTGTTGAATGAGCTGGGATTGGGGGAGTTGAATGAGCTGGGATTGGGAATGTTGAATGAGCTGGGATTGGGAGAGTTGAGTGAGCTGGGATTGGTAGAGTTGAATATGCTGGGATTGGGAGAGTTGAGTGAGCTGGGATTGGTAGAGTTGAATGAGCTGGGATTGGGAGAGTGGAATGAACTGGGATTGGGAGATTTGAATGAGCCGGGATTGGGAGAGTTGAATGGGCTGGGATTGGGAGTGTTGAGTGAGCTGGGATTGGGAGAGTTGAATGAGCTGGGATTGGGAGAGTTGAATGGGCTGGGATTGGGAGTGTTGAGTGAGCTGGGATTGGGAGTATTGAATGAGCTGGGATTGGGAGAGTTGAATGAGCTGGGGATTGGGAGTGTTGAGTGAGCTGGGATTGGAAGGGTTGAATGAGCTGGGATTGGGAGAGTTGAATGAGCTGGGATTGGGAGTGTTGAATGAGCTGTGATTGGCAGTGTTGAATGAGCTGGGATTGGGAGAGTTGAATGAGCTGGGATTGGGAGTGTTGAGTGAGCTGGGATTGGGAGTGTTGAATGAGCTGGGATTGGAAGGGTTGAATGAGCTGGGATTGGGAGTGTTGAGTGAGCTGGGATTGGGAGTTGAATGAGCTGGGATTGGGAGAGTTGAATGAGCTGGGATTGGGAGAGTTGAATGAGCTGGGATTGGGAGAGTTGAATGAGCTGTGATTGGGAGTGTTGAATGAGCTGGGATTGGAGGGGTTGAATGAGCTGGGATTGGGAGTGTTGAATGAGCTGGGATTGGGATTGTTGAATGAGCTGGGATTGGGGGAGTTGAATGAGCTGGGATTGGGAATGTTGAATGAGCTGGGATTGGGAGAGTTGAGTGAGCTGGGATTGGTAGAGTTGAATGAGCTGGGATTGGGAGAGTTGAATGAACTGGGATTGGGAGATTTGAATGAGCTGGGATTGGGAGAGTTGAATGGGCTGGGATTGGGAGTGTTGAGTGAGCTGGGATTGGGAGAGTTGAATGAGCTGGGATTGGGAGAGTTGAATGAGCTGGGATTGGGAGTGTTGAATGAGCTGTGATTGGGAGTATTGAATGAGCTGGGATTGGGAGAGTTGAATGAGCTGGGATTGGGAGTGTTGAGTGAGCTGGGATTGGAAGGGTTGAATGAGCTGGGATTTGGAGAGTTGACTGGGCTGGGATTGGGAGTGTTGAATGAGCTGGGATTGGGAGAGTTGAATGAGCTGGGATTGGGAGTGTTGAGTGAGCTGGGATTGGGAGTGTTGAATGAGCTGGGATTGGAAGGGTTGAATGAGCTTGGATTGGGAGTGTTGAGTGAGCTGGGATTGGGAGTTGAATGAGCTGGGATTGGGAGAGTTGAATGAGCTGGGATTGGGAGAGTTGAATGAGCGGGGATTGGGAGAGTTGAATGAGCTGTGATTGGGAGTGTTGAATGAGTTGGGATTGGAGGGGTTGAATGAGCTGGGATTGGGAGTGTTGAATGAGCTGGGATTGGGATTGTTGAATGAGCTGGGATTGGGGGAGTTGAATGAGCTGGGATTGGGAATGTTGAATGAGCTGGGATTGGGAGAGTTGAGTGAGCTGGGATTGGTAGAGTTGAATGAGCTGGGATTGGGAGAGTTGAATGAACTGGGATTGGGAGATTTGAATGAGCTGGGATTGGGAGAGTTGAGTGAGCTGGGATTGGGAGAGTTGAATGAGCTGGGATTGGGAGAGTTGAATGAGCTGGGATTGGGAGTGTTGAATGAGCTGTGATTGGGAGTATTGAATGAGCTGGGATTGGGAGAGTTAAATGAGCTGGGATTGGGAGTGTTGAGTGAGCTGGGATTGGAAGGGTTGAATGAGCTGGGATTGGGAGAGTTGAATGAGCTGGGATTGGGAGTGTTGAGTGAGCTGGGATTGGGAGAGTTGAATGAGCTGGGATTGGGAGAGTGGAATGAGCTGGGATTGGAAGTGTTGAGTGAGCTGGGATTGGGAGTGTTGAATGAGCTGGGATTGGGAGTGTTGAATGTGCTGGGATTGGGAGTGTTGAATGAGCTGGAATTGGGAGATAATCAGCTGGGATTTGGAGAGTTGACTGGGCTGGGATTGGGAGTGTTGAATGAGCTGGGATTGGGGTAGTTCAATGAGCTGGGATTTGGAATGTTGAATGAGCTGGGATTGGGAGAGTTGAATGAGCTGGGATTGGGAGAGTTGAGTGAGCTGGGATTGGTAGAGTTGAATGAGCTGGGATTGGGAGAGTTGAATGAACTGGGATTGGGAGATTTGAATGAGCTGCGATTGGGAGTGTTGAATGGGCTGGGATTGGGAGTGTTGAGTGAGCTGGGATTGGGAGAGTTGAATGAGCTGGGATTGGGAGAGTTGAATGAGCTGGGATTGGGAGTGTTGAATGAGCTGTGATTGGGAGTATTGAATGAGCTGGGATTGGGAGAGTTGAATGAGCTGGGATTGGGAGTGTTGAGTGAGCTGGGATTGGAAGGGTTGAATGAGCTGGGATTGGGAGAGTTGAATGAGCTGGGATTGGGAGTGTTGAATGAGCTGTGATTGGGAGTTTTGAATGAGCTGGGATTGGGAGAGTTGAATGAGCTGGGATTGGGAGTGTTGAGTGAGCTGGGATTGGGAGTGTTGAATGAGCTGGGATTGGAAGGCTTGAATGAGCTGGGATTGTGAGTGTTGAGTGAGCTGGGATTGGGAGTTGAATGAGCTGGGATTGGGAGAGTTGAATGAGCTGGGATTGGGAGAGTTGAATGAGCTGGGATTGGGAGAGTTGAATGAGCTGGGATGGGGAGTGTTGAATGAGCTGGGATTGGAGGGGTTGAATCAGCTGGGATTGGGAGTGTTGAATGAGCTGGGATTGGGATTGTTGAATGAGCTGGGATTGGGAGAGTTGAATGAGCTGGGATTGGGAGTATTGTATTATCTGGGATTGGGAGAGTTGAATGAGCTGGGATTGGGAGAGTTGAAAGAGCTGGGATTGGGAGTTGAATGAGCTGGGATTGGAAGGGTTGAATGAGCTGGGATTGGGAGTGTTGAGTGAGCTGGGATTGGGAGTGTTGAGTGAGCTGGGATTGGGAGAGTTGAATGAGCTGGGATTGGGAGAGTTGAATGAGCTGGGATTGGGAGAGTTGAATGAGCTGGGATTGGGAGAGTTGAATGAGCTGGGATTGGGAGAGTTGAATGAGCTGGGATTGGGAGTGTTGAATGAGCTGGGATTGGAAGGGTTGAATGAGCTGGGATTGGGAGTGTTGAATGAGCTGGGATTGGAGGGGTTGAATGAGCTGGGATTGGGAGTGTTGAGTGAGCTGGGATTGGGAGTGTTGAATGAGCTGTGATTGGAAGGGTTGAATGAGCTGGGTTTGGGAGCGTTGAATGAGCTGGGATTGGGAGAGTTGAATGAACTGGGATTGGGAGATTTGAATGAGCTGGGATTGGGAGAGTTGAATGAGCTGGGATTGGGACAGTTGAATGAGCTAGGATTGGGAGTTGAATGAGCTGGTATTGGGAGTGTTGAATGTGCTGGGATTGGGAGAGTTGAATGAGCTGGGATTGGGAGTTGAATGAGCTGGGATTGGGAGAGTTGAGTGAGCTGGGATTGGAAGTGTTGAGTGAGCTGGGATTGGGAGAGTTGAATGAGCTGGGATTGGGAGTGTTGAGTGAGCTGGGATTGGGAGAGTTGAATGAGCTGGGATTGGGAGAGTTGAATGAGCTGGGATTGGAAGTGTTGAGTGAGCTGGGATTGGGAGTGTTGAATGAGCTGGGATTGGGAGTGTTGAATGTGCTGGGATTGGGAGTGTTGAATGAGCTGGAATTGGGAGATAAATCAGCTTGGATTCGGAGAGTTGACTGAGCTGGGATTGGGAGTGTTGAATGAGCTGGGCTTGGGGGAGTTGAATGAGCTGGGATTGGGAGAGTTGAATGAGCTGGGATTGGGAGAGTTGAATGAGCTGGGATTGTTAGAGTTGAATGAGCTGGGATTGGGAGAGTTGAGTGAGTTGGGATTGGGAGTTGAATGAGCTGGGATTGGGAGTGTTGAATGAGCTGGGATTGGGAGAGTTGAATGAGCTGGGATTGGGAGAGTTGAATGAGCTGGGATTGGGAGAGTTGAATGAGCTGGGATTGGAAGTGTTGAGTGAGCTGGGATTGGGAGAGTTGAATGAGCTGAGATTGGGAGTGTTGAATGAGCTGGGATTGGGAGAACTGAATGAGCTGGGATTAGGAGAGTTGAATGAGCTGGGATTGGGAGAGTTGAATGAGCTGGGATTGGGAGAGTTGAATGAGCTGGGATTGGGAGTGTTGAATGAGCTGGGATTGGGAGAGTTGAATGAGCTGGGATTGGGAGTTTTGAGTGAGCTGGGAGTGGGAGAGTTGAATGAGCTGGGATTGGGAGTTGAATGAGCTGGGATTGGGAGAGTTGAATGAGCTGGGATTGGGTGTTGAATGAGCTGGGATTGGGAGTGTTGAATGAGCTGGGATTGGGAGAGTTGAATGAGCTGGGATTGGGAGTTGAATGAGCTGGGATTGGGAGAGTTGAATGTGCTGGCATTGGGAGTGTTGTAAGAGCTGGGATTGGGAGAGTTGAATGTGCTGGGATTGGGAGTGTTGAATGAGCTGGGATTGGGAGAGTTGAATGAGCTGGGATTGGGGGTGTTGAATGAGCTGGGATTGGGAGTGTTGAATGAGCTGGGATTGGGAGAGTTGAATGAGCTGGGATTGGGTGTTGAATGAGTTGGGATTGGGAGTGTTGAATGAGCTGGGATTGGGAGTGTTGAATGAGCTGGGATTGGGGGTGTTGAATGAGCTGGGATTGGGAGTGTTGAATGAGCTGGGATTGGGGGTGTTGAATGAGCTGGGATTGGGAGTTGAATGAGCTGGGATTGGAAGGGTTGAATGAGCTGGGATTGGGGGTGTTGAATGAGCTGGGATTGGGAGTGTTGAATGAGCTGGGATTGGGAGAGTTGAATGAGCTGGGATTGGGTGTTGAATGAGTTGGGATTGGGAGTGTTGAATGAGCTGGGATTGGGAGTGTTGAATGAGCTGGGATTGGGGGTGTTGAATGAGCTGGGATTGGGAGTGTTGAATGAGCTGGGATTGGGGGTGTTGAATGAGCTGGGATTGGGAGTTGAATGAGCTGGGATTGGAAGGGTTGAATGAGCTGGGATTGGGAGTGTTGAAAGAGCTGGGATTGGGAGTGTTGAATGAGCTGGGATTGGGAGAGTTGAATGAGCTGGGATTGGGAGAGTTGAATGAGCTGGGATTGGGAGAGTTGAATGAGCTGGGATTGGGAGTGTTGAGTGAGCTGGGATTGGGAGAGTTGAATGAGCTGAGATTGGGAGTGTTGAATGAGCTGGGATTGGGGGAACTGAATGAGCTGGGATTAGGAGAGTTGAATGAGCTGGGATTGGGAGTGTTGAATGAGCTGGGATTGGAAGGGTTGAATGAGCTGGGATTGGGAGTGTTGAATGAGCTGGGATTGGAGGGGTTGAATGAGCTGGGATTGGGAGTGTTGAGTGAGCTGGGATTGGGAGTGTTGAATGAGCTGTGATTGGAAGGGTTGAATGAGCTGGGTTTGGGAGTGTTGAATGAGCTGGGATTGGGAGAGTTGAATGAACTGGGATTGGGAGATTTGAATGAGCTGGGATTGGGAGAGTTGAATGAGCTGGGATTGAGAGAGTTGAATGAGCTAGGATTGGGAGTTGAATGAGCTGGGATTGGGAGTGTTGAATGAGCTGGGATTGGGAGAGTTGAATGAGCTGCGATTGGGAGTTGAATGAGCTGGGATTGGGAGAGTTGAGTGAGCTGGGATTGGAAGTGTTGAGTGAGCTGGGATTGGGAGAGTTGAATGAGCTGGGATTGGGAGTGTTGAGTGAGCTGGGATTGGGAGAGTTGAATGAGCTGGGATTGGGAGAGTTGAATGAGCTGGGATTGGAAGTGTTGAGTGAGCTGGGATTGGGAGTGTTGAATGAGCTGGGATTGGGAGTGTTGAATGTGCTGGGATTGGGAGTGTTGAATGAGCTGGAATTGGGAGATAAATCAGCTGGGATTCGGAGAGTTGACTGAGCTGGGATTGGGAGTGTTGAATGAGCTGGGATTGGGGGAGTTGAATGAGCTGGGATTGGGAATGTTGAATGAGCTGGGATTGGGAGAGTTGAGTGAGCTGGGATTGGTAGAGTTGAATGAGCTGGGATTGGGAGAGTTGAATGAGCTGGGATTGGGAGAGTTGAATGAGCTGGGATTGGGAGAGTTGAATGAGCTGGGATTGGGAGAGTTGAATGAGCTGGGATTGGGAGTGTTGAATGAGCTGGGATTGGAAGGGTTGAATGAGCTGGGATTGGGAGTGTTGAATGAGCTGGGATTGGAGGGGTTGAATGAGCTGGGATTGGGAGTGTTGAGTGAGCTGGGATTGGGAGTGTTGAATGAGCTGTGATTGGAAGGGTTGAATGAGCTGGGTTTGGGAGTGTTGAATGAGCTGGGATTGGGAGAGTTGAATGAACTGGGATTGGGAGATTTGAATGAGCTGGGATTGGGAGAGTTGAATGAGCTGGGATTGGGAGAGTTGAATGAGCTAGGATTGGGAGTTGTATGAGCTGGGATTGGGAGTGTTGAATGAGCTGGGATTGGGAGAGTTGAATGAGCTGGGATTGGGAGTTGAATGAGCTGGGATTGGGAGAGTTGAGTGAGCTGGAATTGGAAGTGTTGAGTGAGCTGGGATTGGGAGAGTTGAATGAGCTGGGATTGGGAGTGTTGAGTGAGCTGGGATTGGGAGAGTTGAATGAGCTGGGATTGGGAGAGTTGAATGAGCTGGGATTGGAAGTGTTGAGTGAGCTGGGATTGGGAGTGTTGAATGAGCTGGGATTGGGAGTGTTGAATGTGCTGGGATTGGGAGAGTTGAATGGGCTGGGATTGGGAGTGTTGAGTGAGCTGGGATTGGGAGAGTTGAATGAGCTGGGATTGGGAGAGTTGAATGGGCTGGGATTGGGAGTGTTGAGTGAGCTGGGATTGGGAGTATTGAATGAGCTGGGATTGGGAGAGTTGAATGAGCTGGGACTGGGAGTGTTGAGTGAGCTGGGATTGGAAGGGTTGAATGAGCTGGGATTGGGAGAGTTGAATGAGCTGGGATTGGGAGTGTTGAATGAGCTGTGATTGGGAGTGTTGAATGAGCTGGGATTGGGAGAGTTGAATGAGCTGGGATTGGGAGTGTTGAATGAGCTGTGATTGGGAGTGTTGAATGAGCTGGGATTGGGAGAGTTGAATGAGCTGGGATTGGGAGTGTTGAGTGAGCTGGGATTGGGAGTGTTGAATGAGCTGGGATTTGAAGGGTTGAATGAGCTGGGATTGGGAGTGTTGAGTGAGCTGGGATTGGGAGAGTTGAAGGATGCTGGGATTGGGAGAGTTGAATGAGCTGGGATTGGGAGAGTTGAATGAGCTGTGATTGGGAGTGTTGAATGTCCTGGGATTGGAGGGGTTGAATGAGCTGGGATTGGGAGTGTTGAATGAGCTGGGAGTGGGATTGTTGAATGAGCTGGGATTGGGGGAGTTGAATGAGCTGGGATTGGGAATGTTGAATGAGCTGGGATTGGGAGAGTTGAGTGAGCTGGGATTGGTAGAGTTGAATGAGCTGGGATTGGGAGAGTTGAATGAACTGGGATTGGGAGATTTGAATGAGCTGGGATTGGGAGAGTTGAATGGGCTGGGATTGGGAGTGTTGAGTGAGCTGGGATTGGGAGAGTTGAATGAGCTGGGATTGGGAGAGTTGAATGAGCTGGGATTGGGAGTGTTGAATGAGCTGTGATTGGGAGTATTGAATGAGCTGGGATTGGGAGAGTTGAATGAGCTGGGATTGGGAGTGTTGAGTGAGCTGGGATTGGAAGGGTTGAATGAGCTGGGATTGGGAGAGTTGAATGAGCTGGGATTGGGAGTGTTGAGTGAGCTGGGATTGGGAGAGTTGAATGAGCTGGGACTGGGAGAGTTGAATGAGCTGGGATTGGAAGTGTTGAGTGAGCTGGGATTGGGAGTGTTGAATGAGCTGGTGTTGGGAGTGTTGAATGTGCTGGGATTGGGAGTGTTGAATGAGCTGGAATTGGGAGATAAATCAGCTGGGATTCGGAGAGTTGACTGGGCTGGGATTGGGAGTGTTGAATGAGCTGGGATTGGGGGAGTTGAATGAGCTGGGATTGGGAATGTTGAATGAGCTGGGATTGGGAGAGTAGAGTAAGCTGGGATTGGTAGAGTTGAATGAGCTGGGATTGGGAGAGTTGAGTGAGCTGGGATTGGTAGAGTTGAATGAGCTGGGATTGGGAGAGTTGAAAGAACTGGGATTGGGAGATTTGAATGAGCTGGGATTGGGAGAGTTGAATGGGCTGGAATTGGGAGTGTTGAGTGAGCTGGGATTGGGAGAGTTGAATGAGCTGGGATTGGGAGAGTTGAATGAACTGTGATTGGGAGTATTGAATGAGCTGGGATTGGGAGAGTTGAATGAGCTGGGATTGGGAGTGTTGAGTGAGCTGGGATTGGAAGGGTTGAATGAGCTGGGATTGGGAGAGTTGAATGAGCTGGGATTGGGAGTGTTGAATGAGCTGTGATTGGGAGTGTTGAATGAGCTGGGATTGGGAGAGTTGAATGAGCTGGGATTGGGAGTGTTGAGTGAGCTGGGATTGGGAGTGTTGAATGAGCTGGGATTGGAAGGGTTGAATGAGCTGGGATTGGGAGTGTTGAGTGAGCTGGGATTGGGAGTTGAATGAGCTGGGATTGGGAGAGTTGAATGAGCTGGGATTGGGAGTATTGTATGAGCTGGGATTGGGAGAGTTGAATGAGCTGGGATTGGGAGAGTTGAAAGAGCTGGGATTGGGAGTTGAATGAGCTGGGATTGGAAGGGTTGAATGAGCTGGGATTGGGAGTGTTGTGTGAGCTGGGATTGGGAGTGTTGAGTGAGCTGGGATTGGGAGAGTTGAGTGAGCTGGGATTGGGAGAGTTGAATGAGCTGGGATTGGGAGAGTTGAATGAGCTGGGATTGGGAGAGTTGAATGAGCTGGGATTGGGAGAGTTGAATGAGCTGGGATTGGGAGTGTTGAATGAGCTGGGATTGGAAGGGTTGAATGAGCTGGGATTGGGAGTGTTGGGTGAGCTGGGATTGGGAGTGTTGAATGAGCTGTGATTGGAAGGGTTGAATGAGCTGGGTTTGGGAGTGTTGAATGAGCTGGGATTGGGAGAGTTGAATGAACTGGGATTGGGAGATTTGAATGAGCTGGGATTGGGAGAGTTGAATGAGCTGGGATTGGGACAGTTGAATGAGCTAGGATTGGGAGTTGAATGAGCTGGGATTGGGAGTGTTGAATGAGCTGGGATTGGGAGAGTTGAATGAGCTGGGATTGGGAGTTGAATGAGCTGGGATTGGGAGAGTTGAATGAGCTGGGATTGGGAGTGTTGAGTGAGCTGGGATTGGAAGTGTTGAGTGAGCTGGGATTGGGAGTGTTGAATGAGCTGGGATTGGGAGTGTTGAATGTGCTGGGATTGGGAGTGTTGAATGAGCTGGAATTGGGGGAGTTGAATGAGCTGGGATTGGGAGAGTTGAATGAGCTGGGATTGGGAGAGTTCAATGAGCTGGGATTGTTAGAGTTGAATGAGCTGGGATTGGGAGAGTTGAGTGAGCTGGGATTGGGAGTTGAATGAGCTGGGATTGGGAGTGTTGAATGAGCTGGGATTGGGGGAGTTGAATGAGCTGGGATTGGGAGAGTTGAATGAGCTGGGATTGGGAGAGTTGAATGAGCTGGGATTGTTAGAGTTGAATGAGCTGGGATTGGGAGAGTTGAGTGAGCTGGGATTGGGAGTTGAATGAGCTGGGATTGGGAGTGTTGAATGAGCTGGGATTGGGAGAGTTGAATGAGCTGGGATTGGGAGAGTTGAATGAGCTGGGATTGGGAGAGTTGAATGAGCTGGGATTGGGAGTGTTGAGTGAGCTGGGATTGGGAGAGTTGAATGAGCTGAGATTGGGAGTGTTGAATGAGCTGGGATTGGGAGAACTGAATGAGCTGGGATTAGGAGAGTTGAATGAGCTGGGATTGGGAGAGTTGAATGAGCTGGGATTGGGAGAGTTGAATGAGCTGGGATTGGGAGTGTTGAATGAGCTGGGATTGGGAGAGTTGAATGAGCTGGGATTGGGAGTGTTGAGTGAGCTGGGATTGGGAGAGTTGAATGAGCTGGGATTGGGAGTTGAATGAGCTGGGATTGGGAGAGTTGAATGAGCTGGGATTGGGTGTTGAATGAGCTGGGATTGGGAGTGTTGAATGAGCTGGGATTGGGAGAGTTGAATGAGCTGGGATTGGGAGTTAAATGAGCTGGGATTGGGAGAGTTGAATGTGCTGGGATTGGGAGTGTTGTACGAGCTGGGATTGGGAGAGTTGAATGTGCTGGGATTGGGAGTGTTGTATGAGCTGGGATTGGGAGAGTTGAATGAGCTGGGATTGGGAGTGTTGAATGAGCTGGGATTGGGAGAGTTGAATGAGCTGGGATTGGGTGTTGAATGAGCTGGGATTGGGAGTGTTGAATGAGCTGGGATTGGGAGTGTTGAATGAGCTGGGATTGGGGGTGTTGAATGAGCTGGGATTGGGAGTGTTGAATGAGCTGGGATTGGGGGTGTTGAATGAGCTGGGATTAGGAGTGTTGAATGAGCTGGGATTGGCAGGGTTGAATGAGCTGGGATTGGGAGTGTTGAAAGAGCTGGGATTGGGAGTGTTGAATGAGCTGGGATTGGGAGAGTTGAATGAGCTGTGATTGGGAGAGTTGAATGAGCTGGGATTGGGAGTGTTGAGTGAGCTGGGATTGGGAGAGTTGAATGAGCTGCGATTGGGAGTGTTGAATGAGCTGGGATTGGGAGAACTGAATGAGCTGGGATTAGGAGAGTTGAATGAGCTGGGATTGGGAGAGTTGAATGAGCTGGGATTGGGAGAGTTGAATGAGCTGGGATTGGGAGTGTTGAATGAGCTGGGATTGGGAGAGTTGAATGAGCTGGGATTGGGAGTGTTGAGTGAGCTGGGATTGGGAGAGTTGAATGAGCTGGGATTGGGAGTTGAATGAGCTGGGATTGGGAGAGTTGAATGAGCTGGGATTGGGTGTTGAATGAGCTGGGATTGGGAGTGTTGAATGAGCTGGGATTGGGAGAGTTGAATGAGCTGGGATTGGGAGTTGAATGAGCTGGGATTGGGAGAGTTGAATGTGCTGGGATTGGGAGTGTTGTATGAGCTGGGATTGGGAGAGTTGAATGTGCTGGGATTGGGAGTGTTGTATGAGCTGGGATTGGGAGAGTTGTATGAGCTGGGATTGGGGGTGTTGAATGAGCTGGGATTGGGAGAGTTGAATGAGCTGGGATTGGGTGTTGAATGAGCTGGGATTGGGAGTGTTGAATGAGCTGGGATTGGGAGAGTTGAATGAGCTGGGATTGGGAGTTGAATGAGCTGGGATTGGGAGAGTTGAATGTGCTGGGATTGGGAGTGTTGTACGAGCTGGGATTGGGAGAGTTGAATGTGCTGGGATTGGGTGTGTTGTATGAGCTGGGATTGGGAGAGTTGAATGAGCTGGGATTGGGGGTGTTGAATGAGCTGGGATTGGGAGTGTTGAATGAGCTGGGATTGGGAGAGTTGAATGAGCTGGGATTGGGTGTTGAATGAGCTGGGATTGGGAGTGTTGAATGAGCTGGGATTGGGAGTGTTGAATGAGCTGGGATTGGGGGTGTTGAATGAGCTGGGATTGGGAGTGTTGAATGAGCTGGGATTGGGGGTGTTGAATGAGCTGGGATTGGGAGTGTTGAATGAGCTGGGATTGGCAGGGTTGAATGAGCTGGGATTGGGAGTGTTGAAAGAGCTGGGATTGGGAGTGTTGAATGAGCTGGGATTGGGAGAGTTGAATGAGCTGTGATTGGGAGAGTTGAATGAGCTGGGATTGGGAGAGTTGAATGAGCTGGGATTGGGAGTGTTGAGTGAGCTGGGATTGGGAGAGTTGAATGAGCTGCGATTGGGAGTGTTGAATGAGCTGGGATTGGGAGAACTGAATGAGCTGGGATTAGGAGAGTTGAATGAGCTGGGATTGGGAGAGTTGAATGAGCTGGGATTGGGAGAGTTGAATGAGCTGGGATTGGGAGTGTTGAATGAGCTGGGATTGGGAGAGTTGAATGAGCTGGGATTGGGAGTGTTGAGTGAGCTGGGATTGGGAGAGTTGAATGAGCTGGGATTGGGAGTTGAATGAGCTGGGATTGGGAGAGTTGAATGAGCTGGGATTGGGTGTTGAATGAGCTGGGATTGGGAGTGTTGAATGAGCTGGGATTGGGAGAGTTGAATGAGCTGGGATTGGGAGTTGAATGAGCTGGGATTGGGAGAGTTGAATGTGCTGGGATTGGGAGTGTTGTATGAGCTGGGATTGGGAGAGTTGAATGTGCTGGGATTGGGAGTGTTGTATGAGCTGGGATTGGGAGAGTTGTATGAGCTGGGATTGGGGGTGTTGAATGAGCTGGGATTGGGAGTGTTGAATGAGCTGGGATTGGGGGTGTTGAATGAGCTGGGATTGGGAGTGTTGAATGAGCTGGGATTGGGGGTGTTGAATGAGCTGGGATTGGGAGTTGAATGAGCTGGGATTGGAAGGGTTGAATGAGCTGGGATTGGGAGTGTTGAAAGAGCTGGGATTGGGAGTGTTGAATGAGCTGGGATTGGAAGGGTTGAATGTGCTAGGCACCTTAAAAACACCAAAATATGGGGATGCTATTATTTTTCTTTTTTCTTGGGATGAGGGCGTTACTGGCAAGATTGGCATTGATTGCCTATCCCTCATTGCTCTGAGAACGTGGTGGTGGTCCTTCTTCTTGAACCTCTGTAATTCTTGTTATTGTTCGTCGCAGTTTGATACATCTGACTGGTTTGCTCGGCCACTTCAGAAGGTAATTAAGAGTCAACCACTTTGGTGTGGAACCAGACTCACATGTCAGCCAAACCAAGTGAGGACGGCAGGTTTCCTTCTCTAAAGTGCCTTGGTGAAGTGGTTGGGTCTTTATGATAATCTGATAGGTTCATGGCCACTATTACTGATACCTGCTTCTTTTCTTAAACTGGATGCTGCACTGCCATCCTGTGCCACAGGGGGGAGCCACATTCCTGCTGACTTACCTTTTTGCCATCTTCTTCTTTCACGGCCTGCATCAGGTCATCTTTGATTCCTTTTGTGCAGTGCTCGCAGGTACAGTCAAAGTAATACTGCTTCTTGAGCTGCATACGCCTGTCCGCACTTAGGTTCAGGAAGTCCACGTATGACACCGTCAGCTCCTCGCCTGTCTTGATTTGGCGGATTGCCCGAAGTTCAATTCTGTTAACAAAGAAGTCACTCTTTGCAAGGCTGAACTTAGTATTCTACCTGTGACGTTGCAGAATAGAATTCAATATGTTTGCGCTACATTAAAGTATGGGCATGACTGTGCTGGCTAATCTAATGGAGGTGTGAGCTCATTCACTTTAAACAGGTTAACACTTCTGTTAAGGCAGCGAGCGCAGTAACTTCATACGAATGGATTAAAACATCGGCACAGTGTAATTTGTAGACTGAAATTTTCAAATGACTTCGACTGAAGGCTTTGTACACACAGGGCCCTTGACCCGATATCTAATTAAAAGCGTTTGATTTCCCAGAGAAGGAGTTGCGTTTTCACGGGAAAGGTTGGCAATTGTCATGCGTTTTTGCAAAATGATACCGTGACACTACAAACCTCAGTCCACTTTGGGGTGAGGCAAAGTCATGCTTGATAAAAAAAATACATTCAGTAATCTCTACAGAAAGGACCACTGTACTGATGTCAATGCTGGCAGTCGCTGACAATAGGTGCACTCAAAATTCAATCTGATGTGTGTTATGGGGTCATACGTGCACTCCCAATATAATACAAGCATTTTGGAAAATCAAAGGGAAAGTCAATCGACAAAATACTGGAAGGAGTTAAATGTTGGTCACTTGCATTTCTATAGCAGCTTTCATGACCTCAGGACGTCCCAAAGCACTTTACAGCCAATGAAGTACTTTTGAAGTGTAGTCACTGTTGTCAATGTAGGGAACGTAGCAGCCAATTTGCGCACAGCAAGCTCCCACAAACAGCAATGAAATGATTTGCGTTTTAGGTGCTGATTGAGAGGTAAATGTTGGCCAGGAGGTCTCTTCGGCAAATAGTGCCGTGGGATCTTTTACCTCTCTCTCGATATTGCACTGGAGTGTGCTTAGATTTTGTGCTCAAGTCTCTAGAGTGGGACTCACAATCTTCTGACTCAGAGGCGAGAGTGCTACCCACTGAGCCACGGCAGACACTGGGTTGAATCTACAATATTTGGGCCCGGAATTTGTGGTCAGCGGTGCTATATAAATGCAAGTTGTTGTGGTTGTTGTTGTCTGACAGGCCTCACCTTGGGGGACACACTTAAAAGAAATCATCAAAAAACAACAAAATCATGAGGAGTCTAGACAGGGTAGATAAAAAGAAAGGGTCGAGAACCAGAGGACACAGATTCAAGGTGATTGGCAGAAGATCCAAAAGCGACATGAGGAAAAACTTTTTTTACACAGCGAGTGGTTATGATCTGGAATTCACTTCCTGAGAGGGTGGTGGGAGGCAGATTCAATCGTGGCTTTCAAAAGGGAGTTGGATAAGTACCTGAAGGAAAAGAACTGCAGGGCTAGGGGGAAAGGGCGGGGGAGTGGGACTGGCTGAAGTGCTCTTGCAGAGAGCCGGCACGGGCTCGACGGGCCAAATGGCCTCCTTCTGTGCTGTAACCATTCTATGATTCTATGATTCTAAAAGTGAGGAAAGGAACTGTTGAACGCAGTGTTCAGATTTTCACAGTAATAGTGCACCTTCCTGGGCAATTGCCAATTTTAAAAACTAGAGATTTCCATTCTGAGGTCACCTATGTTGTTCAGCTTTTCCTTCCTTTTACCTTTTAAAAGTAAAAAAAAAGTTTGTTCATTAAAAAAAATGCTAATGGCGTTAGAAAATAGTTAACAATGGCATTGGATTAAGTTGCTCAGGCATGTGCAGACTAGAAACGATAAAGATCATTTTTGCGACTGTCAACCAATAGAAAAACAGATAATAGAAACAGAAAATGCTGGAAACACTCAGCAGGTCAGACAGCATCCGTGGAGAGAGAAACAGAGTTAACGTCTCAGGTCGATGACCCTGTTCCATCTCCAGCTTTTTCCAGTTTTGACGAAGGGTCATCGACCTGAAACGTTAACTCTGTTTCTCTGTCCACAGATGTTGCCTGACCTGCTGAGTATTTCCAGCATTTTCTGTTTTTATTTCAGATTTCCAGCATCTGCAGTATTTTGCTTTTGTAGGAAAACCGGTCGTACTGGTTCCCTCCAAATACGCACACGCAGAGGTCAAAACAGCTGAGGAGAGAAGTGAATAAGGATTTACTGTGGAAAGGTACATTTGAGTTTGGGTTGAGCTGATCTCCCTAAAATGGGACTTAATTTCAATATTCCAATCCTTTCAGCCAATCGGCTGGTCTGAACTGATCTCCACCGATCTGGTCTAGAGCTTCTTCTCAGATACCTGAGACAGAACCCAAGTTTTAGTAGCTCATCCGAAGGCAGCCACTTTTCCCAAACAATGCGTTATCTTCATAAAATGAAGCGTCCATCTAGATTATATGCACAAGTTCCACTTATATAGTGCCTTTAAGGTAAAGAGAACTTGCATTTATAGCGGACTTTTCATGTACCATGCCACGTACCAAAGCAGATATGATGCTGCCTGCATGCTGACACAAACAACCAATGCTGCAGCGACCAGATCACGGGTGTAGTCCAGAGCACCCCATTATCCTGATAAGTTGAGAAGTTTGTCAGCAGTGAAGATGGGTGAAAGGTGAGACAATGTGGGTTTATTTTGCAACCGGGATGCAACGATTCTTTTATTTTTCCATGAAGGAATAGAAATTGCTACAGACAGGTCAGTTAGCATCTAAAAAAGAGTAAGACAGGTTAATGGTTTGGGGAGTTAATATTTTGGTCCCACACAAAATGCTAACCCCAATGTTCTCTCTCTCGGGGCATTGGGGGGCGGGGGTTTAAAAACAAAGCATAAAGAACAAAAAACGCAGAGCAGGACAGTCAGCATCTGAACGAGAAAGGTAGTACGAAAACACTCTTTAAATACTAGTAAAACAGTCATCTACCTTGTATGATAATGTGTTACCACAGACGTTTGCAGCAAAGAGGTCATTCGGCCCATTGTGCCTGTGCTAGCTCTTTGCTACATCATTGTCTGGCTCAACCATTCCCTGTTGCAAAACATCCCCTGCTCCAACAATCACTGGACCAAAGGAAATAGTCTTACCCTATTCACTCAAACAAAACCCTCCATAATTTTTAACACCTCTATCAAAACTCCTCTTAGCCTTCTCTGCTGCGGTGGACATAGTCCCAAGGGGTAGTGTGAAGCTCACCCACCTGGCAGGAACCTGACGGGATCGGACTGGCCGACTCCTTGACACACCCGCCCAACGTTGCATTCTGTTGACTCCCATGCACAGTAAAATGGGGATGTGAAACACGCATCCGACCTGGTCCCATCAGTCCCCTCCGGGAGAGTATCTCAAGTCTCCCCTAATCATAGAATCATAGAATGATACAGCGCAGAAGGAGGCCATTCGGCCCATCGTGCCTGTGCTGGCTCTTTGGTAAGGTGCTCCAATTAGTCCCACTCCCCTGCTCTTAACCCATAGCCCTGCAAATGTATTACCTTTAAGTATGTATCCAATCCTCTTTTGAAAGTTACCATTGAATCTGCTTCTACCACCCTTTCAGGCAGTGCATTCCAGATCATAACCACTCACTGCGTAAAAAATATGTTTCCTCATGTCGCCCCTGGTTCTTTTGCCAATCACCTTAAAACTGGTTACCGAGCCTGGAAACAGTTTCTCTTCATTTACTCGGTCAAAACCCTTGATGATTTTGAACCTCTCAATCAAATCTCCTCTTAGTCTTCTCTGCTCTAAGGGGAACAACCCCAGCTTCTCCAGTCTCTCCACATAACTGAAGTCCCTCATCCCTGGTACCATTCTAGTAAATCTCCTCTGCACCCTCGCCAAGGCCCTGACATCCTTCCTAAAGTGCGGTGCCCAGAGTTGGACACAATACTCCAGCTGGGGCCTAACCAGTGTTTTTTTTCAAAGGTTTAGCATAATTTCCTTGCTTTTGTGCTCTATGCCTCTATTAATAAAGCCAAAGATCCCATATGCTTTATTAACAGCCTTCTCAACTTATCCTGTCACTTTCAAAGATTTGCGCACCCAGCCCCCCCCCCCAGGTCCCTCTGTTCCTGCACCCCCTTTAAAATTGTACCAGTTATTGAATATTGCCTCTCCTCATTCTTCCTACCAAAATGTATCACTTCACACTTCTCTGCGTTAAATTTCATCTGCCACATGTCTGCCCATTTCACCAGCCTGTGAAAGATGTTGGCCGAGAAATTCGTCTTGGTCGGTGGCACAAAAAACGGGCGGTACCGGATCAGCCGTCTGTTATCCGCAGCGCCTGATATTCCATCCATTCACTGCTGTGGAACTGAATATCAGACGCTGCGTACAAGGGGCGGCCAATCCGATTCCGCCCGTTTTGCGCCACAAGACGAATTTCTAGGCCAACTTCCCACCTGACCCCCAAACCTACCCGTTTTTGGGGGTTAAAAATTACCCCACCCTCCCGTGTTTCAGTCAGTCCTGTCAAGGAGCTCCTCCAGACTGTTGACAGGTCCCACCTCAAGCATTAACCTCTTCTTCTGCTTCAGATGCTGGCTGCCCTGATGTCCAACGTCACCATTTTATGTTTTTAATTCGCCATTTCGAGGAATGTTGTGGGGGGGGGGGGGGTTTTCTTTTGATCTCTACTGATTCGCTTTTATCGTCTGTTCATTCTTTGTCGTTTTTATTTAGGGGTTTCGTTTTGCAGCCTTTATTGGAAGGGTTAAAGTCAGAAGAAGTAGAAATCGTTACACCTCCCGGACAATGAACACTGTGCGGAGTTAATGTCAAACAGGGAGAGGGAGAAAAAAAAACTGACGTCAACAGCAGCACAACCCACCTCATCTGTGTGTGAAACATTGAATTAACCGCATCATGACTGGAAAACAAAATCAAAATCTACATTTCACAACCAAAAGAAAAATAAATAAATCACACACAACAACAACAACTTGTAATTATATAGCGCCTTTAACGCAGTAAAACGTCCCAAGGTGCTTCACAGCAGCGCTATCAAACACCGAGCCACATAAAGAGATATTATGACAGGTGACTTGCAGGTTTTACGGAGCGTCTTAAAGGAGCAGAGAGAGGTAGACAGCAATGTTCCCTCTTATATTTTTTTTGGGGTGTGCGGCCCCTTTAAGGTTCTGCGTGGCCCATTCAAAGTTTCACGCGTGCGCCCAAACTTTACATTGAAAAAGCCGGTCCCGTGCTGTGTGGGACCGGCAGAGAGATGTGCGGCCGCGTCGCCATGCACCTTATAGGGAATATCGGTAGAGAGGCGGAGAGGTTTAGGGAGTGAATTCCAGAGTCTAGGGCCCAGGCAGCTGAATGCACGTCCACCAATGGTGGAGCGATTAAAATCGGGGATGCTCAAGAGGCCCGAATTAGAGCAACGCAGCGATCTCGGTGGGTTGTGAGTGTTGGAGGAGGTTACAGAGATAGGGAGGGGGGGTGGGTGGCGAGGCCATGGAGGGATTTGACCGCTAGGATGAGAATTTTAAAATCGAGGCGTTGCCGGACCGGGAGCCAAGGTGGGCCACAGCGAGCACAGGGATGATGGGCGATCGGGACTTGGTGTGAGTTAGGATACGGGCAGCAGGATTATGGATGAGCTCAAGTTGATGTAGGGTGGAAGATGGCAGGCCGGCCAGGGGAGCATTGGAATACTAAACATCAACACCCTGATTAATGACAACTATGAATGCCTGGAACTGAGGATATGAAAAGTAGGTGATATGAAAAGTAGGTTTTTCTTGGCTTCTCTCCAACACCTGCCCCATTGAGCCACCTAGCGAAAGGTTTATCTAGCCTTCACCCAAAGATGACTCGTCACCTATGTTTCTTTGCCATCGGGCTTGGTATCCAGAGACAGCAACAAGGTGACAAGTACTGCAAAAGATGCCTGTTTTCTCCCCACATTACCTCAGAGGAATAAGTGATCCCTGTTAGTATTTGAAACTCGGGCCTGCTGGGCCCCAATCCAGCACTCTTACGCAACTGAGCTACCCACATTTCCCTGTAATAAATTAAAGTGTTCTTAGCCACCCAGGAGATGTCAAACATGACGTTTTGGGAGCTGAAAGACATTCCACCCCCTCACAAGTTTTCAAAATCTGCAGGTAAAAAAAAAGAACTATTTATGCGGTAAATTTCCCCTGTTGAATGTCACACGGAATCAGCGAAAGCGTTTTAATTTACCGGGGCTTCACTGTAGGCTATGTGGGTAATTGAGCCATCCAATAGTGTGTTACTGAACCCCCCTAAGTCATGAGAGCCCCAGGACTGATCGCTGCTCATTGCTAAGTTAGCTGGGACAGCAGTATAGCAACCAGAATTGGGCCTCAGTATTCCCGGTGACTTTCCCTGCGGGAAAATGCTGAGTGCGGACATCAGGACAGGATGGAGGTAGGGATTGTGAAGCCCCCCACAGGCGAATAGCTGGTCACCACACTCAGTCTGGGCTCACACATAAAGGATAATCACGTTAGACAGACACTGTGGGTCTGACAATGACCTTGAATTTGTGAGTCAGCACCTTCACAGGAGGTCGGAGAAAAACTGATGGGCGGGAAGCTGAGTTTCCTTATTCACAGAGGGCAATTGATTGCAAGTTCGTGATCTTTTTTACTTGTAGGAGTACACGGAGTACGATCTTCGAAGGCCGCAATAAAGTCTAGAACATCTGCTGGTTCTCGCGGCGACAGTCAGGCATCCCGGGAGCAGAGAGCCTGAAATTTGGTGTGAAATTCATCCTTTGGTTGCATGGCAACCTCTAATGGAGCAGGGGGGTGAGGGGCTGGTGGGCGCCTCTTCCACCCACCTCCCCCCATCGCCAGTTTCCCCCCTCCCCCCCTTGCACCATCCCAATGGTTTGTGGGATGTGACTGGGGCGAGGGACTCTGGGAATCCTGCAAGGTGAGCCACTGTTACCGCCAGCAGTATGCCTGTGTGTCGGAAGCAGGCAAATGTTTCACACGGGCCGTGTGTGGACCCCATATTATATAAGGCCCTGGCGAGACCACACCTGGAGTACTGTGTACAGTTTTGGTCTCCTTACCTAAGGAAGGATATACTTGCCATAGAGGGAATGCAACGAAGGTTCACCAGACTGATCCCTGGGATGGGGGGATTGTCCTATGAGGAGAGATTGAGTAGACTAGGCCTATATTCTCTAGAGTTTAGAAGAATGAGAGGTGAGCTCATGGAAACATACAACATTCTTACAGGGCTTGACAGTGTAGATGCAGGGAGGATGTTTCCCCTGGCTGGGGAGTCTAGAACCAGGGGTCACAGTCTCAGAATAGGAGGTCAGCCATTTAGGACTGAGATGAGAAGAAATGTCTTCACTCAGAGGGTGGTGAATCTTTGGAATTCTCTACCCCAGAGGGCTGTGGAGGCTCAGTCATTGAGTATATTCAAGACAGGGATTGATAGACTTTTGAACATTAAGGAAATCGAGGGATATGGGGATAGTGCAGGAAAGTGGAGATGAGATAGAAGATCAGCCATGATCTTATTGAACGGCGGAGCAGGCTCGAAGGACCAAATGGCCGACTCCTGCTCTTATTTCTTATGTTCTTATGTTCTTATATAATTTTTGATAGATTTTTGTTAGGCAAAGCTATTAGGGGTTACGGAATCAAGGCGGGTAGATGGTGTTGCGGTGCAGATCAGCCAAGATTTAATTGAATGGCAGAACAGGCTGGATGGGCTGAATGGCCTACTCCTGCTCCTATAATTCACTAACTACCCTTTGTCAACACCAAGTTACAATATAATGCAATAGCAGCCTAATATGTACCAGTACGTACTGATGTGCCTCAATGAATCCAAGACTCGACGTTAACGGAGCAAAGCAAGGCTTTTATTAACTAAGAAAGTAACACACAGTTCCCATCCAAAGATCTGCTGCACTGTCTGTGAGACAGTGCAGCCTGCTTAAGTAGTGGCCAGGTATGGGCGGAGCCCTACACACAATACAGTACCGGAGGGGAAATGAAACTGAAACTAAACTAAACACAGAGAATACAGTGCCTGATGAACGGCATATTTCATCACACGTACAAATCACGTTGCCTTTGGCTCAATTGCTTACATTCAGATAGATTTCACCCTCCCCAGAAAAATAATGTTCATGCATCTATTTTTACCTCTTTATTCTAATGAATGACTTATCCTGTTCACTTACTTGCCATTGTTCAATATAACAGTGCAGTTTGGCCAGCAGTCGTGATTGACAAGGCAGAGGTTTGGAAATAATCCGACTCCCACAGCCTGCAATCCACGTTGGTCGCTGATTGTAAAACCGTTGCAGTTTATCTGGAGAATTAAAAACATAAGTTTAAAAAAAATATGAAATCCTGCGCTGCCTCTCTTTTCTAGATTGTTGATTATTTTTCCTCCTCCTTAAATAAAGAACTTGCATTTCTATAGCGCCTTTCACGACCTCAGGACGTCCCAAAGTGCTTTACAGCCAATGAAGTACTTTTGAAGTGCAGTCACTGTTGTAATGTGGGAAATGCGGCAGTCAAGTTGCGCACAGCAAGATCCCACAAACAGCAATGTGATAATGACCAGATCATCTGTTTTTGTTATGTTGATTGAGGGATAAATATTGGCCAGGACACCGGGAAGAACTCCCCTGCTCTTCTTTGAAATAGTGCCATGGGATCTTTTATGTCCACCCGAGAGAGCAGACGGGGCCTCGGTTTAACATCTCATCCAAAAGACGGCACCTCTGACAATGCAGCGCTCCCTCAGCACTGCACTGGAGTGTCAGCCTAGCTTTATGTGTTCAAGTTCCTGGAGTGGGATTTGAACCCACAACCTTCTGACTCGGAGGCGAGATGTGCTACCCACTGAGCCACAGCTACAGGAACTGCTGTGTATTAATTTTCTAAAAATTCTTGGGCCTAGCTTGTACCCAGCACATTTCAAAGTGTCAAAATTATATATGTGTGTATATATATAAAAAAGCAAAGACTTGTATTTATATAGTGCCTTTTATTGCTCATCCCCAGTTGCCCAGAGGTGGTGATGGCGGGGGGTGGTTGGGCCTTCTCTGTGAGCCTCTGCAGTCTTTGTGGTGATTCATAGATTCATCGAAGATAGGAGCAGGAGTAGGCCATTCAGCCCTTCGAACCTGCTCCGCCATTCAATGAGATCATGGCTGATCGTCCAATTTCAGGACCCTGTCCCTGCCTTCTCCCCATATCCCTTGATCCCTTTAGCCTCAAGAAATATATCCAACTCCTTCTTGAATATATTTAATGAACTGGCCTCCACCGCCCTCTGTGGCAGAGAATTCCACAGGTTCACCGCTCTCTGGGTGAAGAAATTCCTCCTCATTTCAGTCCTAAATGGCTTACCCCTTATCCTTAGACTATGACCCCTGGTTCTGGACTCCCCGGCCATCAGAAACATCCTTCCTGCATCTAGTCTGTCCAGACCTGCCAGAATTTTATAGGTTTCGATGAGATCCCCTCTCAATCTTCTAAACTCCAGTGAGTATAAGCCAAATCGACACAATCTCTCCTCATACGTCATTCCTGCCATCCCAGGTATCAGCCTGGTGAATCGTCGCTGCACTCCTTCCATGGCAAGAACGTCCTTCCTCAGGTAAGGTGACCAAAACTGCACACAATACTCAAGGTGCGGTCTCACCAAGGCCCTGTACAACTGTAGCAAGACATCCTTGTTCCTGTACTCGAACCTTCTTGCTACGAAGGCCAATATACTATTTGCCTTCTTAACCGCCTGCTGCACCTGTATGCTTACCTTCAGCGACTGGTGCACAATAACACCCAGGTCTCTTTGCACTTCCCCTTCTCTCAATCTATTGCCATTCAAATAATAATCTGCCTTCCTGTTTTTGCCACCAAAGTGGATAACCTCACATTTATCCACATTATAGTGCATTTGCCATGTTTCTGCCCAATCACCCAACCTATCCAAATCATACTGGAGTTTCACGACATCCTCCTCACAGCTTACCCTCCCACCCAGCTTTGTGTCGTCTGCAAATTTGGAGATATTACATCCAATTCCCTCGTCCAGATCATTAATATATATTGTGAACAGCTGGGGCCCTAGGACCGATCCTTGTGGTACCCCACTAGTCACTGCCTGCCACTCGGAAAATGACCCGTTTATTCCAACTCTTTGCTTTCTGTCCGCCAACCAGTTCTCTATCCAAGTCAATACCTTGCCCCCAATCCCATGTGCCTTAATTTTGCACGCTAATCTCTTATGTGGGACCTTATCGAAAGCCTTCTGAAAGTCCAAATACACCACATCCACTTGTTCTCCCTTATCTATTTTACTAGTTACATCGTCAAAAAATTCCAGTAGATTAGTCAAGCATGATTTACCTTTTGTAAATCCATGTTGACTTTGTCCGATCCAGTCACTGCTTTCCAAGTGCTCTGCTATTACATCTTTTATAATAGACTCTAGCATTTTCCCCACTACCGATGTCAGGCTTACCGGTCTATAATTCCCCGCTTTTTCTCTACCACCTTTTTTGAATAGTGGGGTAACATTAGCTACCCTCCAATCCATGGGTACCGTTCCAGAATCTATCGAGTTCTGGAAGATGACCAGCAATGCATCTACTATTTCTAGGGCCACTTCCTTAAGTACCCTGGGATGTAGACCATCAGGCCCTGGGGATTTATCGGCCTTCAGTCCCATCAATTTTCCTAACACCATTTCCCACAATGGTGCTCGGCAGAGAATACCAGGATTCTGGCTCAGTGACGATGAAGCGACAGCAATGTCCAAGTCAGGATGGTGTGTGACTTGGAGGAGAAGTCAGAGGTGTTTCTATGTGATGGTGTCCCCACAACATTGCTGCTCTAGTGCTTTTTGGCGGTGGCGGTCACAGGGTGGTCAGTTGTAATGATTTTAATAAGGAAGTGATTGATGGTTTCTGTTCCTGTTTGGGCAGAGCGAGCGCGGTGCCTTGTGCCCCTTCCCCTTTTCACATTCAGTGTCAAGGGCCAGTCTCTGTAGATGTTCTGGGACTTGCTGTGTAATCTGGGAAACCCAGAGTGTAAATGCATGAGACCAGTCCCATCAATTAACTTTCCCTGAACAGACGACCTCAACCCAGCGGCAGATTTGTAGATCCACATTTTTGTGTGTGTCAGCTGTGGCTCAGTGGGCAGCACTCTCGCCTCTGAGTCAGACGGTTGTGAGTTCAGAGTCCCCACTCCAGAGACTTCAGCACAAAATCTAGGCTGACACTCCCAGTGGCAGCACTGAGGGGGCGCTGCACTCTCAGAGGCGCCGACTTTCAGATGAGATGTTAAACCGAGGCCCCCGTCAGCCCTCTCGGGCAGATGTAAAAGATCCCATAACACTATTCGAAGAGGAGCAGGGGAGTTCTCCCTGGTGTCCTGGCCAATATTTATCTCTCAACCAACACACCAAAAGACAGATGAACTGGTCATTTTCACAGTGCTGTTTTTAGGAGCTTGCTGTGCGCAAATTGGCTGCTGCGTCTCCTACATGACAACAAAAGCGAGACTTCAAAAGTACTTCACTGGCTGTAACCTGCTTTGGGATGTCCTGAGGTTGTGAAAGGCGCTATATAAATGCAAGTTCTTTCTTTCTTTCTTTTGGTCTACAATGCCATTGATTCCCAGAATGTCGGGTTATTTTCACTATGGACAGCAGCCAACAGAGGGAGAACGGTGAACCAGCTGTTGGTTACCCTACTCCAGTGTAAAAATGCCTATCAAGTACCGCGGGATTAGGGATGTCTTGTTATTGGCCAGCATTCAGGAACAATATTCTGGCGCCACTGAAATCACTCTGCATGGCTCTGCTCTGATTCCACTGGATGAACGCCTGTTCAGGAGATGACTTGTGCAAACATTTAAGAGCATTGTCCTTTCATCCAGCCCCAAAATGAATGGGGTGAAAGCCACCTGTCCCTACCAGCTGTAACGGTCCTGTGTGAATTGAACGGCAGCAGTCTGAGCCAAGCTTCGACTGGGCGCAAGTCTATGGCATGAAATGACTCAGAATTCTCCCCCTCCACTCCAATTGAACAGAACACCAGCAATATTACACAGTATTACATAATATTTACAGCACAGGTACAGGCCATTCAGCCCAACAGGTCTATGCTGATATATATGCTCACCCGAGCCTCCTCCCACCTTATGTGATCTTGCCCTATCTACATATCCTTCTATTCAACATCACAAAAAAAAGCAGGGTATCTGGTTATTATCACATTGCTGTTTGTGGGAGCTTGCTGTGTGCAAATTGGCTGCCGTGTTTCTTATATTACAACAGTGACTACACTTCAAATGTACTTCATTCACTTTGGGACTTCCTGAGGTCGTGAAATGAGCATTATAAATTCAACTCTCTGTCTGTCTGTCTGCCTGCCTGTCTGCCTGTCTGTCTGTCTGTCTGCCTGTCATTCTCTCTTTCTCTCTTTCGTTCTGTCTTTCTTTCTTTGATTTTTTCTTTTGTTTCTCCCTCGTGTATTTATCTAGCTTAGCCTTAAAGGCATCTGTGCTATGCTTGTTTACAGGTTGATTCCTAGAATGTTGGGTTATTTTCACTATGGACAGCAGCCAACAGAGGGAGAACGGTGTTGGGGTTGGTTACCCTACTCCAGTGTAAAAATGCCTATCGAGTACAGCGGGATTAAGGATGTCTTGTTATTGGCCAGCATTCAGAAACAATTTTCTGGTGCCACTCAAATTTGTTGGAGTACAGTTCTACAGCTCCATCAGTGCCTAGCCTAAATGGTCATCCCTCATCTATAAGCCTAGACAGGAAGTATCAGCAGGCTATTCAACCCAGGTGGAGGGGAATCACAAACGCGTCTGATCCTCTCCTCACACACTGCGCACTTCCAGCAAGAGGCAGTGCATAATGATCAGGAGCTGGGACTCCCTAACCCAGGAGTGCCTCTGTCAGTTGTCGCATAGACTGGTGATTTTCCTGGTTACTCACCAGCTGACCCATCGGGACAGCTCAATAGTCAGTTCTGATTCATTTATCGAATACGTTTGGGTCCTTACATGACATGGTGAATCACGAGGAGACACTAGTGAAGCTGGAAATGTCTACACTGGAGAAAAGGCAGCTGAGGAGGCATCTTATTGACATTTTCCAGATATACTTACCCCAATTCAACCTGCAAGTTCCCCTCCAAGTCACACACAATCCTGACTTGGAAATATATCGCCGTTCCTTCATCGCCAGGTACTGTCCCCCTCTCCCTCAAATCTGCCGTCATCACCCGCTCCTCAAAAAAACCAACCCTTGACCCCTCCATCCTTGTAACTACCGCCCCATCTCCAGCCTCCCTTTCCTCTCCAAATTCCTTGAACATATTGTCACCTATTAAATCCGTGCCCATCTTTCCCACAATTCCATGTTTGAATCCCTCCAATCAGGTTTCCGCCCTTGCCACAGTACCGAAACGGCTCTCATCAAAGTCACAAATGATATCCTTTGTGACTGTGACAAAGGTAAACTATCCCTCCTTGTACTTCTTGACTTGTCTGCGGCCTTTGACACGGTTGACCACTCCATCCTTCTCCAACACCTCCCCACCGTCGTCAAGCTAGGTGGGATTGCACTCACCTGGTTCCATTCTTATCTATCTAATCATAGCCAGAGAATCACCTGCAACGGCTTCTCTTCCCGCTCCCGCATCGTTACCTCTGGTGTCCCCCAGGGATCTATCCTTGGCCCCCTCCTATTTCTCATCTACATGTTGCCTCTTGGTGACATCATCCAAAAACACAGCATCAGTTTCCACATGTACACTGACGACACCCAGCTCTACCTCACTACCTCTTCTCTCGACCCCTCCACGGTATATAAATTCTCAGACTGCTTGTCCGACATCCAGTTCTGGATGAGCAAAAGTTTTGTCCAGTTAAATATTGGGAAGACCGAAGCCATTGTTTTCGGTCCCCGCCACAAACTCTGTTCCCTAGCCACTGACTCCATCCCTCTCCCTAACATCTGACTGAGGCCGAACCACACGGTTCGCAACCTTGGTGTCATATTTGACCCTGAAATTAGCTTCCGACCACATATCCACAGCATAACAAAGACCGCCTACTTCCTTCTCCGTAACATCGCCCGTCTCCGCCCCTGCCTCAGCTCATCTGCTGCTGAAACCCTCATCCATGCCTTTGTTACCTCTAGACTTGACTATTCAAATGCACTCCTGGCCGGCCTCCCATCTTCCACCCTACGTGAACTTGAGGTCATCCAAAACTCGGCTGCCCATGTCTTAACTCGCACCAAGTCCCGTTCGCCCATCTCCCCTGTGCTCACTGACCTACACTAGCTCCCAGTTAAGCAGCGCCTCGATTTCAAAATTTTCATCCTTGTTTTCAAATCCCTCCATGGCCTCGCCCCTTCCTATCTCTGTAATCTCCTTCAGCCCCACCCCCCCCCCCCCCGAGATATCTGCGCTCCTCTAATTCTGCCCTCTTGAGCATCCCTGATTATAATCACTCAACCTTTGGTGGCCGTGCCTTCTGTTGCCTAGGCCCTAAGATCTGGAATTCCCTGCCTAAACCTCTCCGCCTCGCTACCTCTCTTTCCTCCTTTAAGACGCTCCTTAAAACCTACCTCTTTGACCAAGCTTTTGGTCACCTGCCCTAATTTATCCTTCTGTGGCTCGGTGTCAAATTTTTTGTCTTAAAATGCTCCTGTGCAGCGCCTTGGGACGTTTTACTACTTTAAAGGTGCTATATAAATACAAGTTGTTGTTGCTGTTGTTGTTGCTGGGTCAAAACCCTGGAACTCCCTCCCTAACAGCACCGTGGGAGTACCTTCACCACATGGACTGCAGTGGTTCAAGAAGGCGGCTCACCACCACCTTCTCAAGGAAGCTGCGATCGCCAGTGACTTAATAAAAAATAAAGAAAGACTTGCATTTACACAGCGCCTTTCACGACCACTGGATTTCGCAAAGTGCTTTACAGCCAATGAAGTACTTTTTGAAGTGGAGTCACTGTTGTAATGTAGGAAACGCAGCAGCCAATTTGCACACAGCAAGGTCCCACACACAGCAATGTGATAATGACCAGATAAAACTGCTTTAGATATTCATTTAACTGGGGCCGAGTGGGGGTGGGTTTGGGGGAGGGGGGTCGGAGCTAGGATAATCAGCTTTGCATGTATTGGCGGAGCGGCGCAAAAGTCCCACAAAATTATGCCTCACCGTGAATAATGGTGCAACTCACTTATGTCTCCAGGAAATTCTACACCTACGAGACTACATAAAGCGCCGTCAAAAGGAAGTGGAAGTGGAAATTCAGTTCTCATTACAAGGAATTTTAGCCCAACTTCAGAAGGGCCCCTCTTGCATCAGATTGCCATTTCAATCTCCCACACCAGTCACCGTGGTCTCTCTAAATGAGATTACCTTGTGCCAAATCAAGCCAATGTGTGGTGTGGCCCACTCCCACTCGAGACTTGGCTCAGAATGCCCAAATTCATTTGCATCCAAACATTCTAATCATCCCATCAGTTTGGGCTGGGTTCGAGCACAGATCCCAGTGGTGAAAGGTGGGAGGTGCTAACCCATTGCGCCACAGTGATTGGAATTTCAAATTACTACAGTTATACAGGGCCTTGGTGAGACCACACCTGAAGTACGGTGTGCAGTTTTGGTCTCCTTACCTAAGAAAGGATATACTTGCCATAGAGGGAGTGCAGCGAAGGTTCACCAGACTGATTCCTGGGATGGCAGGACTGTCGTATGAGGAGAGATTTGGTCAACTAGGCCTGTATTCACTAGAGTTTAGAAGAATGAGGGGGGATCTCATTGAAACATATAAAATTCTGACAGGGCTAGACAGACTGGATACAGGGAGGATGTTTCCCCTGGCTGTGGGGGGGGTTTAGAACGAGGGGTCACAGTCGCAGGATACGGGGTTGGACATTTAGGACTGAGATGAGGAGAAATTTCTTCACTCAGAGGGTGATGAACCTGTGGAATTCTCTACCACAGAAGGCTGTGGAGGCCAAGTCACTGAATATATTTAAGAAGGAGATAGATAGGTTTCTAGACACAAGGGGCATCAAAGGGTATGGGGAGAGAGCGGGAATATGGTATTGAGATAGAGGATCAGCCATGATCATATTGAATGGCGGAGCAGGCTCGAAGGGCCAAATGGCCAACTCCTGCTCCTATTTTTCTATGTTTCTATGTTTCTATTAATTTACCTGACTATTTGTAATACCAAATAACCCAGCATAACAAGAATTAGCTCCCAGCACTGCCTTTGTCCTTGAAAGTTATTTCTAGAAGGTTCTTCATTTAGTAGGCTGAGGTCACTGATTCCACACAACTTACCACTCCAAATATGTGGGATATGGACTGCGTGTCAAAGTGCTGGTTGTTTGAGTGCCAGCAACTGCGGAAAATGTCAACGTCCAATGTTAGCTGTTCCTTCTCTTCCTCGCTAAGGTCATCCACGTGGTCCTGGAGTTCCTCGAGGGATGAGATGTGGTCTTCAGAGACAACGTCGCCCTCTCTCGCCATCCGCCACAAGATACGGGAAGCCAGTCTAAGAGCAACACAGAATTATAGAATCACAGAATCACACAGCGCAGGAGGAGGCCATTCCGACCATCGTGCCCGTGCCGGCTCTTTGAAAGAGCGATCCAATTAGTCCCACTCACCTCCCCCCCCCCCACCCGCTCTTTCCCCAGAGCCCAGCAAATTTTCACGGTCACCTACCTCTGCCGTGCCTATAATCCTAGAATCACACAGCACGGGAACATAAGAACATAAGAAATAGGAGCAGGAATAGGCCACTTGGCCCCTCGAGCCTGCTCCGCCATTCAATAAGATCTTGGCTGATCTTGGGCTCAAAACCACTTCCCAGCCCACTCCCCATAACCCTTCACTCCCTTATCTTGCAAAAATTTGTCTATCTCCACTTTAAATGCATTTAATGACCCAGCCTCCACAGCGCTCTGGGGCAGAGAATTCCACAAATTTACGACCCTCTGAGAGAAGAAGTTCTTCCGCATCTCAGTTCTAAAAGGGCGACTCTTTATTCTGAGACTGTGCCCCCGAGTTCTAGATTTCCCCATGAGGGGAAACATCCTCTCTGCATCTACCCTGTCGAGCCCCCTCAGTTTCTTATATGTTTCAATAAGATCACCTCTCATTCTTCTAAATTCCAATGAGTATAGGCCTATGGACCATTGTGCCTGTGCCAGCTCCTTGAAGGAACGATCCAATTAGTCCCACTTTCCCCATAGCCCTGAAGATTTTTCCTCTTCAAGTATTTATCCAATTCACTTTTTAAAGTTACCATTGAATCTGTTTCCACCACCCTTTGAGGCAGCCCGATCAAGATCACAACAGCTCACTGTGTTAAAAAAAAATCTTCTCAACTCTCCTCTGATTCTTTTGCCAATTACCTTAATTCTGTGTCAAATTTGTTTTCTCTTATAAACTCCTGTGAAGCGCCTTGGGATGTTTTACATTCAAGCTGCTATATAAGTACAAGTTGTTGTTATTGTTGTGTCCTCTGGTTACCAACCCTCCTGCCAGTGGAAACAATTTCTCCTTATTTACTCTATCAAAACCCCTCATAATTTTGAACATGTTTATCAAATCTCTTCGTAACCTTCTCTGTTCTAAAGCGAACAATCCCAGCTTCTCTAGTCTCTCCACATAACTAAAGCCCCTCATCCCTGATGCCATTCTAGTAAATCTCCTCTGCACCCTCTCCAAGGCCTTAGCATTCTTCCTAAAGTGTGGTGCCCAGAATTGGGCACAATACTCCAGCTGATCAGTTTCGGATTGCCCTAGCACAGACACGATAGGCTAAATGACATTCTCCTGTACAACAGCAAAAGTAAATGTGCATTTATATTGCTTTTAAAATCAGAAAAATATCCCAGGGCAATTCACAGAAGTGTAACCAGTCAAAACTCACTGCCGAGCCAAAGAGGGAGATATGGGGACAGGTGACCTAGAGCTTGGTCAGAGAGGTGGAGGGTCTTAAAGGAGGAGAGAGCGGTGAAGAGGCAGCGAGGTTTAGGAAGAGAATTCCAGAGCTCTGGGCCTTGGCAGCTGAAGGCATGGCCACCAAAAGCGGGTGGAAGATGTGCAAGAGGCCTGAGTTGGCACAACTCACAGATCTTGGTGAGACCACATCTTGAATATTGTGTGCAGTTTTGGTCGCCTTATCTGAGGAAGGATGTTCTTGCCATGGAAGGAGTTCAGCGAAGATTCACCAGGCTGATACCTGGGATGGCAGGAATGACGTATGAGGAGAGATTGGGTCGATTGGGCTTATACTCGCTGGAGTTTAGAAGAATGAGAGGGGATCTCATTGAAACTTATAAAATTCTGACAGGACTGGACAGACTAGATGCAGGAAGGATGTTCCCAATGGTCGGGAAGTCCAGAACCAGGGGTCACAGTCTAAGGATAAGGGGTAAGCCATTTAGGACAGAAATGGGGAGGAATTTCTTCACCCAGAGAGTGGTGAACTTGTGGAATTCTCTACCACAGAAGGCAGCAGAGGCCAATTCATTAAATATATTCAAGAAGGAGTTGGATATATTTCTTAAGGCTAAAGTGATCAAGGGATATGGGGAGAAAGCAGGGACCGGGTACTGAATTTGGATGATCAGCCATGATCGCATTGAATGGCGGAGCACGTTCGAGGGGCCGAATGGCCTACTCCTGCTCCTATCTTCTATATTTCTATGTTTCTATGTTGGTCAGTTGTAGGGCTGCAGAAGGTTAGAGAGATAGTGAGAGACAAAGCCATGAAGGGATTTAAACAGGAGGATGAGAATTGTAAGTAATATACTGTGAACTCCTGTGGTTCTATGATTCCACATGGCGGCAGTCACCTTCCAGTTCCATCCATTACATGTAAGAGATACAAAAATATGAAAAAGGACAATTAAAGACCAGCTGGTCCATCAAGCCTGTCCCATCATGGCATGGTGTAACTTCGGAACTCTTCCACCCTTATTCCACCCCATAGCCCCCACCCCCCCGCAAACACAACCATGTGATCACCTGGGAGAGGCAAAAAAAATCAGAGGAAAAAAACCTTAGATGAAATATAGTAATAAAGTTATATATTTGAGTGCCAGGCTGCTCTATCAGATGAATCTCCCTGGCATAGCTCCCGTACTAATAACGAAACCAGAAGAGCATCTTCTCCAACACATGGCTACTAAACGTTTCCTCCCTTCGCTTGGTTGTTGACTTTAGACACTTGCAAATCAGCGATTGTACCAACCTGTTAGAGAAATATGCAAATTTTGGTTTAGGGCTGGGGGAAGGGAGGGAAGTAGCAGAGGCAGTTGAAAGGCATCTGTGTAAACAGTAACCTGGGGAAGGTATTCTGTAGTATCATAAACAAAAGACTTATAAACTTCCTTGAGGAGCACAATGTCTTGAGTAAAAGCCAAATTGGATTCCTGCCAAACTATAGAACATTAGATCATATCTTCACCCTGCAGACCCTAATCGACAAACACGTTCATCAAAACAAGAGCAAAATCTACGCATGCTTTATAGATTTCCAGAAGGCTTTCGATTCCATCTGGCACGACGGTTTATTCCTGAAACTTATCGAAATCGGGGTAGGGGGAAAAACATATGATGTAATTAAATCAATGTATACAAACAACAAATGTGCAGTTAAAATTGGAGACAAACAAACAAAATACTTCCCACAGGAGCAGGGGGTGACGCAGGGCTTGCCAATCTCACCGACACTCATTAATATTTACATAAATGAATTGGCAAAACTACTTGAACAATCTACAGCACCCGGCCTCACCCTATACGAATCCAAGGTTAAATTCCTCCTCTATGCAGATGACCTGGTTCTGCTGTCACCAATTAAGGAGGGTCTACAGCAGAACCTGGATCTGCTGGAGTCGTACTGCCAGACTTGGGCCCGGACAATAAATCCCCAAAAAACCAAAGTCCTTGTGTTCCAGCAAAGATCCAGACATCAGGGACCCAAAATAAATTTCACACTAGGAACAACCAAAATTGAACAAACCACTAGCTACACATACTTGGGCTTAAAAATCAGTTCTACGGGAAATTTCAAACTGGCTGTGAATGAACTGAAAGAGAAAGCAAGAAGGGCTTTCTATGCCATTAAAAAATCAATCCAAATAGAAATCCCAATTAGCATTTGGCTCAAAATTTTCAAATCAGTAATTGAACCAATTGCACTCTATGGCAGTGAGGTGTGGGGACCGCTAACACAACAAGAATTTGCAAAATGGGACAAACACTCAATTGAGATCCTACATGCAGAATTCTGTAAAAGTATCCTCCGGACTCAAAGGAAAACCGTAAACAATGCATGCAGGGCAGAACTAGGCCAATATCCATTAATAATCACTATCCAAAAAAGAGCCACCAAATTCTGGAAACACCTAGAAATGAGCAACCCCCAATGCTATCATTACGAAGCCATGAAATGCCAAGAGAGGACCATAAAGAAAAATACCCTCAGTAAACTAGTCCTGGGACTCAGTGAAGTAACTACTAACACTACTAACAATAACCAGCCCCAGGACAGTGACAGCGTAACACAAAGAATTCGACCCAACACAATCGTCGCCAAGCAAAAGGAAAAATATCTGTCATATTGGGCAGAAACAACAAAAACCCAAAGCAAACTCAATTGCTACTTGGCCTTAAACAGACAATACAACATTCAGAGCAGCGGGAGCAGCGGAGGAGGAGCCGGGTACAAATACCGGCGACCAGCGAGGCCCGAGAGCACTCGGAGCAGCGGGAGCAGCGGAGGAGGAGTCGGGTACAAAAACCGGCGACTATCGAGGCCCGAGAGCACTCGGAGCAGCGGGAGCAGTGGAGGAGGAGCCGGGTATAAAAACTGGCGACCAGCGAGGCCCGAGAGCACTCGGAGCAGCGGGAGCAGCGGAGGAGGAGCCGGGTACAAATACCGGCGACCAGCGAGGCCCGAGAGCACTCGGAGCAGCGGGAGCAGCGGAGGAGGAGCCGGGTACAAATACCAGCGACCAGCGAGGCCCGAGAGCACTCGGAGCAGCGGGAGCAGCAGAGGAGGAGCCGGGTACAAATACCGGCGACCAGCGAGGCTTACCAGCTCAGCAGCAGGGAGAGAGGTAAAAAGAAATCAGTGTGTGACGTCATCAGGGAGCAGGTAAGTGATTGGTTGGTGAGTATTTCTCTTTTTTAAACTTTAACTCTGTAGTTTATAGTTACTAGGGTCTTTTCTGGTGTAGCAGGTACTGTTGGTAGACTATACAAGCGCCTTAGAGATATCTTTAATTGGTGATAGTAAATTAATTTAAATTAATTAATAAAGGGTAAGTCATGCCAGGAGAGCCCAGCCCCATGATGTGCTCCTCCTGCTCCATGTGGGAATTCAGGGACACTGCCCCTGGTGACTACGTGTGCAGGAAATGCATCCATCTGCAGCTACTAGCAGACCGCATTGAGGAGCTGGAGCTGCAGGTGGATGGGTTGTGGAGCATTCACGATGCTGAGAAGTTCGTGGATAGCACATTTAGTGAGTTGGTCACACCGCAGGGAAGGGCTGCACAGGAAGAAAGGAAAGGGGTGACCATCAAGCGGAGCAATAGAAGTAGGCAGGTAGTGCAGAAAACCCCTGTGACCATTCCCCTCTCAAACAAGTATACCGCTTTGGATACTGTTGGGGGGGAGGACTCACCAGGGGAAGGCAGCAGCAGCCAGCTTCCTGGCACTGGGGGTGCTCCTGCTGCCCAGGAAGGGAGGAAAAAGAGTGGGAGAGCAATAGTGGTAGGGGATTCTATAGTAAGGGGAACAGATAGGCATTTCTGTGGCCGTACACGTGAATCCAGGATGGCTTGTTGCCTCCCTGGTGCCAGGGTCAAGGATGTCACTGAGCGGCTGCAGGGCATTCTAGAGGGGGAGGGTGAACAGCCAGAGGTCGTGGTCCACATTGGTACCAACGACATAGGTAAAAAGAGGGATGAGGTCCTGCAGCAAGAATTTAGGGAGCTAGGGGCAAGATTAAGGAGCAGGACCTCAAAGGTTGTAATCTCTGGATTACTCCCGGTGCCACGTGCTAGTGAGTATAGGAATGGGAGGATAGAACAGATGAATGCGTGGCTAAAGGGATGGTGCAGGAGGGAGGGCTTTAGTTTCCTGGATCACTGGGTCTGCTTCTGGGACAGGTGGGACTTGTACAAGTCGGACGGTTTACACCTGAACCAGAGGGGAACCAATATCCTTGCGGGGAGGTTTGCTAGCACTGCTGGGGGGGGTTTAAACTAACTCGGCAGGGGGATGGGATACAGAGTGGAGCTATAGTAGGGGGTGATGTACAGCCAAATACGGAGGAAAAAACAAGTCAGCAGGGAAGGCAGAGCAAAGATGTGAAGGCAAAAGGGAATATGGCAGGGCTGGAAGGCATTTATTTTAATGCAAGGAGTCTTGCAAATAAGGTGGATGAACTGAAGTTGTTGTTGAACACATGGGAGTACGATATTGTTGCTATCACGGAGACATGGTTGAGGGAGGGTCAGGACTGGCAGCTGAATATTCCGGTGTATAGAATCTTCAGGCGAGGCAGAGGGGGGTGTAAAAGGGGAGGGGGTGTTGCAATATTAATTAAGGAGTCAATTACTGCTGTAAGGAGGGATGATATATTAGCGGGTTCCTCTAATGAGGCCATATGGGTAGAACTTAAAAACAAAAAGGGGTCAAGCACTTTGCTGGGAATGTACTATAGGCCCCCAAACAGTCAGGGGAAGATAGAGGAACAGATATGTAGGCAAATCTCAGAAAAGTGTGAAAATAATAGGGTAATAATAGTGGGGGATTTCAACTTCCCCAATATAAATTGGGATAGTCAGAGTGTGAAAGGCTTAGAGGGTGCAGAATTCTTAAAGTGCATCCAGGAGAGCTTTTTGAGCCAACATGTAGAAAGTCCTACAAGAGAGGGGGCGGTACTGGACCTCATTCTAGGGAATGTAGCCGGGCAGGTGGTGGAAGTGTCTGTAGGAGAGCATTTTGGTGATAGTGACCATAATTCGGTGAGATTTAAGGTGGTCATGGAAAAAGACAAAGACGGCCCGGAAATAAGGGTTCTAAATTGGGGGAAGGCCGATTTTAATAAGATAAGGCAGGATCTGGCCAAAGTGGACTGGGAGCAGCTACTTATAGGAAAATCCACATCAAAACAGTGGGAGGCTTTCAGAAGGGAAATAGAGAGAGTACAACACCAACATGTTCCTGTAAAGGTCAAGGGTGGGACCAACAAGCAAAGGGAACCTTGGATGACAAGGGATATACAAAAATGCATTAGGAAAAAAAGGGGGGCTTTTGGCAGTTACAAAAGACAAAAGACGGAGGAAGCCCTAGAGGAGTATAAAAGGTGCAGAAGCATACTTAAAAAGGAAATTAGGAGGGCGAGGAGGGGCCATGAAATAACACTGGCGAGCAGAATAAAGGAAAATCCTAAGATGTTTTATAAGTATATTAAGGGCAAGAGGATAACCAGGGAAAGGGTAGGGCCCATTAGGGACCAAAGTGGCAAGCTGTGTGTAGAGCCAGATAAAGTAGGTGGGGTTTTAAATGAATTTTTTGCCTCTGTGTTCACTATGGAGAAAGACGATGCAGACATAGAAGTCGGGCAAGGGGACTGTGACATACTTGAACATATTAGCATCGAGAGGGAGGAGGTACTAGCGGTTTTAGCAGGCCAAAAAGTGGATAAATCCCCAGGCCCGGACGAGATGTATCCCAGGCTGTTGTGTGAGGCAAAGGAGGAGATTGCAGGGGCTCTGACACAAATTTTCAGAACCTCTCTGGCCACAGCGGATGTACCAGAGGACTGGAGAACAGCTAACGTAGTACCATTATTCAAGAAGGGTAGCAGGGATAAACCAGGGAATTACAGGCCAGTGAGCCTAACATCTGTGGTAGGGAAATTATTGGAAAAGATTCTGAGGGACAAAATTAGTCTCCACTTGGAGAGGCAAGGATTAATCCGGGATAGTCAGCATGGCTTTGTCAAGGGTAAATCATGTCTGACCAATCTGATTGAATTTTTCGAGGGGGTGACTAGGTGTGTGGATGAGGGAAATGCTGTGGATGTGGTTTACATGGACTTCAGTAAAGCTTTTGACAAAGTCCCGCATAGGAGACTGGTCAAGAAGGTAAGAGCCCATGGGATCCAGGGGGCCTTGGCGCGTTGGATCCTAAACTGGCTGAGTGGCAGGAGGCAGAGGGTGATGGTCGAAGGTTGCTTTTGTGACTGGAAGCCTGTGTCCAGTGGGGTACCTCAGGGATCGGTGCTGGGTCCCTTGCTGTTTGTGATCTACATTAATGATTTGGATGAGAATGTAAAGGGTATGATCAGTAAGTTCGCGGATGACACGAAAATTGGTGGGGTGGTAAATTGCGAGGAGGAAAGCCTCAGGCTACAGGATGATATTAACGGGTTGGTCAGATGGGCGGAAAAGTGGCAAATGGAATTTAACCCTGAAAAGTGCGAGGTGATGCATTTTGGACGGACAAATAAGGCAAGGGAATACACAATGAGTGGTAGGACCCTAGGAAGTACAGAGGGTCAGAGGGACCTTGGTGTACATGTACATAGATCCCTGAAGGCAGCGGAACAGGTAGATAAGGTGGTTAAAAAGGCATATGGGATACTTGCCTTCATTAGCAGAGGCATAGAATATAAGAGCAGGGAGGTTATGATGGAGCTGTACAAAACGCTGGTGAGGCCACAGCTGGAGTACTGTGTGCAGTTCTGGTCGCCTCACTATAGGAAGGATGTGATTGCTTTGGAGAGGGTGCAGAGAAGATTCACCAGGATGTTACCTGGGATGGAGCGCCTCAGCTATGAAGAAAGACTAAACAGGCTGGGGTTGTTTTCCTTGGAGCAAAGGAGGCTGAGGGGGGACCTGATTGAGGTGTACAAAATGATGAGCGGCATAGATAGGGTAGATAAAGAGGAACTTTTCCCCTTAGTAGGGGGGTCAATAACAAAGGGGCATAGATTCAGGGTAAGGGGCAGGAGATTTAGAGGGGATTTGAGGAGGAACTTTTTCACCCAGAGGGTGGTTGGAAGCTGGAACTCACTGCCTGAAAGGGTGGTAGAGGCAGGAACCCTCACAACATTCAAGAAGCATTTGGATGGGCACTTGAAATGCCATTGCATACAAGGCTATGGACCAAATGCTGGAAAATGGGATTAGACTGGACAGGGATTGATGGACGGCGCAGACACGATGGGCCGAAGGGCCTTTTTCTGCGCTGTAAAAACTCTATGACTCTATAACATGGCTGATTACCTGACCATGGTAAAGGATAGCAAACTGAGAAAAACCTTGACAATGTACAGACTTAGTGAACATAGCCTGGCGATCGAAAAAGGTAGACACAGGCAGACCCGGCTACCAAGAGAGGACAGGATATGCTCTCACTGCAGTCAGGGAGTGGTGGAGACTTCCTCACAGCTTGTAGAAAATATCAGGGCATAAGGGAGAATTTCTACCCAAAATTCACAAAAATATGCCCGGAATTCAGAAAATTGAATGACGACCAAAAACTTCCATACCTACTAGGGGAAGAGAGAAATTGTGTAACACTAGCGGCACACTATGTTACAGCTTGCCATAAACAGAGGGACAACCACTAAATATAAGAAAAGAGTATATATAAATTATATGAAAGTATATTTATACACTCAGGGATATATCTGTTTATACACTGTATGGATAGATCTGTATTTTTGTGTACAAACATGAATGTTTTTCGATGCTTTGGCAACATAAGATGTAACTTGTCATGCCAATAAAGCGATTTGAATTGAATTGAATTGAAAATTGAAAGGATGTTGGCAATCTTTTTAATAGCAGTGACGTCACGACTGGCTCTACTGCACAGCTACCCTCTTTGTGTGAGCTGGTACCACCTTTTTTTTAATTTATCCATTTACAGGATGTGGGCATCGCTGGCAAGGCCGGCATTTATTGCACATAATTGCCCTTGAGAAGGTGGCGGTGAGCCATCTTCTTGAACTGCCCGCTCAGAGGGCGGTGAATCTTTGGAATTCTCTACCCCAGAGGGCAGTGGCGGCTCAATCGTTGAGTATATTCAAGACGAGGAATTTAACCCTGAAAAGTGTGAGGTGATGCATTTTGGGAGGACTAACAAGGCAAGGAAATACATAATGAATGGTAGGACCCTAGGAAGGACAGAGGATCAGAGGGACCTTGGTGTGCATGTACATAGATCCCTGAAGGCATGCAGGACAGGTAGATAAGGTGATTAAGAAAGCATATGGGATACTTGCCTTCATTAGCCGAGGCATAGAATATAAGAGCAGGGAAGTTATGATGGAGCTGTACAAAACACTAGTTAGGCCACAGCTGGAATACTGTGTGCAGTTCTGGTCGCCACACTATAGGAAGGATGTGATTGCATTGGAGAGTGTGCAGAGGAGATTCACCAGGATGTTACCTGGGCTGGAGCGCTTCAGCTATGAAGAGAGACTGGGCAGGCTGGGGTTGTTTTCCTTAGAGCAGAGAAGGCTGAGGGGGGACCTGATTGAGGTGTACAAAATTATGAGGGGCATAGATAGGGTAGATAGAAAGGAACTTTTCCCTTAGTAGATGGGTCAATAACCAGGGGGCATAGTTTCAAGGTAAGGGGCAGGAGGTTTAGAGGGGATTTGAGGAAAAACTTTTTCACCCAGAGGGTGGTTGGAATTTGGAACTCACTGCCTGAAAGGGTGGTAGAGGCAGGAACCCTCACAACATTCAAGAAGCATTTAGATGAGCACTTGAAACGCCATAGCATACAAGGCTACGGACCAAGTGCTGGAAAATGGGATTAGAATAGACAGGGCTTGATGGCTGGCGCAGACACGATGGGCCGAAGGGCCTCTTTCTGTGCTGTATAACTCTATGACTTTATGACAGAAATTGATAGATTTGTGGATATTAAGGGAATCAAGGGATATGGGGATAGTGCAGGATTGTGGAGATGAGGTAGAAGATCAGCCATGATCTTATTGAATGGCGGAGCAGGCTCGAGATGCCGAATGGCCTACTCCTGCTCCTATTTCTTATATTCTTATCTTCATCCCTCCATTGTACTGCAGCTCTTGCATCACGTTATAATAACCCAAAAAACTGCCAGATAACTAGGCCATAAATCCTCAGTTATTCTGATAGGTGAGGATACCTTCATACTGAGGCAGAAGATTCCCGCCTCACTCTTACTCCCGCCTCACCCCTCTATGGTCCCGCCACCTGCCAGGGATTGAAAAATGGATCAGGTTTATTCACCACCCTCTACAAGTTCCTAGAAGCTAAAGAATGGCATTCACAGTGGATGGAAAGATGGCTGGATCTATAAGGGTGCCCTTCTGGAACTGTCAGGGGAGGGGGGGCGGCAAAATACGTCAATGTTCATTTCTCCCAAGACGTGAGGCCAATATAAGATTAGTTGCTCTCATAAGTTTTCATATCACTGCTGGGAATTTGGTGGGAATTTAAGAAGTTGAGTTCCAAAATATAGCCATCACAGTAGCACGAAACAGGCTCATAGTGATTAGGCAGAATCTCGTTTTACACTGCGATCGAGTTCATTTTTCTATGTTTTCAATGGAAAAGTAATTCGAGTATTGTGCAAAGCAGGGATGCTGTTTCACTCCGAGTCCGTTTCACGTTACCGGTGAAGACAATTTCCATCCCCGGCCCCCACCCCCCTCGGGTTTTTGATATGAACATATAAAAGGCCAGGAAAAAAAAATCATCTGGTGCTTCCACCTTGCCCCATTTACACAGTGCACCATCAACCCACTCACGCAACCTCCTGGGAGTGGCAAAATAAATAAAAAAACAGAGGAGCAAAATCACGGCCAGCTTAGGGAAAACCCTGGGAAGTTCCTTTCCAACCATCTAAGGCAATCAAGCAAGCTCCGGGAGACAGTGGTATCTCATAAGTCTCACTATCTGCAATTTATCCACTATAACTGAAAAGGTCCACCTCTCTCAGGGATTTGGCCAGCTCTGTTTATAGGGCCTGTTCCAGAGGGCGATCATTCTCTGTGAAAAGTAATACTTCCGAACAACTAAGCTAAGTCTCTGGCCATGTATTTTATGCATGTACTCATCCCTTCTTCCATCCCCATCCCTCTCAAATAACCCATCCAGTTTGCTTTATTAACTTTGTGCATTCAAGGAGTGGGTAGGTCCCGCAAAGTGACAAGGGGCAGCAGTTTGGACTCACCTGATGCTCTCACTGGGGGGCTTGCCGTAGCTCCTGATGGCGGCGCACTCGTTCTTGTGCTCCGTCCATGCTGCTCTCTGGCAGGTGCGGTCGCAGTAGTGGGCAAACTTGCACTGCCCGCAGCGCTGGAGTTTAGCTTGCTTCTTAAAACAGCTGTGGCACACTTGCTGCGTGAGGCTAGAATGAGGAAAAGAAAAGAAAAGCTCGTACTTAGATGGCAGCTTCTTGCGCCATTGAAACTGTGAGACGCTCAACACAGTGCATTACTTTAGAAGGTGGCAGGACAAGGGTGGTAAAAACATAACATAAGAACATAAGAAATAGAAGCAGGGGTAGGCCATTCGGCCCCTCGAGCCCGCTCTGCCATCCAATAAGATCATGGCTGATCTTCTACCTCAACTCTACTTTCCCGCCTGTTCCCCATATCCCTCGATTCACTTTCAAGCCCAACAAGTTGACACCAACAAGATTAATGTCACGGGGAACGAATGGCCCGCAATATTGCTCTTTGCACTGATGGATGGCCATTCATTTCCCAGGTGCGACAGAGAGGAAAAGGAAGCAGAGATTCATCATCTCAGGTTTCCGCCCCATTTCTGTTATCTCAGGATTTTCAGGCCTTCCCCAAAATGGTTGTACCTGAGCCCGTGTCTGCAGTAGCAGTGCAGCTCCAACAAGGCTCAAGAAGCTCGACACCATTCAGGACAAAGCAGCCTGCTTGATTGGCAGCCCATCCACCACCTTAAACATCCACTCCCTCCATCACCGGCGTACCGTGGCTGCAGTGTGCACCATCTACACTGCAGCAACTCGCCAAGGCTTCTTCGGCAGCGCCTCCCAAACCCACGGCTTCTTCCACCTAGAAGGACAAGGGCAGCAGGCGCATGGGAACACCACCACCTGCAAGTTCCCCTCCAAGTCATACACCATCCTGACTTGGATATATATTGCCGATCCTTCATCGGCGCTGGGTGAAAATCCTGGAACTCCTTCCAATGTTCCCTCTAATTTTTTTTGTACTGAGCGGGCCATGAACTCCTTTGAGTGCGACCTTTTCATCCGTGGGCAAGTTTTACAACAACAACTTCTACAACAACAACAGTAACAGCAACCACTTAAAAGCATATATACAGTAATGCCATATTGCCACACCACTGTTTCAAATCATGACACAATCAGATAAGGTTCGATACAGGTTTAACATAACTTCTCTGCTTTTGAATTCTGCTTTATTTGTACTTTTATGACTCTTTTAACCTGTGTTGCTACTTTTTAATGATTTGTGAATCTAAATCCCTGGATCCCTTTGCACCTCTACCCCATTAGAATCTTATTTTCCAAGGAGTAGGTCGCCTCCTTATTCTTCCTACCAAAATGCACCACCTCACACTTACCTATATTGAAATTCATTTGTCATTTACATGCCCATTCTGCAAGGTTGTTTATGGTAGAATTAATTAAAAGCTTTTAGTTTGTCATGTACAAACTCTATTTTTTTTTAATTACTTGTCAGAAATGACTGGGATATAAAAGAACTGCATAATAATGCATTAACTCTTCAGAAACGTCACTTGGTTACACGGTTATGCATCAACAAACAATCCAAAAGCCCAAGGTGAGCTGAAAGAGGCATATCTATTTGTGCAACTAGTATTAATTTTAAAGTTTCAACGTATTAGCCCATCCCTCATGTCACTATAGCAGTGGCTGCACAAGCAGCAGGAGCAGCTTTCCTATGGCGCTGACGTGCTGTACGTCCACACAAGTGATCAGAATATTAATCACAATGCAGCCAGACAACCAACAAATATAAAGTGCTGTAGTTCTTTAGCTCACAGTATTAAAAAGAATTGAACAATTGAACAAGAACGAGTACCCGTATTTCCAACTTCAATCACTTCCATTAATAAACGTGGTCTTCTTGAACCAGCACACCCCCCCATGTAACATGTCAGAAATGCAGCACTTCTTCACAAGTGCAGAAAAACACACACACAATTTGCATCACCGAATGAAAAACAAAAAGCAGGAAAAGCTATGATTTAACAGAAATAAACATTCATCTTTCTTCCAGGACAGGCGAACCAATCAGACTGACTTGGAAATGTTTATTAATATGGTGACGTAAAGATGATAATTTACGAATTTCGCTTCTAATATTTTTCTCCCAAACATTCTCCACAATATTAATCCCTGCTCTTATCACGAAAAGTGTTGAATTATTTTAGGTATTGCGCAATTAAATAGCGGGAAATAAACCTCATTGTACTCTCAATTTTTAATCTCCTATTTCAAACATTTATACCAAATCGAAATTGTACATTATCAGTTTAATCGAAGTATTTTCTGTGTCTTTCTCAATAACAAAGAGTGGTTTCTTCTAAAGTAGCTTCCTGCAATTTTTATACATCATTGCATAACTCTTGTTTCTATTAACACTCCACTAAACGTTTAAGAGGAAATCTCTATTTACATTATTCCTGGGACTCCCTCCCTAACAGCACTGTGGGAGTACCTTCACCACACGGACTGCAGCGGTTCAAGAAGGCGGGCTCAGCACCACCTTCTCGAGGACAATTAGGGATGGGCAATAAATGCTGGCCTTGCCAGCGACGGCCACATCCCATAAACGAATAAAAAAAAAGATGCAGGTGAAGCTGTTGCCATGGAAATGAAGCAAGAGGTGGCATTCCTGGCCCTCCTTCCTTGCCTTCTTCTTCATTGAGGGTGCCTTATGCCCGGCACTCCCTCAAGATTGGAGAGCCCGAGGAGGTCAGACAGCAAGAAAAGGGGGAGGCCAGAATGGTAGTTATAACCTCCTCCCCTCTGATCCTCGGACCCGGAAGCTTCTCAGGCATGTGGCTCATGCCCCCTTTCCCGGTCGGTTGCAAGGCCCTACTCGGGGGCGGGGTGGGGGAGGGGGCGGGGAGCCTCAGCCAAGCTAATGACCTGACCCATCAAATTCAGGTGTCTGAGTCCCAGTCAGGCAGCGGATACTGAGCAAAGGCAGGACAATGGAGTTGAGGTGTGTGGTAAACCACTTTTGTCGTTCACTATCGTTACACTATAGTTATCACTGTTATATCGTTATCACTGTTCACACTGTTGTATCACTATACGAGGTCGCCTCTTGTCACGCTGTTATACCTGGGCTGAACACTGCTGACTCCGCCCATGGCTCCACCTACCTGCCCAGGTATAAAGGTGGTCGACTGGCTGGTATTCCTCCTTGTTGGATCCGATCACCCACGAGGGTGGGCTCTGTTATTTAGCCAATAAAATTGATATACCTATCAAGGTGCAGATCAGCCACAATCTAATTGAATGTCGGAGCAGGCCGAGGGGCTAAATGGCCTACTCCTGTTTCTAATGTTACGACGTTACTATGCTTGTCCTGCACCTGGGAAAAGAGGGGGGAGGGATGGAAGCGACAAATATTGGGGCCAAAATGGGTACACTGAAAAATAGTGGCAGTGAGATAATATCGAATATACCAGAATAATAGCTAGTCAGCCATTGAACTTTGCCAGAGATAAGTGAATTATTAAGGTCATGCCTTGTGCTGCAGGACATTTCTGAGAGAAATAGTAGAGCACTCTATAAATGTAGCTCTTTATGTATTTGCATCTTGTATTAAAAGTTAACAGTTCAAAACGGATTAAGTAATAGAACCTTGAAAGGTTCAGATGATAAAGGCAGAATGTACCTGAGTCATACTGACCAAAACTTCTTAAGGCCCGTAACTGGTCTGTGCTGTGTTAACTGATTTTAGCCAGGACTGCAGTGGCGGTAGCACAATTGGCTTCCGCACCCCTGGAGGGGAAGAAAATCAGCCAAAGTTCCCGCTCCTGATTGCGAAAGTGCAAGTATGCCCTTTCACCTCCTCGCTTCCCACTGTCCAGGGCCCCAAACACTCCTTCCAGGTGAAACAGCGATTTACTTGTACTTCTTTCAATTTAGTACACTGTATTCGCTGCTCACGATGCGATCTCCTCTATACTGGGGGGTGACCAAACGCAGATTGGGTGACCGCTGTGCGGAACACCTCCATTCAGTCCGCATGTGTGACCCCGAGCTTCCGGCCACTTGCCACTTTAACTCTCCGTCCCACTTCCATTCCAACCTCCGCCTCCTACACTGTTCCAATGGAGCTCAACGCAAGCTCGAGGAACAGCACCTCATCTTTCCATTAGGCACTTTACAGCCTCCTGGACTCGACATTGAGTTCAACTGAGCTTCAGATCATAACCACTGCTTCCAATTATTCCCGAGCCTGGGCCTGGATTCCTACCCCTGACAGTCTGACTCGCGTTCAAACTGTCAACTCAAGAGTCACGCCACACTTCAGTGAGGTTCAAGAATAGTCGGCAGTAGATCAGCTTTTCTAACCAAGAATATTCCAGAGTCTTGAAATATCTTTATCAATCCAAGTTATTTAAAAAGCCTCAACTTCCACTTTGATCTCTTTAAAGTTTTGACCTGTCAAAATTCCACTGACTTTAGTGCTTATGTCTGCTTGAAAGTTCAAACAGTTAGATTACACTACCAGCTGTTTGTAACGTTCCCTGGAGGCTCCCATGCTGACTACCTAAACCTTTTGTTGTTGCTGCACTGATACAATGACAACAACTTGTATTTACATAGCACCTTTGGCATAGTAAAACGTCAAAGAGGTGGGTTTTAAGGAGCGTTTTAAAAGGAGGAAAGAGAGGCGGAGCGGTTTAGGGAGGGAATCACAGAGCGAGTCAATTCGCAGGCCCTGGTGAACCACGAGAGAGAGGAGCACGTGGTTCAATGGGTCGGCTACAACGTGGCGCTCAAAGAGACCCTTTTCTGGAAATGGTTCTCCGAGATGTTGTATATAAGCACTTTGAAAAGGCATTGGATAAAGTACCTTGTGCAAGCCTATGATTCTCCAAAGCATTTAACTGCCTTTTAATTATTTCCAGACATTTGCCTTCGGCTGCCCAGGCCCTAAGGTCTGTAGTTTCCTCCCTAAAGCTTGCCGCCTCTCCACCACTCTCTCCTCCTTTAGGACAGTCCTTGCAACCTACCTCTTCGACCAAGCTTTGGATCACATGCCGTAATGTCGCCTTTTTTGTCTCAGTGTCAAGCTTTTTGTAAATTTTTGACTGACATCCTGTGAACTGCGCTGCGAAGTTTTACAACGTTAAAGGCGCTATATAAATGCAAGTTGTTGTTAACATTATATCTCTTTTTTTTTTAGCCTTGAATGAGCAAAAACAACTGGATTTCAATGTCCCCCTTAATTTTTTTTGGGTGGGCGGACGCTTTAAGAGGCTGCGCGGCCCGTTCAAAGATTCAAAGCGTGCGCGAAATTTCAACAACAACAACTTATATTTATATAGCGCCTTTAACGTAATAAAAAGTTCCAAAGCGCTTCACAGGTGTGTTATCAAAGAAAAACAAAATTTGACACCGAGCCATATAAGGAGATGTATGGGCAGATAGCCAAAAGCTTGGTCGAAGAGGTAGGTTTTAAGGAGAGTCTTAAAGGAGAAAAGAGAGGTGGAGAGGCGGAGAGGTTTACAGAGGGAATTCCAGAGCGTAGGGCCCAGGCAGCTGAAGGCACGGCCGCCAATGGTGGAGCATTTAAAATTGGGGATGTTCTAAAGTCCAGAATAGGTGAAGCGGATTGGAAACTTTTCACACTGCGCAGCCTAGAGAGAACGTCACTGGATTTCTGCCCACATAAGAACATAAGACGTAGCAGCAGGAGTAGGTCATTCGGCCCCTCGAGCCTGCTCCACCATTCAATAAGATCATGGCTGATCTGATCTTGGCCTCAACTCCACTTCCCTGCCCGCTCCCCATAACCCTTGACTCCCTTACCATTCAAAAATCTGTCTATCTCCACCTTCAATATATTCAATGACCCAGCCTCCACAGCTCTCTGGGGAAGAGAATTCCAAAGATTCACGACCCTCTGAGAGAAGAAAATCCTCCTCATCTCCGTTTTAAATGGGCGACCCCTTATTCTGAAATTATGCCCCCTAGTTCTAGATTCCCCCACTAGGGGAAACATCCTCTCTGCATCTACCCTGTCAAGCCCCTTCAGAATCTTATATGTTTCAATAAGATCCCCTCTCATTCTTCTAAACTCCAATGAGTATAGGCCCAACCTGCTCAACCTTTCCTCATAAGACAACCCCTTCATCTCCGGAATCAACCTCGTGAACCTTCTCTGAACTTCCTCCAATGCAAGTATATACCTCCTTAAATGAGGAAACCAAAACTGCATGCAGTACTCCAGGTGTGGTCTCACCAGAGCCCTGTACATTTATAACAGGACTTCCCTACTTTTATACTCCGTTCCCTTTGCAATAAAGACCAACACTCCATTTGCCTTCCTAATGACTTGCTGTACCTGCATGTCCTCTCCAACTGGAGAAGGAGAAGAGCACGCAACATTTTGCCTCCCACCCTCGCTCAACCACCTCACTACTGAACAGGCCAAGAACTGAGGTCCAGGGTCTCATGGAGCAGCAAATCCTCTGCAAGCTACGTGTGTGCCCCAGGCTGTAATATAAGCACTGATGATGGTTTAAGCAGTGACACATTCCCTAGCGCAACCTTTGTTATCTGTCTCCTTCCAGCTTTTATCCATCAGCCAGTGTCAACTGCACAAGAAAGAGAATTTCACACCAGCCACACACTGCTGCTTGCTGAGTGATGTGGGTCTGACTTGTCTCTATATATGGAGACAGACTGGCAGACAAGTAGACGTTGTTCATTTTTAGCAAGGGAATGCACAGTTGTGTCTAATGGACCCTTACTAGAGATTCCACAGGCACCAACAGGCGGATTCACTTAGTATTTTCATTTTGATTCGAAAGAGGACATTTGATGAAGCTTCATAGAAACATAGAAGATAGGAGCAGGAGTAGGCCATTCGGCCCCTCGAGCCTGCTCCGCCATTCAATGAGATCATGGCTGATCATCCAAATTCAGTACCCTGTCCCTGCTTTCTCCCCATATCCCTTGATCCCTTTAGCCTTAAGAAATATATCCACTCCTTCTTAAATATATTTAATGAATTGGCCTCCACTGCCTTCTGTGGTAGAGAATTCCACAGGTTCACCACTCTCTGGGTGAAGAAATTCCTCCTCATCTCAGTCCTAAATGGCTTACCCCTGATCCTTAGACTGTGACCCCTGGTTCTGGACTCCCTGGCCATCGGGAACATCCTTCCTGCATCTAGTCTGTCTAGTCCTGTTAGAATTTTATGTTTCATTCTTCTAAACTCTAGCGAGTATAAGCCCAATCGACCCAATCTCTCCTCATACGTCTTTCCTGCCATCCCAGGTATCAGTCTGGTGAATCTTCGCTGAACTCCTTCCATGGCAAGAACATCCTTCCTCAGATAAGGCAACCAAAACTGCACACAATACTGAAGGTGTGGTCTCACCAAGGCCCTGTACAACTGCAGCAAGATATCCTTGTTCCTGTACTCAAACCCTCTCGCTACGAAGGCCAACATACCATTTGCCTTCTTCACAACAACAGCAACTTGCATTTATATAGCACCTTTAACAAAGTCAAATGTCGCAAGGCGCTTCACAGGAGCGATTATCAGAGAAAAATTGGCACCAAACCACATAAGGATATTATAGCAAAATACTGCGGATGCTGGAAATCTGAAATAACAACAGAAAATGCTGGAAAAACTCAGCAGGCCAGGCAGCATCCGTGGAGAGAGAAAGAGAGTCAACGTTTCGGGTCGAAACCCTTCTACAGAACCTGGAATTCTACAGGTTCTGTAGAAGGGTTTCAACCCGAAACGTTGACTCTATTTCTCTCTCCATGGATGTTGCCTGGCCTGCTGAGTTTTTCCAGCATTTTCTGTTGTTATTTCACATAAGGATATTTCCTTTCTCTTTCCACTATCATCCCTTCTGTTATTTAATTTCTCCTGCCTTCCACCCTATCATAAGAACATAAGAATTAGGAGCAGGAGCAGGCCATAAGGCCGCTCGAGTCTGCTCCGCCATTCAATAAGATCTTCAACCTCGTGGCTGATCTTTGACCTCAACTCCACTTTCCTGCTCTATCCCCATGTCCCTTAATTCCTCTGCAGTCCAAAAATCTATCGATCTCAGCCTTGAATATACTCAATGACCCAGCATCCACAGCCCTCTGGGGTAGAGAATTCCAAAGATTCACAACCCACTGAGTGAAGAAATTCCTCCTCATCTCAGTCTTAAAAGGCCGACCCCTTATCTTGAAACTATGGCCCCTAGTTCTAGACTCTCCACCCACAGACCTTCCATTTTGTTCTTTCCTCCCTCCCCCCCCTGTCTCTGCCTCTGGACTTGCTTAAAACCTGTTACATCTCTAACATTTTCCAGTTCTGACAAAAGGCCATCGACTTGAAACGTTTACTCTGTTTCTCTCTCCACAGATGCTGCCTGACCCGCTGAGCATTTCCAGCATTTTCTGTTTTTATATACGGCGATATTAGGACAGGTGACCAAAAGTTTGGTCAGAGGTAGGTTTATGGAGCATCTTAAAGGAGGAGAGAGAGAGGTGGAGAGCTGGAGAGGTTTAGGGAGGAAATTCCAGAGCTTAGTGCCTAGGCAGCTGAAGGCACGGCCACCAATGGTGAAGCGATGAAAATCAGGGATGCACAAGAGGGCAGAATTGGGGGAGCGCAGAGATCTCAGTGGGTTGCAGGGCTGGGGAGATAGGGAGGGCCAAGGCCATGGAGGGATTTGAAAACAAGGCTTGAGAATTTTAAATTACCATGTACACTACACTATTCATTATATATTATTTTTTTTTAAAAGGCTATTCTGGGTAGGCCCAGTCAAGGTACACTTCCTACACTTAGAGGTGATGGGGAAACATGTCTTGAGGCTTACAAATAAAGGTGTAGCTCTTCTAATAAGAATGGTGTGGAGATGCCGGAGTTGGACTGGGGTGGACAAATGTAAGAAGTCACACAACACCAGGTTATAGTCCAACAGCTTTATTTGAAATCACAAGCTTTCAGAGTGCTGCTCCTTCTTCAGGTGAAGTGGAGAAATGCATAAAGACACAGCTTATATAGTCAGAGAATAATGTCAGATGTTTACAGGTAATCTTTCACACTGCCATTTATCACACCTCGGCAGAGAGATAATCACAGCAATCAAAGGTGTGAATGGTGTCCCAGCAGGTCAGTCAGGAAAACATTACATCAAAGAACAATGAGGTGGGGTCACAAGGGGTCAAATGTTGCAGATGCTGGGGTCTGTATGAAAAACAAAAAAACAGACAAAAAACATTTTTTTTGCTGGAAATCACAGCAGGTCCGGCCGCATCTGTGCAGAGAGAACAAGCCAATGTCGACTCGAATCTGGATGACCCTGCGTCAGGTGGGGTTACATGTAGCGTGACATGAACCCAAGATCTCGGTTGAGGCCGTCCTCATGGGTGCGGAACTTGGTTATCAGTTTCTGCTCGACAATTTTGCATTGTCGTGTGTCTCAAAGGCCGCCTTGGAGAATGCTTACCCGAAGATCGGAGGCTGAATGTCCTTGACTGCTGAAGTGTTCCCCGACTGGGAGGGAACACTCCTGCCTGGTGATTGTTGCGCGGTGTCCGTTCATCCGTTGTCGCAGTGTCTGCATGGTCTCGCCGATGTACCATGCTCTGGGGCATCCTTTCCTGCAACGTATGAGGTAGACAACGTTGGCCGAGTCACATGAGTATGTACCATGTACCTGGTGGGTGGTGTCCTCACGTGTGATGATGGTATCTGTGTTGATGATCTGGCATGTCTTGCAGAGGTTGCTGTGGCAGGGTTGTGTGGTGTCGTGGTCGCTGTTCTCCTGAAAGCTGGGTAATTTGCTGCGAACAATGGTCTGTTTGAGGTTAGGCGGCTGTTTGAAAGCGAGTAGTGGAGGCATGGGGATGGCCTTAGCGAGGTGTTCGTCGTCATCGATGACATGTTGAAGGCTGCGAAGAACATGGCATAGTTTCTCCGCTCCGGGGAAGTACTGGACGACGAAGGGTACTCTGTTGGTTGTGTCCCGTGTTTGTCTTCTGAGGAGGTCTATGCGATTTTTCGCTGTGGCCCGTCGGAACTGTCGATCGACGAGTCGAGCGTCATATCCCATTCTTACAAGGGCGTCTTTCAGTGTCTGTAGGTGTCCATCGCGTTCCTCCTTGTCTGAGCAGATCCTGTGTATTCGCAGGGCTTGTCCATAGGGAATGGCTTCTTTAACGTGGTTAGGGTGGAAGCTGGAGAAGTGAAGCATCGTGAGGTTGTCCGTGGGCTTGCGGTAGAGTGAAGTGCTGAAGTGTCCGTCTTTGATGGAGATTCGTGTGTCCAAGAATGAAACCGATTCTGAGGAGTAGTCCATGGTGAGTTTGATAGTGGGATGGAACTTGTTGATGTTATCGTGTAGTCTTTTCAGTGATTCTTCGCCGTGGGTCCATAGGAAGAAAATGTCGTCGATGTATCTGGTGCATAGCGTTGGTTGGAGATCCTGTGCAGCGAAGAAGTCTTGCTCGAACTTGTGCATGAAGATGTTTGCGTATTGGGGTGCGAATTTGGTCCCCATGGCTGTTCCGTGTGTTTGGGTAAAAAACTGGTTGTCGAAGGTGAAGACATTGTGGTCAAGGATGAAGCGGATGAGTTGTAGGATGGTGTCTGGAGATTGGCTGTTGTTGGTGTTGAGTACTGAGGCTGTCGCAGCGATGCCGTCATCGTGGGGGATACTGGTGTAGAGTGCCGAGACGTCCATCGTGGCGAGGAGTGTTCCTGGTTCAACTGGTCCGTGGGTGCTGAGTTTCTGTAAGAAGTCTGTAGTGTCGCGACAGAAGCTGGGGGTTCCCTGTAAGATGGGTTTCAGGATGCCCTCGACATATCCAGAGAGGTTCTCACACAGGGTTCCGAAAGGACTACAGATCACGAACCCACTCAAGTCGACCTACAACACACACTACGCTGAGAGACTCTGCCGTCGTACCTCTCGCACACTCCTCAACCATCTCGTACACCAGCTCTACAGCAGACGCTGCAGCCTCAAAACCGAGATGGAGTCCATGTTCTCAGCCTGTGCTCAGGACGCAGCAGACCAGCTACGAGACACCGCCAAACAAACAAGGCAACGGAACTACGCTACCTACATGCACACCAAAACAGGAAGCTTGAGAAACTCGGTATCACCAGCAGCAGCAACCAAGCCTCCCCCGGTACCATGGTTGAAACCACAGGGAAATCCATCATCAACCTGTCCGACCACACCCTTCAACCAGACGAAATTGAAGTTCTCAGCCGAGGGCTCAATTTCTGCCCCACCACCAAAATGGACCCCATCGGTCTCACGGCAGACACAGAGGAATTCATCAGGAGAATGAGGCTCCGGGAATTCTTCCACAAATCCCAAGATGTCAGCAGCGAACCCAATGAGACAATCAATGATCCGGAACAGCAGACAGAGGGATCCGCAGTGCAGCAACCGAAGAAGTCAAATTGGACCCCTCCGGAGGGTCACTGCCCTAAGCTTGACATGTATGCTCAAGCTGTCAGGAGATGCAACAACGCCAGATTCATCAGCCGCACTCACAAGACAGTCCAGAATGTCACCCGAGCACAACACAACGCCATCCACGCTCTCAAGACCAACCGCAACATCATCATCAAACCAGCAGACAAAGGAGGCGCCATCGTCATACAGAACAGAACGGACTATTGCAAAGAAGTATACCGACAACTGGACAACCAGGAACACTACAGACAGTTACCCGCAGATCCGACCAAAGAACACACCCGCCAACTCAACAGACTGATCAAGACCTTTGATCCAGACCTTCAAAGCATCCTACACGCTCTCATCCCACGTACTCCCCACGTGGGAGACTTCTACTGCCTCCCAAAGATACACAAAGCCAACACACCCGGTCGTCCTATCGCATCAGGCAACGGAACCCTGTGTGAGAACCTCTCTGGATATGTCGAGGGCATCCTGAAACCCATCGTACAGGGAACCCCCAGCTTCTGTCGCGACACTACAGACTTCTTACAGAAACTCAGCACCCACGGACCAGTTGAATCAGGAACACTCCTCGCCACGATGGACGTCTCGGCACTCTACACCAGTATCCCCCACGATGACGGCATCGCTGCGACAGCCTCAGTACTCAACACCAACAACAGCCAATCTCCAGACGCCATCCTACAACTCATCCACTTCATCCTTGACCACAATGTCTTCACCTTCGACAACCAGTTCTTTACCCAAACACACGGAACAGCCATGGGGACCAAATTCGCACCCCAATACGCAAACATCTTCATGCACAAGTTCGAGCAAGACTTCTTCGCTGCACAGGATCTCCAACCAACGCTATACACCAGATACATCGACGACATTTTCTTCCTATGGACCCACGGCGAAGAATCACTGAAAAGACTACAGGATAACATCAACAAGTTCCATTCCACTATCAAACTCACCATGGACTACTCCTCAGAATCGGTTTCATTCTTGGACACACGAATCTCCATCAAAGACGGACACCTCAGCACTTCACTCTACCGCAAGCCCACGGACAACCTCACGATGCTTCACTTCTCCAGCTTCCACCCTAACCACATTAAAGAAACCATTCCCTATGGACAAGCCCTGCGAATACACAGGATCTGCTCAGACGAGGAGGAACGCGATGGACACCTACAGACACTGAAAGACGCCCTTGTAAGAATGGGATATGACGCTCAACTCGTCGATCGACAGTTCCGACGGGCCACAGCGAAAAATCGCATAGACCTCCTCAGAAGACAAACACGGGACACAACCAACAGAGTACCCTTCATCGTCCAGTACTTCCCCGGAGCGGAGAAACTATGCCATGTTCTTCGCAGCCTTCAACATGTCATCGATGACAACGAACACCTTGCTAAGGCCATCCCCACGCCTCCACTACTCGCTTTCAAACAGCCGCCTAACCTCAAACAGACCATTGTTCGCAGCAAATTACCCAGCTTTCAGGAGAACAGCGACCACGACACCACACAACCCTGCCACAGCAACCTCTGCAAGACATGCCAGATCATCAACACAGATGTCATCATCACACGTGAGGACACCACCCACCAGGTACATGGTACATACTCATGTGACTCGGCCAACGTTGTCTACCTCATACATTGCAGGAAAGGATGCCCCGGAGCATGGTACATCGGCGAGACCATGCAGACACTGCGACAACGGATGAACGGACACCGCGCAACAATCACCAGGCAGGAGTGTTCCCTTCCAGACGGGGAACACTTCAGCAGTCAAGGAGATTCAGCCTCCGATCTTCGGGTAAGCATTCTCCAAGGCGGCCTTCGAGACACACGACAACACAAAATCGTTGAGCAGAAACTGATAGCCAAGTTCCGCACCCATGAGGATGGCCTCAACCGAGATCTTGGGTTCATGTCATGCTACATGTAACCCCACCTGACGCAGGGTCATCCAGACTCGAGTCGACATTGGCTTGTTCTCTCTACACAGATGCGGCCGGACCTGCTGTGAATTCCAGAAAAAAAATGTTTTTTGTCTGTTTTTTTGTTTTTCATACAGACCCCAGCATCTGCAACATTTGACCCCTTGTGACCCCACCTCATTGTTCTTTGATGTAATGTTTTCCTGACTGACCTGTTGGGACACCATTCACACCTTTGATTGCTGTGATTATCTCTCTGCCGAGGTGTGATAAATGGCAGTTGGAAAGATTACCTGTAAACATCTGACATTATTCTCTGACTATATAAGCTGTGTCTTTATGCATTTCTCCACTTCACCTGACGAAGGAGCAGCGCTCCGAAAGCTTGTGATTTCAAATAAAGCTGTTGGACTATAACTTGGTGTTGTGTGACTTCTTACGTTCTAATAAGAAGAATGACTTGTATTTATGTAACGCCTGTCATGGCCTCAGGGGCTCCCAAAGCGCCTTGCAGCCAGTGACGTACTTTTTGAAGTGTAGTCGGTTATAATGTGGGGAAAAGCAAAATCTATTACTCTCAATTTTGAAATTTTCAATTGACCCCCAGCCTCAACAGCTTTTCTGGAGGGAGAGTTCCAGATTTCCACTTTGAGTGAAGAAGTGTTTCCTGACAGTGAAGCACTTTCGAAGCATAGTCACTGTCATAATGTGGGGAAACCCGGCCGCCAATCTGCACACAGCAAGCTCCCACAAGCAGCAATGTGATAATGATCAGATAATCTGTTTTTTTTAATGTTGATTGAGGGATAAAACTGGCCAGGATTACCCTGCTCTTCTTTGAAATAATCGCATGATATCTTTTATGTCGACCCGAGAGGGCAGATGAGGCCTCGGTTTTACGTCTCATTCGAAAGACGGCACCTTCGACAGTAGAGCACTCCCTCAGTACTGCACTAGAGTGCCAGCCTAGAAGGATTAGAATTTTAAAAATCGAGTCGATGCTGGACTGTGATCCAGCAGCTAGCACGGGTTGGACAGTTGGGGCTATAGTGTTAGAACCCCATCTCCGACCCACGCTAGCAACTAGCGAGGCTTCACACTGGCAGCAGAGCCTCACTAAATTGTCTCAACAGTGTATCATTGAATTAGATTTTGTTGAATGGAAGTTGTGAGGGTTGTGTGTGTCAGATTGCTCTGTGCCTGAGCTGGCAATGCTGTGCAAGTATTAGGAGTAACGTGGTCAGACTTGGATTGGAGGAATTTGAGCAGGAGGATGAGAATTTTAAAAGCGAGGCATTGGTGGGCTGGGAACCATGCTGGTGAATCTACGATCTACCACTCCAAGGCCAATATCTCTTTCCTGAGATTCAGTGCCCACAACTCATGTTCAAATCCTTCCATGGCATTGCCTCTCCCTCCTCCAGCCCTACAACCCTTCAAGGACTCTGCATTCCTCCAACTCTGGCCTCTTCTACATCCCCACTCCCATTATCCCGCCATTTGCGGCCGTGCCTTCAGCCGTTTAAGCCTTGAGTTCTAGAATTCCCTTCCTAAACCTCTCCGCCTTTCACCTCTTTTAAGACCCTCCTTAAAATCCATCTCTTTGATCCAGCTTTTAGTCATCCGCCTATCTCCTTTATAAGTTTGAAAGAAAGATTTGCATTTATATAGCGCCTTTCACGACCACGGGTATCCCAAAGCGCTTTACAGCCAATGAAGTACTTTTTGAAGTGTCGTAACTGTTGTAATGTGGGAAACACGGCAGGCAATTTGCGCACCGCAAGCTCCCACAAACAGCAATGTGATAGTGACCAGATAAACAGTTTTTGTGATGTTGATTAAGGGATAAATATTAGCCAGGACACTGGGGAGAACTCCGCTGCTCTTCTTCGGAATAGTGCCCTGGGGTCTTTTACGTCCACCTGAGAGAGCAGACGGGGCCTTGGTTTAACGTCTCATCTGAAAGACAGCATCTGCCGACAGTGCAGCACTCCCTCAACACTACAGTGGAGTGTCAGCCTAGCTTTATGGGCTCAAGTACCCTGGAGTGGGACCTGAACCCACAACCTTCGGATTCAGAGGCGAGAGTGCTACCCACTGAGCCACAGCTGACATTTACCATCCGTGTGAGCAAATTGTCCTCATCAACTTCATCCAGCCCATTCCTGTATCCCTTCAGCCCCCTTTATTCACACGTGGAAAGTGTACAAATCAAGTTTTAGGACATAAAATTCAACGGTAGTATTTGCAGTCTGGGCATTGTTCCTGAGTAATGATTGCAGTACACTCTGCGTTTACTATTCCAATCACTTAGCAACCGGTAGTGGAATGTTTAGTGGTTAGTTTAATGTATCTCAGCAGGTGGTCAGCAATGTGAAATGTGAAATACCATTGTCTATCGCTGATCCCTCTCTGTAAATTAGGCATGCACATAATTGAAGGGCATGGAGCATAGATTTACTAGAATGATATTTTTTTAATATTCATTCCTAGGATGTGGGCGTCGCTGGCAAGGCCAGCATTTATTGTCCATCCCTAATTGCCCTCTGGCTTCCGAGGATTGAATTACGAGGAAAGATTACACAAACTAGGGTTATATTCCCTGGAATTTAGAAAGTTAAGGGGTGGTTTGATTGAAGTTTTCAAGATATTAAGGGGAACAGAAAGGGTGGATAGAGAGAAACTATTTCCGCTGGTTGGGGATTCTAGGACTGGGGGGCATAGTTAACAATTAGAGCCAGACCTTTCGGAGTGCAGTTAGGAAACACTTCTACACACAAAAGGTGATAGAAGTTTGGAACTCTCTTCCTCAAACGGCAATTGATGCTAGGTCAATTGTTAATTTTAAATCTGAGATTGATAGCTTTTTGTTAACCAAAGGCATTAAGAGATATGGGGAAAAGGCGAGTGGATGGAGTTAGGTCACAGATCAGCCATGATCTCATTGAATGGCGAACAGGCCCCAGGGGCTACATGGCCCACTTATGTTCTTATGTTCCTAATTATAGTTCACATGTTGTCAAAAATGGTTTCAAGTTTCAGCATTAATGTGACTGGAATTACCTGTCCTGCCAAGGCTCAGAGTCTCTCAATTTTGAAAGCTATTGTGTAAGCACTCCACTGGATAGATGCAGCACTCAAATGGAGTATATTAACCCTGGAAGGCAGAAATACATAGAAGCAAGTGCCGGATGTTCCAAAGCACTTTACAGCCAATTAAGCACTTTTTGAAGTGTTGTCACTGTGGCAATGTAGGAAACACGGCAGCTAATTTGCCCACTGCAGTCTCCCACAAACAGCAATGTGATAATGACCAGATAATCTGTTTTTGTTATGTTGGTTGAGAGATAAATATTGGTCAGAGCAACAGGGATAACCCCCCCCTGCTCTTCTTCAAAATAGTATCATGTGATCTTTTACATCCACCTGAGAGGGCAGACGGGACCTCAGTTTAACGTCTCATCTGAAAGACGGCACCTCTGACAGTGCAGCACTCCCTCAGCACTGCACTGGGGGTGTCAGCCTAGATTTTTGCGCTCAAGCCCCTGGAGTGGGACTTGAACCCACAACCTTCGGACTGCTATAGGCGAGGGTGCTATCCACTGAGCCACGGCTGACACTCTAAGGATAGGAAAGGGAACGTAACATTTCTGGCTATAATGTAATCAGAAGGGGTAGGGAAGGAATAAAAGTGGGTGGGTGGGTGGGTGGGGGGGGGGAGGCAGGAGGTGGCCGTATTGATCAAAGATACTCTATATCCCCCCGATGGAATCCCCGTACTTTAAAGAGGACACCTTCTCCAACATTGAGAGGGAGATTATCCAATTCCAGGCCCAGGGGAACGTGTTGATCTGTGGTGACCTCAATTCAAGAACTGGCGAAGAACCAGACTTCACCAATAATCAGGGGAACAATTACATATTCGGGAATAACCACTTCGATATCCCTTCCCATCCATATAGGCATAACTGCGACAAACAGACAAATGCTAACGGAAAACAGCTCCTGCAGCTCTGTCGAAGCCTGGGTCTGTACATTGTCAATGGTAGGTTCATGGGAGACTCCCAAGGAAGATCGACCTATTGCTCACCTCTTGGCTGCAGCACCGTAGACTATATGATTACGGATTTGGACCCATCCTCTTTCAGAGCATTCACAGTCAAACCACAAACAACACTGTCAGACCACAGTCAAATTACTGTGTATCTTAAAAGGACAGAAACAACCAACACAGAAACACAACCCAGTAAGCTGTACAACATCAAAAAATCCTATAGATGGGCCAAAAACAGCACGGAAAAATACCAGAAAGCAATTAGCAATCAATCAACTCAAGCTCTCTTGGGCACCTTTCTGGAAAACATATACACTCACAATAAAGAAGGCGTAAACCGGGCAGTGAATAACCTAAATAATATTTTTGATAATTTAGCAACAATGTCAAACTTGAAAGTTTGCAAGAATAAACCCAAAACAAAAAACTATGAAAAATGGTTTGACCCAGATTGCCATAACATGAGGAAAAAACTCAGAAAAATATCAAACCAAAAACACAGACAGCCAGAAAACGAGGAATTACGCATTACTTATTGTCAGGCACTAACACAATACAAAAACACACTCAGAACCAAAAAAGAGCAGTATATTAAGAATACACTCAGCTCCATTGAGGAATCCATTGACTCCAATTGTTTCTGGGACAACTGGAATACATTACACAAAAAACAACATGACGAATTGTCCATTCAAAACGGAGACACATGGGAAAACCATTTTGAAAAATTATACCAGAAAAACACACTAAGCCCAGAGCAATACCAAATATGCAAAAAACTGGAAAAGCTCGAATTGGCCATAAAAGATAACCAAAACCCGCTAGACCCCATAATAATTTGAAAAACTCAAGGACCTGCGACCAGGAAAAGCTTGCGGTGCAGATGGCATCCTAAGCGAGATGATTAAACACACGGACGATAAAATGAAATTGGCTATCCTAAAACTCTTCAACTTGGTTCTGAGTGTCGGTTACTTCCCTGATATCTGGAACAAAGGACTCATAACGCCCATATACAAAAGTGGAGACAAAGTTGACCCAAATAACTATCGAGGCATCTGTGTAAACAGTAACCTGGGGAAGGTATTCTGTAGTATCATAAACAAAAGACTTATAAACTTCCTTGAGGAGCACAATGTCTTGAGTAAAAGCCAAATTGGATTCCTACCAAACTATAGAACATCAGATCATATCTTCACCCTACAGACCCTAATTGACAAACATGTTCATCAAAACAAAAGCAAAATTTTTGCCTGCTTTATAGATTTCCAGAAGGCTTTCGATTCCATCTGGCACGATGGTCTATTCTTGAAACTTATTGAAAGTGGTGTAGGGGGAAAAACATATGATGTAATTAAATCAATGTATACAAACAATAAATGTGCAGTTAAAATTGGAGACAAACAAACAAAATACTTCCCACAGGGGCGTGGTGTGATGCAGGGCTCGCCCATCTCACTGACACTCTTTAATATTTATATAAATGAATTGGCAAAACTACTCGAACAATCTACAGCACCCGGCCTCACCCTATATGAATCCAAGGTTAAATTCCTCCTCTATGCAGATGACCTGGTTCTGCTGTCACCAACTAAGGAGGGTCTGCAGCAGAACCTGGATCTGCTGGAGTCATTCTGTCAGACCTGGGCCCTGACAATAAACCCCCAAAAAACCAAGTCCTTGTGTTCCAGCAAAGATCCAGACATCAGGGACCCAGAATAAATTTCACACTAGGAACAACTAAAATTGAACAAACCACTAACTACACATACTTGGGCTTAAAAATCAGTTCTACGGGAAATTTTCATCTGGCTGTGAATGAACTGAAAGAGAAAGCAAGAAGGGCTTTCTATGCCATTAAAAAATCAATCCAAATAGAAATCCCAATTAGCATTTGGCTCAAAATTTTTAAATCAGTAATTGAAGAAATTGCACTCTATGGCAGTGAGGTGTGGGGACCGCTAACACAACAAGAATTTGCAAAATGGGACAAACACCCAATTGAGATCCTACATGCAGAATTCTGTAAAAGTATCCTCCGGACTCAAAGGAAAACCATAAACAATGCATGCAGGGCAGAACTAGGCCGATATCCATTAATAATTACTATCCAAAAAAGAGCCACCAAATTTTGGAAACACCTAAAAATGAGCAACCCCCACTGCTATCATTACGAAGCCCTGAAATGCCAAGAGAGGATCATAAAGAAGAATACCCTCAGTCAACTAGTCCTGGGACTCAGTGAATTAACTATTAACACTACTAACAATAACCAGCCCCAGGACAGTGACATCGTAGCACAGAGAATTCGACCCAACACAATAGTCACTAAGCAAAAGGAAAAATACCTGTCATATTGGGCAGAAACAACAAAAACCCAAAACAAACTCAATTGCTACTTGGCCCTAAACAGACAATACAACATGGCTGAATACCTGACCACGGTAAAAGATAGCAAATTGAGAAAAACCTTGACTATGTACAGACTTAGTGAGCATAGCCTGGCTATCGAAAAAGGCAGACACAGACAGACCTGGCTGACAAGAGAGGACAGGATATGCTCTCACTGCAGTCAGGGAGTGGTGGAGACAGAGATGCACTTCCTCACAGCTTGTGGAAAATATCAGGGCATAAGGGAGAATTTCTACCCAAAATTCACAAAAATATGCCCTGAATTCAGAAATTTGAATGACGACCAAAAACTCCCATACCTACTAGGGGAACAGAGAAATTGTGTAACCTTAGCGACACACTATGTTACAGCTTGCCATAAACAGAGGGACAACCATTAAATCTAAGAAAAGAGTATATACAAATTATATGAATGTATATTTATACACTCAGGGATATATCTGTTTATACACTGTATGGATAGGTCTGCATTTATGTGTTCAACCATAAATGTTTTTCGATGCTTTGGCAACATAAGATGTACCTTGTCATGCCAATAAAGCGATGTGAATTGAATTGAATTGAATTGAATTGAATTGCTGTTACAGCTCTGGAAAGGGATGATGTGCTTGAGCGTTCAAAGCCAGAATCTATTTGATTCGAGTTAAGGAACAGAAGAGGAACAGTTACGCTGCTGGGTGTTTGCTATAGACCAATAAATAGTAGGAAGGAGATGGAGGAGCAAACCTGCAAGCAAATTTCAGAAAGATGTAAAAATAGAGTAGTGAGAATCAGGGACTTCAATTCTCCTAATATAGACTGGGAAAGAAGAGTGTAAAGGGTTAGGAGGGGAAGGAATTTCCTGAAATATGTCCAGTAGGACTTTCTTGAGCCGTATGTTTCCAGCCCAGAAGAAGGAAGCAGTGCTGGATCTAGTTTTGGGGAATGAAGTAGGCCAAGCGGAGCATGTTTCAGTGAAGGTACTCCACTGGAGGAGGGCTAATTTCGGTGAGTTGAAAAGAGATCTGACCCAGGTGGATTGGAAACAAAGACTGGCAGGTAAAACAGTCGGAAAGAAAGAACATGCATTTATATAGCGCCTTTCCCGACCTCAGGACCTCCCAAAGCGCTTTATATCCAATGATGAAGTACTTTTGAAATGTAGTCACTGTTGTAATGTAGGAAACGCGGCAGCCAATTTGCGCACAGCAAGCTCCCAGAAACAGCAATGTGATAATGACCAGATTTGTTTCTGTTTTAGTGATGTTGATTGAGAAAGAAAGAAAGTTTGCATTTATATAGCGCCTTTCACGACCTCAGGACATCCCAAAGCGCTTTACAGCCAATGAAGTACTTTTGGAGTATTGTCACTGTTGTAATGTAGGAAACGTAACATATTGGCCAGGACACTAGGGTGAATTCATAGAATCACAGAATGGTTACTGCACAGAGTCACAGAATCACAGAAACCCCACAGTGCAGATAGAGGCCATTTCGGCCCATCGAGCCTGCACCGACACATATCCCACCCGATCCCCGTAACCCCTACGCCAACACATATCCCACCCTATCCCTGCAACCCCATGTATTTAATCCCCCTAACACTAAGGGTCAATTTATCATAGCCAATCAACCTAACCCGCACATCTTTGGTGCCATTCGGCCTGTCGAGCCCGTGCCGGCTCTCTGCAAGAGCACCTCAGCTAGTCCCACTCCCCCGCCCTTTCCCTGCAGCCCTGCAAATTATTTTCTTTCAGGTACTTATCCAACTCCCTTTTGAAAGCCGTGATTGAGTCTGCCTCCACCATCCTTTCAGGCAGTGCATTCCAGATCCTAACCACTTGCTGCGTAAAAATTTTTTTTATGTCGCCTTTGGTTCTTTTGCCAATCACCTTAAATCTGTGTTCTCTGGTTCTCGACCCTTCTGCTAATGGGAACAGTTTCTCTCTATCTACTCTGTCCAGACCCCTCATGATTTTGAACACCTCTATCAAATCTCCTCTCAACCTTCTCTGCTCTAAGGAGGACAACCCCAGCTTCTCCAGTCTATCCACATAACTGAAGTCTCTCATTCCTGGAATCATTCTCGTAAATCTTTTCTGCACCCTCTCTAAGGCCTTCACATCCTTCCTAAAGTGTGGTGCCCAGAATTGGACACAATACTCCAGTTGGGGCCAAATCAGTGTTTTATAAAGGTTCATCATAATTTCTACGCTTTTGCACTCTATGCCTCTATTCATGAAGCCCAGGATCCCGTAAGCTTCTTTAAATGCTTTCTCAACCTGCCCTGCCACCTTCAATGATTTGTGCACATACACCCCCAGGTCTCTCTGTTCATGCACCCCCTTTAGGATTGTACCCTTTAGTTTATATTTCCTCTCCTCATTCTTTCTACCAAAATGTATCACTTCGCACTTTTCTGCATTAAATTTCATCTGCCACGTGTTCGCCCATTTCACCAGCCTGTCAAGTCCTTTTGAAGTCTATCACTATCTTCCTCACTATTCACTATACTTCCAAGTTTTGTGTCATCTGCAAATTTTGAAATTGTGCCCTGTACACCCACATCCAAGTCATTGATATATATCAAGAAAAGCAGCGGTCCTAGTACCGTCCCCTGGGGAACACCACTGTGTATCTTCCTCCAGTCCGAAAAACAACCATTCACCACTACTCTCTGTTTCCAGTCACTTAGCCAATTCTGTATCCATGCTGCCACTGTCCCTTTTATTCCATGGGCTTCAACTTTGCTGGCAAGCCTATTATATGGCATTTTGTCGAACACCTTTTGGGAATCCATGTACACCACGTCAGTCGCATTGCCCTCATCAACCCTCTGTTACCTCATCAAAAAACTCAATCAAGTTGGTTAAACTAGATTTGCCTTTAACAAATCTGTGCTGGCTTTCCTTAATTAATCCACACTTGTCCAAGTGACTGTTAATTTTGTCCCTGATTATTATTTCTAAAAGCTTCCCCACTACCGAGGTTAAACTGACAGGCCTGTAGTTGCTGGGTTTATCTTTACACCCTTTTTTGAACAAGGGTGTAACATTTGCAATTCTTCAGTCCTCTGGCAACACCCCTGTTTCGAAGGAAGATTGGAAGATTATGGCCAGTACCTCCACGATTTCTTCCTTCACTTCCCTCAGCATCCTAGGATGCATCCCATCTGGTCCTGGACACTTATCTGCTTGCTGTTTGTGGGACCTTGCTGTGCACAAATTGGCTGCCGCGTTTCCCACATTACAACAGTGACTCCACTTCAAAAGTTCTTCATTGGCTGTAAAGCGCTTTCAGACGTCCGGTGGTCATGAAAGGCGCTATAGATATCCAAGTCTTTCTTTCTTTAAGTACAGCCAGCCTTTCTAATACCTCGTCTTTATCAATTTTTATCCAGTATCTCCTCTACCTTCTCCTTCACTATGTCTATGGCAGCATCTTCTTCCTTGGTGAAGACAGATGCAAAGTACTCATTTAGCACCTCGGGCATACCCTCTGCCTCCATGCGTAGGTCTCCTTTTTGATCCCTAATTGGCCCCACACCTCCTCTTGCTACCCGTTTACTCTTTATATGCCTACAGAAGACTTTTGGATTACCTTTTATGTTGGCTGCCATTCTATTCTCATACCCTCTGTTTGTCCCTCTTATTTTCTTTTTCACTTCTGCTCAGAACTTTCTATATTTAGCCTGATTCTCAGCTGTCCCCTGCTCATCTTCGAATTGGGCCATCTGATCTTTTATGTCCACCCGAAAGGGCAGACGGGGCCTCAGTTTAACGTCTGATCTGAAAGACGGCACCTCCGACAGTGCAGCACGTCCTCAGAGCTGCCCTGAAGTGCCAGCCTAGATTACACACTCAAGTCTCTGAAGGGGGACTTGAACCCATAACCTTCAGACTCAGAGGCGAGAATGCTACCACTAAGCCACGGCTGACACTAAAGGGCACTAACACGGCTCCTGAACAGAGGACACTGAGGCAGGGGGTTTCAATGACAAGTGGCCAATTAGCATTAAATAGTTATACAAGATGATGGCATTCCCTTATGGCAGCAACTCCATGAACTCCATTCGACATTTCATCTTGACCTTCCATCAAAATATCATCTATCAGCTCTTAGCAAAGAAAGTTTAAAATTTCTCTGTGCAATGTTACCCTTCAGTTTCGCCACATGCTAAACGCATTTAATGACACGGTCCTTTTTTTCCACCTTCAATTGAACCCCCCACCCTCCAAATGTCTTCCTTCCTCTCCTGAAGGTGCTGACTCTGGCTGGGTTTTAATTCCACGGGTCCGGTAACCCCACCCCCACCTCCCGGTACCTCAGTCAAGTGTCCTGTCCATATGGGAGCACAGACAGTCAGCGTCAGCAGTGTGTTTGAAGGTGGAGCTTCCACTGCTCTGCCCAGTCCTGTCCTCACCCAAGACCCGCCCTTCACACATCAGCCAACCCGGCACAGAACGGAGAGCAACACCAGGATCTTCCTGATCCGCTTGGCTCAGTGCCAGTCTGCGTGGCATATTTACCCACGGGCGCAGTAGGGCAGTGATTATGGCCCTGGACTCGCAACTCAGAGCAGGTGAGTTCAAATCCCACCATGGCAAGTCGTTTGCTAAATCTGGTAAACTGTGTCTTGTTTTGCGCACCTTGTACAAAAATAATAAATTGCAGGACAATGGAGTATTACAGTTTAAACTCTTTTATGAAGCATCAGGTCTGTGATCTCAATCATACAGCACAGTGGGGACAAGATGGAGTTAGGACCCCTTACAGATGCCTGCAGGCCAATGACAACTCAGCATGTGATCACATGTGAATATAATAGGTATTCCTTACAGATGCCTGCGGGCCAATGATAATTCAATATGCAAATGTTACAAACTGTAGCACTAGAAAACTGATGGATGGTTGTGAAAAGCCAACATAGTTCACCAATGTCCTTCCGGCAAGTGAACCTGCCACCATTCCCTGATCTGGCCAACACGTAGTTACAGCGGTTGACAATGCTCTCAGGTCAACTAAAACGTGCCAAACTGCTTTTCATACCATTGATAGCTTTCAACTGTTGTTACGTAGGAGAATCCTTTAATGTGAGCAGCATCATGTGTGGAGCACTCCAGTTATTGGTCTAAATGATGACACTTGCCTCAACAGAAAAAAAAACCAGAATTGAATTAAAATTACCACAATCACCAGCGTTCATACTATTACAAAATTGACATCAAAAGTCTAATTTAAGCTACTCTTAAATGGTTTATAATGTCTTTATTTCCTTCTACTTGCCAGTTTTCTCCTTTGTCCCAAACAGAACCCAATTACCTCACTAGACTTTCCAACCCCAGCCCATCCAACCCACTGTATATCAATACCGTATATCCCCTATTGAGTCTCCTCCTTGGAGCGCTTCATTCTCTTCCATCCCTCACACATCCCTTTAAAAACCCTCGTCGTTTACTGCCCCCCCCCCAACCCTATGTCAACGTCCTCCCTTCTCACTTCCCTCAGCCTCAACACTGAGCAACTCTCCATGCTTGGTGATCTCAAACTATTCCTCAAATCCCTGTTGTTTTGACATATAAAGAAGGAAAGAACTTATGTTTTTAAAGTGCTTTTCAGGTCCTCAGTATGCCCCAAGCACTTTACAGCCAGTGACCTACTTTTGAGGTATAGTCACTGTAGGCAAACATGACAGCCAGTTTGTGCGCAGCAAGGTCCTACACACAGCAGTGAGACAAATGACCAGATCATTTGTTCTTGGCGGTGTTGAAATTGAGAGATAAATGTTGGTCAGGACACCAGGAGAACTCTCATGCTCTTCTCAATTAGCACCATGGGATCTTTTACATCCTCCTCGGTTTAACGTCTCATCCAAAAAACCTTCAACTGTGCAGCACTCCATCAGTACTGCACTGAAGTATTCGCCTAGATTATATGCTCAAGTCTCTGGAGTGAGGCTTGACCCCACAACCTTCCGACTTAGAGGCGAGAGTGCTACCCACTGAATTAAGGCCGATATTCAGAGATGCTTTTGAGCTGCTGGCTTTTTTATGGCTGTGCAACTTTTGGAAGCAGAGGGCCAGTCTTTGCTAATTTTCTAGGCTGCCATATATCTCGTGGGAGGAAAACTTGGAGCCTGCAGAGGCCTCACTTTACCATATGGAAGGACAACAGGTTCAATGGGGCAAAAATTCGGTAGCTTAGCACCTCCCGTTAGCGCCTGCAGATGGCGGTAACGGGGCGTTGCTGCAGTAGCGCCGGGACGAAGCGAATCCAGTCCCGCACGGCAAATCTGGCCACCCCCTCCCCCGTTGCACCGCCGGTATGAGGTACCGCCGGGGACTTCAACACCAGGCAGATCGTGACGTTAGTGACGCTCACTGAGCACCCGATCTGGAAAATTAATTGTCGCCACTTACCTTAGCGCCTCGACCAGACAGCACCAGGGAGAGCTGGCGTGCAGCTGCAGGAAGCTGGCTCCAGCGACGTTAATTAATCACTCGCAGCTGTCAGGGCAGGTTAGTTTCAATGGTTTCTTGCCAGTTTCACCCAGTGGAGCAGTTTGTATGAGTAATTTCAAGCTTCTTTTGTATCAGCAGTCTTCTGGCAAGTGCAAAGTAGCTGCATCTATTGTTCAAAGATTCAAACTGCTACACTTGGCAACATTAATGGGGGCCGTACTGGTGCCACGTCGCCCTCCAGGATCTACGGCGGAGGGAGCGTAGGCAGCGAGAAATACGGGAACATGTGCACAGAGGGATGAGGAGGGACATCAGGGCTCTCACCAGGAGGCCTTACTCTCCGAGGGTATTCTGGCAGCACTTCTCCTACCTTCAATTAAGCGAGGAGCAGTGTATTAGATGGCTCCGCATCACCAAGGTGGTGGTCACAGAACTCTGCCACCTCCTCCAAACAGACCTCCAGTCTCACACCAGGATGACTTAAACACCAGATCCCTTTTGCTCACCACATGCCCATCATACCATCCCTGTGTCATGCCATAGCACAGCGTCCTCCTGGACACAAAGGTGAAATGAGAGAGACCACAAAATATTGCAAACTCCATTAATAAATTTAAGCATAAACATATCACACACATCACATTCATTCTAATAACTAATGACTCTTGTGCCTGCCATAGTTGAATAGCTGTCATTTGTGTGCAAGGCGTGAGATGTGGGTGTGAGTGTCGGCCGGTAGAGATTGTTGGTGGGTGAGCGCTGGGGGTCTGGTGCTTTGGGCAGTGTGTGAAGCTTATAGTACAGATGGTGGTATGTAGCATTTGGTGAAGCATTCAATCACCCTGACCACCTGACTGAGGTGGATCTGCCATGAGCACACCTGCTTCAGTCCTCCGGCTCCTTCTCCTTGTTGTGCTTCTCCTTGCTGAGGCAGCTGCACAGCCAGCAATGCTGAGAATGAGGTGCTGCAGTATCAATGAATCTCCCTTTTAAGTACTGGGAAAAGCCTGTGGCAATGATGAGTTGAGATTAGACTGCACCCAATATTGGTCCATCCTTTGAGTGTAACGCCACTGAGCTAGGCCTTTAAGACTTGATTTAGCACCCCAATCATTTCTTTGAGCTGTGAGAATGAATTTTGCATGCAGCCTAAAGCATTAGCGTCTGGCGCTAATTTTCAAACTTTTCTAAAGATACCGCCCATTCCTGGGCTATAATGAATTGCTAGCCTATATTATTGTGGTAAACCACTGTAGTTCACTGTGTTCACTGTTGTTGTTGTTGTTGTTGTCATTCACTCTTGTTTCACTGTTGTGCCTGACTATGCCTCAGCTGACTCCGCCCCTGGGCTACCGAGTATAAGAGCGGCCGCATGGCAGCTCCTGGCATTCGGTCGTCCACTAGAGGCATAGTCCTGATCTGTCTGAAGTGCAATTCAGTAGTTAATAAAAGCCTGTTGTTCTGAACTCTGCCTAGCCTTTTATTAGAATTGATAGCGCATCAATTTTATTAACTACTGAAAAAAAAAACGATGCTGCAGATTTTTAAGATCAAGTGCCTGGAACTCGACCCGCAAGAACCGGACTCAACTGCTAAGTTCTCGCACTGGCTGCACTGTTTTGAGTCCTTTCTGACTGCATCCGGCGAGACCGTCGCCGCCGATGCCGACAAGCTCAGGGTGCTGAACTCTAAAGTAAACCACCGAGCTTTTGCCCTTATCCGGGACGCTACGAGCTACCAGGGGGCTATCGACATCTTGAAGGAGCAATACGCACGCCCGGTCAACTATGTTTACGCAAGACATCTCCTGGGGTCTCGCAAACAACAGCCCGGGGAACCCACAGAAGCATACATACGGGCGCTGAAGGAACTCGGCCGAGCCTGCGAATGCAAGCAAGTAACAGCCACGGAACATACGGAGGAGCTCATCCGGGACGCCCTCGTGGCGGGCCTCAGGTCCACTCACACACGGCAGCGACTGCTGGAAAGTAGCGAGCTCGACCTGAAGAAGGCGATTTCACTCACCCTCTCGTTGGACGTAGCCCACCGGAACATGGAGGCCTACTCCCCGGACCGCGCGGCCGCCTCATGGATGCCGCAGCCGCCGCCACCTTGGGACGCAGCGCCGCCACGGGCCCTGGCCTCAACTGCTGCAGCGATGTCCCGCCCGAGCCAGAAATGTTATTTCTGTGGCCAAACCAAACACCCCAGGGCGCGCTGCCCGGCGAAAAACGCAGTCTGCTCTGCCTGCGGTAAGAAGGGACACTACGCTGGCGTCTGCAGAAGCCAGAAGACCCCTACCTCCAGCAGCGCCGCGTGCGATTCGTGGGAGCGGCCATCTTGCCTCCCTCCAGCCTCGTGGGGATCGGGATCGTCATGGGCGCCGCCATTTTGTCCTTCCTCTCCGACGCCGCCATCTTGTCTGCCATTCTGCCAACGGGCCCCCGACTCACCCACCGCCGCCTCACCGGGGTTCTACAGCGACGCTACCGACTCCACAGCGGCCTCCATCACGCTGGATCAATCCAGACCCCATCAGCTAGCCAGGTCCACGATGGACATCCAGGTAAATGGCCGCGCCACAACTTGCCTTTTTGATTCCGGGAGCACGGAGAGCTTCATACACCCTGATACAGTACGGCGCTATTCTCTCTCGGTCCGGCCAACGCGCCATCGGATCTCCATGGCCTCGAAATCCCACTCAGCAGACGTCGGCGGCTACTGCGTAGTGACCCTCTCGGTGAAGGGCTCCGTATATAAAAATGTAAAGCTATTCGTCCTGCCACATCTCTGCGCTGCCGTTCTACTGGGGTTGGACTTTCATTGTCACTTTAAGAGTGTCACCTTGACATACGGTGGACCTCTTCCCCCGCTCACTGTCTGCAACCAGCAGTTTTTAAATTGCCCGCCACGCCCCACCTGTAGTCTCTCCACCCTCAAAATCACCCCCCCCCCCCTGTTCGCCAACCTCACCCGCGACTGCAAGCCTATCGCCACAAAGAGCAGGCGATACAGCACCGGGCACAGATCCTTCATAAGATCTGAGGTGACGCGGCTCCTGAAAGAGGGGATTATTGAGGATAGTACCAGCCCCTGGCGAGCCCAGGTGGTAGTCGTTAAGACTGGCAACAAGCAGCGCCTAGTCATCGACTACAGCCAGACTATCAACAAGTACACCCAGTTGGACGCATACCCCCTCCCCCGCATAGCCGACATGGTTAATAAGATAGCGCAATACCGCGTTTTCTCGACCATTGACCTCAAGGCAGCATACCACCAAATCCCTATCCGCCCTGAGGACCGCCAGTACACAGCTTTCGAGGCAAACGGCCGCCTTTTTCACTTCCTCAGGGTTCCTTTTGGCGTCACCAACGGTGTCTCCGTCTTCCAGAGGGAGATGGACCGGATGGTCGACGAGAATGCGTTACAGGCCACGTTTCCCTACCTAGACAACGTGACCATCTGCGGCCATGACCTGCAGGACCATGACGCCAATCTTGATAAGTTCCTCCGCACGGCCCAACTCCTAAACCTCACGTACAACAAGGAAAAGTGCATATTCCGCACAGCCCGCCTCGCTATCCTTGGTTGCGTGGTGAAACACGGAGTCATCAGTCCTGACCCTGACCGGATGCGCCCGTTGATGGAACTTCCCCTGCCCCACTGTCTCAAGGCCCTCAAAAGGTGCCTGGGCTTCTTTTCCTATTACGCCCAGTGGGTCCCTCATTATGCGGACAAAGCCCGTCCACTTATCAAGTCCACTTCCTTCCCCCTGACGGCGGAGGCCCACTTAGCCTTTCACCGTATAAAAGATGACATTGCCAAGGCCACCATGCACTCGGTAGACGAGTCCATCCCCTTCCAGGTGGAGAGCGATGCATCCGACTTCGCCCTGGCCGCTACCCTTAACCAGGCGGGAAGACCCGTGGCCTTCTTTTCACGAACCCTCCAGGGCTCCGAACTCAGACACTCCTCTGTGGAAAAAGAGGCACAGGCCATTGTGGAGGCGGTGCGCCACTGGCGGCACTACCTGGCTGGAAAACGATTTACCCTGCTTACTGACCAGCGTTCAGTTGCTTTCATGTTCAACAACAAGCAGAGGGGTAAAATCAAAAATGACAAGATTTTGAGGTGGAGAATCGAACTTTCCACCTACAATTACGACATCTTGTACCGGCCAGGGAAACTCAACGAACCCTCAGACGCTCTATCGCGAGGCACATGCGCCACCGCGCAGATCGATAGACTACGGGGCCTCCACAACGACCTCTGCCACCCGGGGGTCACCAGGTTCTTCCATTTCATGAAGGGCCGCAACCTGCCTTACTCCATCGAGGAGGTCAGGACCATGACCAGGAGCTGCCCAGTCTGTGCAGAGTGCAAGCCGCGCTTCTATAGGCCTGACAGAGCAAACCTGATCAAGGCCACCCGCCCTTTTGAGCGCCTGAGTATCGACTTTAAAGGGCCCCTCCCCTCCTCTGACCGCAATGTGTACTTCCTCAACATAGTTGATGAGTACTCCCGTTTCCCTTTTGCCATCCCCTGCCCGGACACGACCACCGCTACAGTCATTAAATGCCTGCACAACCTCTTTGCTCTGTTCGGTTTTCCCAGCTATATTCATAGCGACCGGGGCTCGTCCTTCATGAGCGACGAACTCCGTCAGTACCTGCTCATGAGAGGTATTGCCCCAAGCCGGACCACCAGCTACAACCCCCGGGGGAACGGACAGGTTGAAAGAGAGAACGCGACGGTCTGGAAGGCGGCCCTCCTAGCCTTAAAATCTAGGGGCCTTCCGACCTCCCGTTGGCAGGATGTCCTACCCGATGCGCTCCACTCCATCCGGTCACTGCTGTGTACAGCCACCAACGCAACCCCCCATGAGCGAATGTTTGTTTTTCCCCGGAGGTCCACATCCGGTAACTCACTACCACACTGGCTGACGTCCCCAGGGCCCGTCCTGCTGAGGAAGCATGTAAGGTCCCACAAAACGGCTCCCCTGGTAGAGAAGGTTCACCTCCTCCATGCCAACCCCCAGTACGCCTACGTGGCATACCCGGACGGGCGGGAGGACACAGTCTCCATTAGAGATCTGGCACCCTCGGGGTCCACTGACCCGCCACCATTGCCCCCCACCACGACCCCCTCCGACACAGCCCAAAATTCAGTAGACCCAATTCTCACCCCTGTCCATTCCACCCCAGTAGACAGCATGCCGCGCCCCCAGGACCAGCCGGAGCCCACTCGCCCACCCAACACCAAAGGGGACGATACGCCGGTGCTGGACCCCGCTCAAGACGCGTCGTGGGAAGCTGTACCATCGCAACCGTCGCCACGAAGATCTCGACGGCAAACGAGGCCGCCCGACAGACTCGCCTACTCGAACTTTTGATACACTTCACCCCGCCGGACTTAATTTTAAACGAGGGGTGAATGTGGTAAACCACTGTAGTTCACTGTGTTCACTGTTGTTGTTGTTGTTGTTGTCGTTCACTCTTGTTTCACTGTTGTGCCTGACTATGCCTCAGCTGACTCCGCCCCTGGGCTACCGAGTATAAGAGCGGCCGCATGGCAGCTCCTGGCATTCGGTCGTCCACTAGAGGCATAGTCCTGATCTGTCTGAAGTGCAATTCAGTAGTTAATAAAAGCCTGTTGTTCTGAACTCTGCCTAGCCTTTTATTAGAATTGATAGCGCATCAATTATTATTTTTTTAATTCTTGGGCGTACACTTCCTGTCTAAAATCCTTACTTCCTGCTGTCATAATTTTTGATTATAGCTCTGTGTGGAGATTTACCACTGGAAATTGCGACATCAAAAGTTCCCCTTCAGCAATCACAATGTAGTTGCAAGCTCTTGACACTAGTTGGCTCTGTGGAAAGAATTTCTGAAGAGTCTCTTCCCAATTCCATCTGACATTTTTTTTTGTCAATTGGTTTCACTCGTCGGGCAGATTCTGAGGTAAGTTCAGTTTATATTTAGAATTTTACTTCAAATTTCTGTGTAAATGATAAAGATGTAAGCCTGAAAATCCTCAGCCCAGCTCAGGTGTAAGTAAAGTGGGTGCCAATCCCCTCCAAACCTAACCCTGCCCAAGTGTATGCTCAAGAATTTTTATAAAATAATATAAAGATATTGAACCTGTTGTTCTTCCATTTGGTAAAGTGAGATGTCATCCCACTTTATTTAATTAATTTCCCCCAATCCTGATTCTGGGTAATAGACTTTACTCGGTCCATTTCAAATTTTCTTTACTTATTGGTGTTATTTAAAGTATGTCTACTTTTAAATGTTGATACCTGCCTGTTTAATCAATCTACTAATTGCTGTGTTCTGTGCCCACTTTATTAACATAATTCAGCCATCCTATGGTATGGCCATATTTAATTTGTCAATCGCATTTATTTAATTCATTCATTATATTTCCAACTTTTGTACCTTATTTTATTTACTTAATTTCAACCATCTGAGAATCTGTGAATCCCACCTATTCATTTCATTAATTTATTAACTCTTGTGTTCCATACTTCACATTATTTAAGTAGCTTCTCCAAATTCTCCGGTTAAAGCACTTTTAATTCAGGAAGCTGCAAAGTAATGGAAGAAGTCATCAACAGTGGCATCAAACAGCGTCCATTCATCAATAACCTGCTCACGCTTGCTTCAACTTTTGCCAGAACCTCTCGGCTCCAGATCTTGTAACAGCTTTGGTCCAGACAGGGATGCAAGAGCTCAACGCCAGCTTCCCTCAAGATAGCATTCGACTGCAGAGGGCACCAAGGAGCCCGAGCAAAAACTGAGGTCAACTGGAGACTAAAGGAAAACCCTCCAACAGGGGAAAAAAAGCCTGACAAAAAGGAAGATGGCTGAGATTGTTGGAGGCCAATCATAAGATGTCACTGCAGCAGTTTCTCAGGGAAGTGTCCTCAGCTCATAAGAACATAAGAACATAAGAACATAAGAAATACGAGCAGCAGTAGGAAGATCAAAACCAAGGCATCCACCATCTCTGCAGCCACCTCTTTTAGAACCCTAGGATGTAGGCCGTCAGGTCAAGGGATTTGTCGGCCATTAGTTTCTCTAGTACTTTTTCTCTACTTATATTAATTACGTTAAGCTCCTCACCCTCATTAGACCCTTGCCTCCCCACCATTTTTGGGAAGCTTTTTGTGTCTTCTTCAGCTGCTTCGTCACTGACCTTTCCTGCAGAAGGTCAGGAATGGGGCTGTTCACTGATGATTCCACTGATGTTCAGCTCCATTCACAATCCCGCCGATAATGAAGCAGTCCACGCCAACCTACAGCAGGACCCTGAACAACATCCAGGCTTGAGCTGACAAGTGGCAGATAATATTCACACCGCAACAGGTAATGGTCATCTCGAACTAAGAGAAGGCCTAACCATTTCCCCCCCACCCCCTTGGTCTTCCCCAGCACCATCATCACCGGGTCTCCCACCATCAACATCCCGGAGGAGTCACCATTGACCAGAGGCTGAACTGGACCAGCCACATCAACAACACAGCTACAAGAGCAAAGCAAAGGTTGGGTACTCTGTGACAAATGGCTCACCTCCTGACCACTCAAAGCCTCTCATAATTTACATGGCTCAAGTCAGGAGTGTGATGTAATGCTCACCACTGGCCTGGATGGGCGCTGTGGAAACAGCATCTGAAGCTCGACACCATCTAGGACAGAGCCGTCCACTTGACTGGCAAGCCCTGCCACTGGACTCAACGCCCAGCCCATCCATTACCAGCACACTATGGCTGCAGTATGTACAATCTACGGGATTAACTGCAACAACTCACCCACCTCATTTCAACAGCACGTCCCAGTCCACAACCTCTACAACCATCAAGAAACATAAGGGCAGCAGAATCAGAGGAATATCATCACCTCCAAGTTCTCCTCGAAGTCACGACAGTCCTGACTTGGATATATATCACCGTTCCTTCGTCATCACCAGGTTAAAGTCCTGGAATTCCCCATCAAACACCATTATAGGGATCTCATCACCACAAGCATTTCAACAGGAGAAGAGCTACCACCACCTTCTCAGGGCGACAAGGGATGGGCAATAAATAAATAATGAGGCTTTGTCAATGTTGCCTGCATCCTAATAACAAATTAGCAAAATTATAAGAAGCTACTCATTTATGGTTGCCACAGAATAATGGACAGAATTCTGAAAGTTAGTCCCTAAAGAAATATCTCCACTTTGAAAACCTGCTAAGAGCAGTCACTGAGCTCAGTAGCTCCCCAAGGCAATATAGAATGGCCCCATACGATTGCCCCCACCAGCTCACGCATGAAGACAGGTCACTTGGGCAAGATGACTCAGTTGGTAGCACCCTCGCCTCTGAGGCAGAAGGTTGTGGGTTGAAGTCCCACTCCAGAGACACTGAGCACAAAAATCTAGGCTGACACTCCCAGCGCAGTGCTGAGGGAGTGCTGCACTGTCGGAGGTGCCGTCTTTCGGATGAGATGTTAAACCGAGGCCCCGTCTGCCCTCTCAGGTGGACGTAAAAGACAATATTCAAAGAAGAGCAGAGGAGTTCTCCTCGGTATCCTGGCCAATATTTATCCTTCAATCAACATCACTAAAAAGACCGATTATCTGATCATTATCGCATTGCTGTTTATGGGTGCTTAAATTGGCTGCCGCGTTTCCTACAGTGACTACACATCAAAAAGTACTTCAGTGGCTGTAAAGCGCAGTGGGAGGCCCGGCGGTCGTGAAAGGCGCTGGATAAATGCAAGTCGTTCCTTACTGGAGGACTCCCATGGAACAAAGAACCAGGCTTCAAGAGAACAGGAGAGAAAATTAGGAGGGGAACATCCTGGAAGAATTAGCGCAATGAATTCAATCAATTAGGCATTCAATAATAAATGAAATATAGCACAAGTGCTGTTGTATTAAACTCCAAGTTTAAATAAGGACTACCCATACAAGATCCTAAACTTGTTCCCGCTGCCTAAAATGGCGCAACATGAACTGGGTTGTCTTGCGCAATAAGTAGACAGACTGACTTACTTGTCAAACACGACCGCAGCATATGCTGGCTCAGCGAAGACCACATCCCCGCTCAAAAAGTCTTGCTTCGCCTTCAGCCCCCGGCCCTTGCCGTCCGTGTTGAAGATTTCTACTTTTTCCATATCGCCAGCTGTCATTGAGGGAATGAGCGAGAGCACAGCAGAACGGGCTTTAACCTTGGGCACTAATCTCCAGTTATCTTGACACCTTCAGATGCCTGAAAGCGAGCTCTATAAATGGTCTGCCTCATCCAGCCTGTACCATATCAGAGAGGGGGCGGGGAAGGATGGGGAAACACAACCCACTGAAATGTTAGGCCTAGATTCATTTATAAGAACTGCATCCCTGTAACTGCTGACAAAGAATCGTGGTAATAGGAATCAGCTCTTTTCAAAAGACAGAAGAGGCATTTGCCTGAGGTATTTTATTAATCCTGTGATGTCGTACATATTATCTCTTTCCCCCTTCGGAAAGGGGACCGCAGCCAGTGGATTTATTTTTGGAAAACAGATGCCCCTGTCCATCAAAGCGTGGCAGCTGAAGAGAGGCAGCCATTTGTTGTGGGGCATAAAAATGTTTAAGTTAAGCTCACCTGAGTTAGACGAGAAACTTTTTTGCTATTTGACTGTAGCAGGACGCAGACAGACTGGTGAAACAGGCAGACACATGGCTGATGAAATTTAAGTGAAGTGATACAATTTGGAAGGAAAAATGAGGAGAGCCAATGTAAATTAAATGGTACAATTTTAAAGGGGGGTGAAGGAACAGAGAGAACTGGGGATTCACACACACAGATCTTTGAAGGTGGCAGAACAAGTTGAGAAGGCTGTTAAAAAAGCAGACGAGATCCTTGGCTTTATACATAGCAGCATAGAGTACAAAAGCAAGAAACTTCATAAATCAGTGGTTAGGCCTCAGCCTGTTGTGTACAAATCTGGGCAAGATATCAAGGCCCTTGAGAGGGTGCAGAAGAGATTTACTAAAATGGTACCAAGGTTGAGGGACTTCATAGAGTAACATAGAAGATAGGAGCAGGAGTAGGCCATTCGGCCCCTCGAGCCTGTTCCACCATTTAATGAGATAATGGCTGATCATCCAAATTCAGTACCCTGTCCCTGCCTTCTCCCCATATCCCTTGATCCCTTTAGCCTTAATTTTTTTTCTTTCCATAGAAAATTCTTATTTTATTCAGGTATAGCGAGTCAAGAGTCCCTTTATTCCCTGATTTTCTATGGTAGTGGACTGATATACAATACATTACACAGCATTGGAGGAGAAGGTGGGCCTGAAAAAGGGAAGTAGATAAAATAAACCTAAAAAAAATAAATTCAAATCAATTATTCCACTAGCAACAAAAAGGTTACCTGCACCATTACAAAGCAAGAAAGGACCACTTTGGCCAAACAGAACAGTAGGTCAATGAATTATATTTCTACTTCAAGTTTAACTCTCCATTTCTGTGGTAGCGAATAAAACCCATTTACAGTGTACACAGGAAGATATGTAACATTTCAGAAGTTGGTCAAAACATAATCTTGTAGGCATTTGTCTTTCAGACAACAAAGCCAAATTCAAGTACTTTACAGAATCAGGACCAGACACCGGCAAACTTCGCAAAATTTAAATAGTAGAGAGTTGGTAAGCATCTAATCTTTCCTCTCCCTCAGTTATGTGGAGTGACTGGAGAAGCTGAGATTGTTCTCCTTAGAGCAGAGATGATTAAGGGGAGATTTGATAGAGGTGTTCAAAATTATAAAGGGTTATGATAGAGTAAATTGAAAGAAACTGTTTCCAGTGGCAGGAGGGTCAGTAACCAAAGGACACAGATTTAAGAGTTCAGTGTGAGCCCCTCTGGCCCATTTTAACTCCTGGGCATCATTTGCACGTCAAAATGCTGACTCCCGCGCGAACCCGGTGGGAATGACCTCACCACCGGTGGGCGGAAGTCAAAATTCTTGGGGGCGGAGGGTCAGACAGCTGCTGGAGACCCACAGAAATGGGAAGTGGGAGGACGGGAAATCCATAAGGTTCACAATTGGGGGTCGGGGGGGGGGGGCGGGGAGAGGTGGAAGCTCGGGTCACAAGTGGCCCAAGGTATCGTTGTGGGACCAGCAGGGGCAGGAGGTCCACAAGGAACCTATAAAAGTAAAGTAAAGAAAGTACGACTTGTATTTATATAGCGCCTTTCATGACCGCAGGACGTCCCAAAGTGCTTTACAGCCAATGAAGTACTTTTGATGTGTGGTCACTGTTGGAATGTGGGAAAAGTTTTTTTTTACATCAACTTATCTGGGCACCTTGTGGCCAGAACGCTGCCTGTAGCCAGTTTTCGCTGGTGGGTTCGGGATTGTGAGACGCTCAGTTAGGGCCCACAGTTAAAATGGTGTGTGCATCCCGATGATGTCACCATTTAAATTAGGTCCCGTCCCCCCCTTCTCTGAGGCGGGTGGCCTTCCTGTGCCTGAATTAAGACGGGAAGCGGGGGAGGAAAATTCACTGAACCAAATTGTGCAAGGAAGGCAAATAAACAAGCATAAGGTAGTGAGTAGCCAAGTAAAACCTGGAGGTGTATAGGCAGGGGATAAAAGGAGGTGGTGACCCAATGCATGGAGTCCACTGCCCCTCCCGGCCTATGCTGCCTCCTACGGGAGTTCCTGGGCCTCTCGCTAGTGATGCCGGGGCATTGTCAGAAGCTAGTGCTACGGCTTGGCCCTGGGTCTTCACTGACTGGAGGTTCTGCGGGAGTCCTGGTGGGTGCAGATCGAAGACTCAACAGGCAAGTGGCGCATTTATTTGTAGACACCCCACAGCTCTGATTCCACCTAAGAAAGAAAGACATGCATTTCTAGAGCGCCTTTCACATCAACCGGACGTCCCAGAGCGCTTTACAGCCAATGAAGTACTTTTTGAAGTGGAGTCACTATTGTAATGTAGGAAATATGGCAGCCAATTTGCACACTGCAAGCTCCCACAAACAGCAAGGTGATAATGACCAGATAATCTGTTTTAGTGATGTTGATTGAGGGATAAATATTGGCCAGGACACCGGGGCTAACTCCCCTGCTCTTAGAACGTAAGAACATAAGAAGTAAGAGCAGGAGTAGGCCATACTGCCCCTCGAGCCTGCTCTGCCATTCAATAAGATCATGGCTGATCATCGACCTCAACTCCACTTTCCCGCCGATCTCCATATCCCTTGATTCCCCTAGAGTCCAAAAATCTATCTTAGCCTTGAATATACTCAAAGACTCAGCATTCACAGCCCTCTGGGGCAGAGAATTCCAAAGATTCACAACCCTCTGAGTGGAGAAATTCCTCCCCATCTCAGTTTTAAATGGCCAACCCATTATCCTGAGATGATGTCCCCTAGTTCTAGGCACTCAAGCCAGGGGAAACAGCCTCTCAGCATCTACCCTGTCAATCCCCCTCAGAATCTTGTATGTTTCAATGAGATCACCTCTCATTCATTTAAACTCTTCGAAATAGTGCCGTGGGATCTTTTACGTCCACCTGAGAGGGCAGGCGCGACCTCGGTTTAACGTCTCATCCGAAAGACGGCACCTCCGACAGTGCAGCACTCCCTCAGTACTTGCACTACGGGTGTCAGCCGAGAATTCTATGCTCAAGTCTCTGGAATAGGACTTGAACCCACAACCTTCTGACTCAGAGGTGAGGGTGCTACCCACTGCTCCCCCTAAGCTGTGTGGCTGCGCACCCACACAGTTCCCTCGAGGCTGCCGCGCACCAGGTGTTGCAGGCTGCCCAGTCCCACTGGCGTGGGCTCCAGTCCACAGGTGGTCTTTTTAATCACGTCCCACAGGCTCGTTCTTCATGTCCGCAGGAGCGGGTTTCGGTACCTGTTATGTATTATGTGAGGTCCTGACACACTTCGACCCAAAGCTACCCATGCAGCTAGCATGTGATGCATCACCATATGGTGTGGGAGCAGTCATATCCCACATCATGCCTTCTGGTGAAGAGAAACCTATCGCCTTCGCATCACGCACCTTGAACAAGGTCGAGAGTAACTATGCGCAGATCGAGCGCGAGGCCTTGGGAGTCGTTTTTGAAATTCGAAAAATTTCAGCAGTACCTGTTTGGGAGAAGGTTCACACTCCTGACGGACCACCGTCCATTGACTTCAATCTTCGGGCCCCACACTGGAATTCCGTCTCTTGCTGCAAGCAGGATGCAAAGGTGGGCTTTACTGTTGCCGGGACACACATACGACATCAAATATCGCAAATCAGACTTGCACAGCAACGCAAACGGTCTCTCGAGGCTGCCCTTGCCTGTTACTCCCCCAGAGCCTCTTCAGATAGACATCTTCTACTTCAGACAAGTGGAGGGAGCACCTGTCACTGCAGTTCAGGTGCGAAGGCACACCCGCAACGATCCAGTCCTGTCTGAGGTAATGGACGATGTCATTCGAGGGAGAGCTACAGGAGATTCTCCTAGTTTGAAACCTTACATTTCAAAAAGAAATGAGCTCTCCGTCCAGGCAGGTTGTCTTCTCTGGGGACGCCGTGTCATCATTCCACCACCTCTGAGGGAACCTGTACTGCAACAACTTCATACAGGCCACAGTGGGATGGTTCGGATGAAGGAAATGGCATGAAGCTACTTCTGGTGGCCAGGTCTCGATGGAAATATTGAGGAGAAAGCCAAAACATGTTCCCCGTGTCAAAGGGTCCGGAATGTTCCACAGCTGGCAACCCTACACCCCTGGGATTGGCCTGAAGAAGTGTGGCAGCACGTACATGTGGACTTCGCCGGTCCTTTCGAAGAGAAGATGTTTATGGTGGTTGTGGACGCTCGTAGCAAGTGGCCAGAGGTCGCTGTGATGAGGTCTACCATGGCAGAGAAAACAATTGAGAAACTTGGTGAGATGTTCAGCCATTATAGCTCACCGGAACAACTCGTAATTGACAACGGTCCACAATTTGTGTCACAGGAGTTTGCAACCTTCCTGCAAGTGAATGGTGTCCAACACATCAGGCCTGCACCCTACCATCCCTCTACTAACGGCCTGGCAGAAAGGTTCATGCAAACTTTGAAGCACGCCTTGAAGGCATCGCAAGGTCAGGGCTCAATCCACCAACGTCTGAACAGCTTCCTGTTGTCCTACAGGAACGAGCCGCATGCCACAACCAACACTTCCCCCGCTTCGCTCATGATGAAGAGGCAGTTGCGGACAAGTTTTGACTTACTCAAACCTCCAAGGGCAGAGCAGGTTGTCCAACGTCAACAACAAGCTCAAATTGAAAGAAGAGAGAAAAGAGCTAAGGAGAGACGGTTTCACCCTGGAGAGCACGTCCTAGCTCGAAACTACAACACTGGACCGAAATGGGTTCCTGCTACAGTGATTGCGCAGACGGGCCCTGTGTCTTACACGGTTGAGACTGCTGAGGACGTCGTCTGGAGAAGACACACTGATCAACTGTTGCTAGGAGCAGAGACAGCCACAGAGGCTCCAACAGCTGGTTGGCCAGAACTGTTTCCGGATGATATCGCAAACCAGCATCCTTCGCCACAGTGCTCTTCTCCAACACAGGAAGTCAAAGAGACTGTTCCACCTGTGCAAACTCCTGCCTTTCGACTGACACAGGCACCTTCTCCATCCAGGCCTGTGTCAATGCCTACTGCTGTGGAAGCCAGCGATGACCGCCAGTATCCTGTCAGAGAGCGGCGGCCTCCAAGACGCTTGGATCTGTAGGCTTAGCGACTTACCCACAAGACTGGGGCAGAATAAACCTCAGGGTAAAGTCAGGGTTTGAGGCAGTCTACCTCTACCCTTGGTTAGTTGAGTGCATTGAAAGTAATTTACCTGTTGAGGAATAATGTGGACATTTCATTTAAGAGGGGAGGAATATGTTATGTATTATGTGTTCTCCTCCCACCTGCGGTGGCGCTGTCACAGCAGATGAATGGTTGGGTTTGTTCTCTTTTGTTCTGTACTTTCTCTGGAACTTTCCTTTTGAATAAAGAAGCAGCATGTTTGCAATCTCGGGGTTCTGAGCACTAATTGTGTTTAAGTATAACGGCACAGGTACAGACACAACAGTACCTGGGCGCTAGAGCCTCCTCCAGGCCTGACCCTGACACTGAGGTGCTGCCTGTGAACGCTGATTATCCACACCGCCATTCCTGCGGCTTAATGCGCAGGCACACATTTTCCCAGAGCAGCACATGCTCATTACCCAACAGTTGCAGCTTTGCAGCATGGTCACATATTCTTCAGCTCCAGGGGAGAACTGGATCCATTGGTGGCTGGCGGGAGAAGCGAGAGAGAGAGAGACTGGAGAGAGAGAGACTGGAGAGAGAGAGAGAGAGACTGGAGAGAGAGACTGGAGAGAGAGAGAGAGAGAGACTGGAGAGAGAGAGAGAGAGAGAGAGACTGGAGAGAGAGAGACTGGAGAGAGAGAGAGAGAGAGAGACTGGAGAGAGAGAGACTGGAGAGAGAGAGAGACTGGAGAGAGAGTGAGAGAGAGACTGGAGAGAGAGAGAGAGAGACTGGCGAGAGAGAGAGACTGGAGAGAGAGAGAGACCGGAGAGAGAGAGAGAGAGAGACTGGCGAGAGAGAGAGAGAGAGACTGGAGAGAGAGAGAGAGAGAGAGAGACTGGAGAGACTGGAGAGAGAGAGACTGGAGAGAGAGACTGGAGAGAGAGAGACTGGAGAGAGAGAGACTGGAGAGAGAGAGAGAGAGAGAGACTGGAGAGAGAGAGACAGAGACAGAGAGACTGGAGAGAGAGAGAGACTGGAGAGAGAGACTGGAGAGAGAGAGACTGGAGAGAGACTGTACATTGTCAATGATAGGTTCATAGGAGACCTCCTAGGAAGATCGACCTATTGCTCACCTCTTGGCTGCAGCACCGTAGACTATATGATTACGGATTTGGACCCATCCTCTTTCAGAGCATTCACAGTCAAACCACAAACAACACTGTCAGATCACAGTCAAATTACTATGTATCTTAAAAAGACAGAAACAAACAACACAGAAACACAACCCAGTAAACTGTACAACACCAAAAAATCGTACAGATGGGCCAAAAACGACACGGAAAAATACCAAAAAGCAATTAGCAATGAATCAACTCAAGCTCTCTTGGACACCTTTCTGGATAACATATACACTCACAATAAAGAAGGCATAAACCGGGCAGTGAATAACCTAAACAATATTTTTGATAATTTGGCAACAAGGTCAAACTTGAAAGCTCGCAAGAACAAACCCAAAACAAAAAACTATGAAAAATGGTTTGACCCAGATTGCCATAACATGAGGAAAAAACTTAGAAAAATATCAAACCAAAAACACAGACATCCAGAAAATGAGGAATTACACCTTACTTATTGTCAGACACTAACACAATACAGAAACACACTCAGAACCAAAAAAGAGCAATATATTAAGAATACACTCAGCTCCATTGAGGAATCCATTGATTCTAATTGTTTCTGGGACAACTGGAATACATTACACAAAAAACAACACGACGAATTGGCCATTCAAAATGGAGACACATGGGAAGACCACTTTGAAAAATTATACCAGAAAAACACACTAAGGCCAGAGCAACACCAAATATGCAAAAAACTGGAAAAGCTAGAAATGGCCATAAAAGATAACCAAAACCCGCTAGACTCCATAATAACAGAAAAAGAACTTTTTGAAAAACTCAAGAACCTGCGACCAGGAAAAGCTTGCGGGGCAGACGGCATACTAAGCGAGATGATTAAACACACAGACGATAAAATGAAACTGGCTATCCTAAAACTCTTCAACTTGGCTCTGAGTGTCGGTTACTTCCCTGATATCTGGAACAAAGGACTCATAACGCCCATATACAAAAGTGGGGACAAAGTCGACCCAAATAATTATCGAGGCATCTGTGTAAACAGTAACCTGGGGAAGGTATTCTGTAGCATCATAAACAAAAGACTTATAAACTTCCTTGAGGAGCACAATGTCTTGAGTAAAAGCCAAATTGGATTCCTGCCAAACTATAGAACATCAGATCATATCTTCACCCTACAGACCCTAATTGACAAACACGTTCATCAAAACAAAAGCAAAATCTACGCATGCTTTATAGATTTCCAGAAGGCTTTCGACTCCATCTGGCATGACGGTTTATTCCTGAAACTTATCGAAAGCGGGGTAGGGGGAAAAACATATGATGTAATTAAATCAATGTATACAAACAACAAATGTGCAGTTAAAATTGGAGACAAACAAACAAAATACTTCCCACAGGGGCGGGGGGTGACACAGGGCTCGCCAATCTCACCGACACTCTTTAATATTTACATAAATGAATTGGCAAAACAACTTGAACAATCTACAGCACCCGGCCTCACCCTATATGAATCCAAGGTTAAATTCCTCCTCTATGCAGACGACCTGGTTCTGCTGTCACCAACTAAGGAGGGTCTACAGCAGAACCTGGATCTGCTGGAGTCATACTGCCAGACTTGGGCCCTGACAATAAATCCCCAAAAAACCAAAGTCCTTGTGTTCCAGCAAAGATCCAGACATCAGGGACCCAAAATAAATTTCACACTAGGAACAACCAAAATTGAACAAACCACTAACTACACATACTTGGGCTTAAAAATCAGTTCTATGGGAAATTTCAAACTGGCTGTGAATGAACTGAAAGAGAAAGCAAGAAGGGCTTTCTATGCCATTAAAAAATCAATCCAAATAGAAATCCCAATTAGCATTTGGCTCAAAATTTTCAAATCAGTAATTGAACCAATTGCACTCTATGGCAGTGAGGTGTGGGGACCGCTAACACAAAAAGAATTTGCAAAATGGGACAAACACCCAATTGAGGTCCTACATGCAGAATTCTGTAAAAGTATCCTCCGGACTCAAAGGAAAACCGTAAACAATGCATGCAGGGCAGAACTAGGCCAATATCCATTAATAATCACTATCCAAAAAAGAGCCACCAAATTTTGGAAACACCTAGAAATGAGCAACCCCCAATGCTATCATTACAAAGCCCTGAAATGCCAAGAGAGGACCATAAAGAAGAATACCCTCAGTCAACTGGTCCTGGGACTCAGTGAAGTAACTACTAACACTACTAACAATAACCAGCCCCAGGACAGTGACAGTGTAACACAAAGAATTCGACCCAACACAATCGTCGCTAAGCAAAAGGAAAAATAGCTGTCATATTGGGCAGAAACAACAAAAACCCAAAGCAAACTCAATTGCTACTTGGCCCTAAACAGACAATACAACATGGCTGATTACCTGACCATGGTAAAGGATAGCAAACTGAGAAAAACCTTGACAAGGTACAGACTTAGTGAACATAGCCTGGCGATCGAAAAAGGTAGACACAGGCAGACCCGGCTACCAAGAGAGGACAGGATATGCTCTCACTGCAGTCAGGGAGTGGTGGAGACAGAGATGCACTTCCTCACAGCTGGTAGAAAATATCAGGGCATAAGGGAGAATTTCTACCCAAAATTCACAAAAATATGCCCAGAATTCAGAAATTTGAATGATGACCAAAAACTCCCATACCTACTGGGGGAAGAGAGAAATTGCGTAACACTAGCGGCACACTATGTTACAGCTTGCCATAAACAGAGGGACAACCACTAAATATAAGAAAAGAGTATATATAAATTATATGAAAGTATATTTATACACTCAGGGATATATCTGTTTATACACTGTATGGATAGATCTGTATTTTTGTGTACAAACATGAATGTTTTCCGATGCTTTGGCAACATAAGATGTAACTTGTCATGCCAATAAAGCGATTTGAATTGAATTGAATTGAATTGAATTGAGAGAGACTGGAGAGAGAAAGACTGGAGAGAGAGAGACTGGAGAGAGCGAGAGAGCCTGGAGAGAGAGAGAGAGAGAAAGAGAGACTGGAGAGAGAGAGACTGGGGAGAGAGAGAGAGAGAGAGAGAGAGAGACTGGAGAGAGAGAGACTGGAGAGAGAGAGGCCTAGAAATTCGGTTGGCTTTGCGCCCAGTTTTCGCCCAAAGAGGGCTTTTGCGCCAATAGAGGAGTTCGCGCTGATATTCAGCGCTGTGGTAATGGCGGCGGTAGCCGGTAGCGCTGCGCCGGCACCGATGACGTCATCGGTGTGCGCAGTGCCCCGGTTCCGCCCCGATGCCGGCCCGAATCCCATATTCAGTTGCCACTGCCTCCTCCGTGGCGGCTGCTACTTACATCCGGAGACCAGGGCCTTACTGCAGCCTTAGTGGGGCGCATAAAGGTGGAGGTGCGGCCGGCCGCTTTTTCGGCGGCCGCCTGCCCGCACCTCCTTCCCCGGCCTCCTCCACCACCCCCCCCGCGGCATTGCCGGCTGCTTTCCGCGAGCCCGGCACTTCTCCGTGGTGCCGGGCTCATTTGCCGGCACAATCCAGCGGCGATCTCCCCGTTGCAGGCACCTCCACCTTAAGAGAAGGAGGAGGCCTGCAGTACCGCAGCCTGCCCCGCCCAGCGCTAACTTTTGGGCGCAAACCAGCTGGCGGGCCCAAACTGAATTTCTAGGCCAGAGACTGGAGAGAGAGAGAGAGGCTGGAGAGAGAGAGAGAGAGACTGGAGAGAGGGAGCGAGAGACTGGAGAGAGAGAGACTGGAGAGAGAGAGAGAGAGAGAGAGACTGGAGAGAGACAGAGACAGAGAGACTGGAGAGAGAGACTGGAGAAAGAGAGACTGGAGAGAGAGAGAGAGAGAGACTGGATAGAGAGAGACTGCAGAGAGCGAGACTGGAGAGAGAGAGAGAGAGAGACTGGAGAGAGAGACTGGAGAGAGAGAGAGACTGGAGAGAGAGACTGGAGAGAGAGAGAGAGAGAGACTGGTGTTGTGTTTTGAGTTTTGCTTCAATGAAGTTTGTCCCAGTTCCCGGGTGTTACCTGAAGGGGGTGCTGGGGGGCTCGGTTTTACTTTGTCTTTCACTTTCAGTTTCGGGTTCTGCCTTGCAGACAATGTGCTGTAATGTCCACCCATTTACTCAGTAAATAGTAAAAGGTACATTCCGTCTCCTCTATTCATTACTGTTCGGTCAAGATGTAATTCTGGCGACGAGGCGGCTGTTGAACTCTCTAGAAGGACGGAGATAGACATGCGAACCTACAGCCGTAATATTGGAAATTGCGAGGAGCGGGCCACTCAGCTAGCAACATCAACGGCATTTTGATAGTTGGCTAGCTGCGACGTAGACGGCGGACAGAGTATTGTGCGGGCCAGGCAACTACCGTGAGTGTAGCTACCGTAACTCTGGCCGGAGGAGAAAAAGAATTTTTAAAAAAAGAAAAAGTCCGTGGATCTTAAAGGGACAGTGCACATTAAAACTATGACGACCTTGGGATGTATTGAAGAGTTCTCTGGGGATAAGGACAGTTCATGGGAGGAATACGCAGAAAGACTGGGGTGTTTCCTTGAGGCCAATAATATTGACAAAGAAGAGAAGCGCTCAGTGTTGCTAAGTGTATGCGGAGCTGCTACTTACTCCGTCCTGCGTTCATTGGTGGCTCCTTGTAAACCTAGTGAAGTGGATTATGCTGATTTGATTGAGAAGCTGCAGAAACATTTTAACCCAATACCCTCAGAGATTGTGCAGCGTTTCCATTTTCACAATTGTAAACAACAGCCTGGACAATCTATTTCAAGTTACATTGCTGAGTTGAGGAAACGCTCATTACATTGTAATTTTGGTGACCAGTTAGACAATATGCTCCGTGATCGGATTGTGTGTGGAGTGCTGGACTCGGCATTGCAGAGACAGCTGTTAGCGGAGAAGGCCCTGACGTTCCGACTGGCCGAGGAGAAGGCTTTAGCAGCAGAGGCTGCATCGATGAACACACGTATGCTCCGTACAGAGGCAGCACCATCTCAGGCCGCCGAGGAGGTGCACAAGACCACACACGCAGCTGCTGCTGTGAGAGACATGGAGGCAACTAAAGAGACAGGAAGAAAATGTTTCCGCTGTGGGGCTCTCCATGGTTCCACTACATGCAAATTTGTGTCAGCGGCATGTCATTTCTATAAGAAAAGAGGACACATAGCTCGTGTCTGCATGAAGAAAGCTCAGGCTGCTGCAGCAGAGCCAACACAAGCATCGCAGACACACACCCTGACACTGGAGGACAACGATGAGTACACAGTGTATACCACGAAAGCTGAGCAGCTACCCCACGGACGGTGGGGATACACGGCAAATGTGATCATGAATGGGGCACCACTCTGCATGGAGGTGGATTCAGGCTCAGCGTGTTCGTTGATAAGTGAAGAGACTTACAATAGGCTGTGGCCAAGTGAACCCCCGGCGATGGCTCAGGTCAGTGGCGTGCTACGGCAGTGGTCCCAAGCTCAACTCCAGGTGCTGGGTATGATTCATGTGGAAGTTAAGTATCAGGCAGTCAAGGACACACTTCCACTTTATGTGCTGGCAGGGCAGGGCACAAGCCTGCTGGGCAGAGATTGGTTTGAGCCCTCGGTATTGAAGTGACAGGAGTACACACGGTACAGCGACAGCCCATAATGCCTATGTTGGAGAACTAGGAAGAGGTTTTTGGTGAGTTCGGGGCCTGTCGGGGACTGCCAGTCTCAATCGAAGTGGACCCAGGGGTAGCGCCTAAGTTCTTCAAGGCGCGACCAGTGCCTTTTGCGTTGCGCAAGAAGGTGGATGAGGCCCTGGATAAGCTGGTGAACCAAGGGGTTCTCTTGCCAGTGAAGAACTCCCGTTGGGCCACCCCTATCGTGCCCATTGCAAAGAAGGATGGGGGCCTGCGAATCTGTGGAGATTACAGATGTACGGTTAATACTGCTGTATTACCAGATGTGTATCCCTTACCAACAGTTACAGAGCTGTTTTCAACACTGGCTGGAGGCACTCTGTTCACCAAGCTGGATCTCAAGCAAGCATACCAGCAACTGGTCCTGGATGAAGAGTCAGCCGAGCTGTTGACAATCAACACCCACAGAGGACTTTTCCGAGCCACAAGGCTGCAGTTTGGGGTGTCTATGGCTGTGGCAATCTTTCAGAGGTTCATGGACACCCTGTTGGCTGGTGTTCCGGGAGTTCAGCCTTACTTGGATGACATACTGATTACAGGCAAGACACAGGAAGCCCATGATGAGCGGCTGCAGGAAGTACTACGCTGGCTGACTGAGGTAGGACTACGCCTTCAGAAGGAGAAATGTGTGTTCGCTGCCAATGGGGTGGAGTTCTTTGGATTCCAAGTGGACAAAGACGGTGTGCATCCGACTACGGAGAAGGTGGAGGCTATCAGGAGCGCTCCCACCCCCAAGAACAAGACCGAACTGCAGGCATTCCTCGGACTGTTAAACTTCTACAGTTGTTTTCTCAAGGGCAAAGCCACAATCTTAGAGCCACTGCACAGGCTGTTAGACCAAGCAACAGTGTGGAACTGGACCTCAGCTCATGAAACAGCCTACAGACAGGCAAAGGAACTGCTACAAGCAGATAAGGTTCTGGCACACTATGATGAAAACAAGCCATTGGTGTTGGTGTGTGATGCCTCACCATACGGGCTGGGAGCTCTGTTGGGTCACATAGAACCAGATGGCCGGGAAGCGCCTATCAGTTTTGCCTCAAGAACACTCTCAACAACAGAACGTAATTATGCCCAGATTGACAAGGAGGCCCTAGCCATCATATTTGGGGTAAAGAAGTTCAGCCAGTACCTGTTAGGGAGACAGTTCATCATCTACACAGACCACAAGCCACTCTTGGGGCTCCTGCATCACTCCAAGCCCATGCCCCAGATCATATCACCGCATATGCTTCGGTGGAGTCTGATGTTGGGGGCCTACAGTTATGAACTTTGCTACAGGCCTGGGAAGATGCTGGCTAATGCTGATGCTCTGAGTCGCTTGCCTTTGAACCGGCCGATGGCTGAGACGCCACCATCCCTGGAGGTGCTGCTACTGGAGGAGGTTCCGGAGGCCCCACTCCATGCCCAGCAGATTGGCAGCCTCACACAGAAAGATCCAGTCTTATCACGGGTGCTACGCTGGCTGCTGCATGGCTGGCCCTCCGAGGTCCAGGAGGAGCATTTCAAGCCCTTTGTTCAGAGGCGCCATGAAATGTCTGCACACAAGAACTGCGTGCTCTGGGGAAGCCGTGTGGTGGTTCCTGCCGCCGCAAGAGAGGAGGTGCTGAAAATGCTGCATGACTCACACCCTGGGATTGTGCACATGAAGGCATTGGCGAGAAGCTACGTCTGGTGGCCGTGGTTGGACCGAGACGTGGAGGAGGTGGTAAAGAGTTGTGAGACATGTCAGCTGACTCGCCATAGCCCATCCAAGGCTCCCCTTCACCCCTGGGAGTGGACCACTCGTAAATGGTCACGACTCCACATTGACTTTGCAGGGCCATTTCAGGGGAAGGTCTTTTTGACAGTGGTGGATTCTCATTCGAAATGGCTGGAGGTGGCTATCATGAGCTCCATGACATCCAGTGCAGTGATCAGTGCGTTGCGTTTGCTGTTTGCCACACATGGGGTCCCCGACGTGCTGGTTTCGGACAATGGAGCAGCCTTCACGTCAGCGGAGTTCAAGGCTTTTGCAGGCAGAAACGGGATGCGCCACGTGACCACAGCGCCCTATCACCCCTCCTCTAACGGGCAGGCAGAGAGTATGGTGCAAACCACAAAAGAGGCACTGGTGAGGATATCGGTGGGGGACTGACAAACCAGATTGGCCAGGTTCCTGTTATCACAGCATACCACACCAAACTCAGCAACGGGGAAGAGTCCTGCCGAGATGCTGATGGGTCGCCGGCTGGCGACTGCACTGGACCGGCTACACCCGGACTACAGGGATGAGATGCACATAAAGCAAGAGGAGCTGGCTAAGAAGCACCAGGGCACCGCCAGGCAGTTTGAGCCGTCAGAGACTGTGTTTGCCCGTTGCTATGCAGGAGGAGACAAATGGATGCCTGCCGTGGTGGAGCAGACCACGGGTCCCCTGTTGTACAGCGTCCGTACACCTGATGGCCAGCTACACAGACGCCACATAGACCAGCTACGGGGTCGTACTCCAGTGAGAGTAACAGAGACGTCACAGGCTAGGCCATTGTCTCCGCCACCTCTGCCAGGCAATGACGGCCTGCTTCCTGCAACAACGACGGAAGCCACATCGACAGAAGGTGTCACGGAGTCATCAGCCACGGAGGAAGGTTTTCCTGCGGCTAGCAGTGGCACCCCGACTATGCCTGTCCAATGGCGCTCAAGTCGGGTTAGGTTCCGTCCCAGATGCCTGGAGGACTAAGGGGTTTTATCTGGGGGAAAGGAGTGTTGTGTTTTGAGTTTTGCTAAGTTTGTCCCAGTTCCCGGGTGTTACCTGAAGGGGGTGCTGGGGGGCTCGGTTTTACTTTGTCTTTCACTTTCAGTTTCGGGTTATGCCATGAGGCAATGTGTTGTAATGTCCACCCATTTACTGAGTAAATAGTAAAAGGTGTGATGAAATATTCCATTCATCACTGCCTGTGACTGTGGTCGGTTTCAGTGTCATTTCCCTTCCCCCAGTCCTCATTGTATTGTTTATTGGAATGTGCTGTGTGTGTAGGTGTGTGTAGGGCTCCGCCCATACCTGGCCCCTTTTGTAAGCTAGCTCAGTCTGGCCTCAGTCTCCAGAAGGAAGATACCTCTCTCTCTTACGTGTTACTTTCTAAGTTAATAAAAGCCTTGTTTTGTTTCGCTAACATCGAGTCTCGGAATTATTGAGGCACATCAATTTTATTAACTTATTTTTCAACACTATGGATCAACTCCTGAAACCCGAACGTTTGGATTTGGATCAACATGCTCTGGACGCATCAGCACGCTTCGGACACTGGTTTGAGTGTATGGAATTCTCCCTGGACAATTCCGCAGCCGTCAAAGACGCTACGGACGCTGCGAGGATGAGACTCGGAATTCTGCGGAATTGGGTAAGCCACCGGGTTTACCCCCTCATCCAAGACGCCGATACGTACCTGGCCGCCTGCGACATCTTAAAGGCGCATTACCAGCAGCCTACGAATGAGGTGTATGCTAGGCATCTGCTCGCTACTCGCGCACAGCGACCTGGGGTTCGGTGGAGGAGTTCCTAAGCACCCTGAAAATGCTTGGCAAAGACTGCAAGTGCCGAGATGTAAAAGCCGCAGTGTACACTGACGAGCTTCTTCGCGATGCCTTTATCACAGGCCTCAGCTCCACTTACATCCGGCAAAGACTGCTGGAAAAAACGGGGTTGGACCTGAAACAGGCTGCGGACACCGCGCGATCCCTGGATGTGGCCCAGAGAAACTCGGACGCCTACTCTTCAGCCCGCGCCGTCCACGCCACCACGTGTGCACCGAGGGCGCCGCCATCTTGGAAGGCATCTTCCCCGCCCGGCAGCCCGACACCGGCGGGGCCCCGCTCTCCCCCCAGAAGCCCTACGACAGCCGCGACGCGTCAGGGACCCAACTGCTACTTCTGCGGGCAGCCAAAACACACCAGAAACCTGTGCCCGGCGAAAGGCACCACCTGCTTTAAGTGCGGTAAGAAGGGGCACTTCGGGAAGGTGTGCAGAGGGAACCCCGCCGGAAAACCAACCGCCGGAAAACCCGCCACCGCTGCGTGTGCGCCGTGGGAGCGGCCATCTTGGACGCCATCTTGCCCGACCTCGTGGGGTCCGCCATCTTATGAGCAGACAGCGTGGACGCCATCTTGTATCGATCAGGGCCCTACAGTGGCATCGGTCACAGTGGACCAGACCAGGCCGCACCCGCTATCCAAATCAATGGTGGACATCGAGGTAAACGGGTGCCGGGTTAAATGTTTAATTGACAGTGGAAGCACGGAGAGTTTTATCCACCCTGAACTGGCACAGCAACTCTCCCTAAAGGTGGTCCCGGCTCAGGGTACCATCTCTATGGCTGATAAAACCCAGACATCGACCATTATGGGTTACTGCACGGTACAATTGGGCGTTAACGGAACTGTATACGATAATTTTAAAGTATTAATCATGAAGAACCTATGTGCGAGCGTGATCTTGGGCCTGGATTTCCAGTGCAACCACCAAAGCATCACGCTCAAGTACGGTGGGTCCCAGCCGCCCCTCACAGTGTGCGGTCTGGCTACCCTGAAGGTAAAGCCGCCTTCGCTATTCGCGAACCTTACCCCTAACTGCCGGCCAATAGCGACCAAAAGCAGGAGGTACAGCTGGGAGGACAGGCGGTTTATCGCGACCGAGGTAGGCAGGCTCCTGAAAGAGCGCATTATTGAATGCAGCAACAGCCCGTGGCGCGCCCAAGTGGTACTGGTAAGGGGTAGCGAGAAGAAACGGATGGTGATCGACTATAGTCAAACGATCAACAGGTACACCCAACTAGACACCTACCCGCTACCCCGCATATCAGAAATGGTGAACCAAATCGCCCAATACCGGGTGTTCTCCACCATCGACCACAAGTCAGCGTACCACCAGCTCCCTATCAGACCAGAGGACCGCCCGTACACCGCCTTCGAGGCGAACGGACGCCTCTACCAATTCCTCAGAGTCCCCTTTGGGGTGACGAATGGGGTCTCGGTTTTTCAGAGGGAGATGGACCGCATGGTCGATGACCACCACTTGCAGGCAACCTTCCCCTACCTCGACAACGTCACCATCTGCGGCCACAATCAGCAGGATCACGACTCGAACCTCGAGAGGTTCCTGGAAACCGCACAAAAACTCAACCTCACCTACAACGAGGACAAGTGCGTTTTCAACACCACGCGCCTCTGCATACTAGGCAGCGTGGTGGAGAATGGGGAAATCGGACCAGACCCCGACCGATTGCGCCCCCTACGGGAGCTGCCCCTGCCCAACACTCCCAAAGCCCTGAAAAGGTGCCTGGGGTTATTTTCTTATTATTCCCAATGGGTCCCCAACTACTCCGACAAAGCCCGCCCCCTCTTGAAAGCATCCTCTTTTCCGCTCTCTGCTGAGGCCCACGCCGCCTTCAAAAGCATTAAGCAGGATATTGAGCGGGCCACGCTACAGGCAGTGGACGAGAACACTCCATTTCAAGTGGAAAGTGATGCATCTGACTTCGCCTTGGCGGCCACCCTCAACCAGGCGGGGTGGCCCGTAGCTTTCTTCTCGAGGACCCTCCAAGGGCCCAAGATCAGACACTCCTCCGTGGAAAAGGAGGCCCAAGCCATCGTGGAGGCAGTGCGCCACTGGCGCCACTACCTAGCCAGCAAACGCTTCACCCTACTTACCGACCAGCGGTCGGTAGCGTTTATGTTCAATAATAAACAGAGGGGGAAGATTAAAAATGATAAGATTCTTAGGTGGCGGATCGAGCTCTCCACCTTCGAGTACGACATCATTTACCGGCCAGGGGCCCTTAACGAATCCCCTGACGCCCTCTCACGAGGGATGTGTGCCAGCGCCACCGGGGATCGGCTATAGACCCTCCACAACGACCTCTGCCACCCAGGGGTCACGCGGCTGTTCCACTTCATAAAGTCCCGTAACTTAACCTACTCGATTGAGGAAGTTCGGTCTCTGACCAGGAACTGCCGCACTTGCGCTGAGTGCAAGCCTCGGTTCTACTGCCCAGATAGAGCCCACTTAATCAAAGCTACACGGCCCTTTGAGCGGCTCAGCTTAGATTTCAAGGGCCCCCTCCCGTCCGTCGACCGCAATGTTTACTTCCTGAACATTGTGGACGAATACTCCCGGTTCCCATTCGCCTTCCCCTGCCCAGACATGACCAGCGCCACGGTCATTAAATGCCTCAACAGCCTGTTCTGCCTGTTCGGTATGCCGAGCTACATCCATACGGATAGGGGGGTGTCCTTCATGAGTGAAGAGCTACGCCAGTACATGCTGTCCAAGGGGATCGCCACGAGCCTTACCACCAGCTACAACCCCCGGGGTAACGGCCAAGTGGAGCGAGAGAACGGGACAGTATGGAAAGCAGTCACTCTAGCTCTAAGGACCAAGGGCCTCCCTATCTCCCGCTGGCAGGAAGTCCTCTCGGATGTGCTCCATTCGATACGGTCGCTATTGTGTACGGCCACAAATGCCCCGCCTCACGAACGAATGTTTGTCTTTCCCCGGAAATCCACCTCAGGCGTATCCATGCCATCATGGCTCTCCACCCCAGGTCCGGTACTCGTGCGAAGGCATGTGAGGGGCCACAAGACGGACCCTCTCGTGGAGCCAGTACACCTACTCCACGCCAACCCCCAATACGCATATGTCCGGCACGCCGACGGAAGGGAGGACACCGTGTCCATAAAAGACGTCGCCCCAGCCGGCATCGACAACAACCACGGCAATAGCAGCAACAACGATCACCGCAACTCTTACCCACCCACTACTCTTTCAACACCCCCGGAAGAACACCGACCAACGGCACCCCCACCAACTACCCCTTCAACAACCCTGGCGGCACCCCCGGCAGAGACCCAGGAGACTACCGGGGACACCCAGCCGACACCCGCGGCACCACAACAGCCACGTCGGTCGCAGAGGACTATCAAACCCCCGAACAGACTAAATCTATAGAAGGGGTGAATGTGATGAAATATTCCATTCATCACTGCCTGTGACTGTGGTCGGTTTCAGTGTCATTTCCCTTCCCCCAGTCCTCATTGTATTGTTTATTGGAATGTGCTGGAATGTGCTGTGTGTGTAGGGCTCCGCCCATACCTGGCCCCTTTTGTAAGCTAGCTCAGTCTGGCCTCAGTCTCCAGAAGGAAGATACCTCTATCTCTTACGTGTTACTTTCTAAGTTAATAAAAGCCTTGATTTGTTTCGCTAACATCGAGTCTCGGAATTATTGAGGCACATCAAAAGGTACATTCCGTCTCCTCTATTCATTACTGTTCGGTCAAGATGTAATAACTGGAAAGAAAGAGACTAGAGAGAGAGAGAGGGAGACTGGAGAGAGAGAGACTGGAGAGAGAGAGAGAGAGTGGAGAGAGAGAGACTGGAAAGAGAGAGAGAGACTGGAGAGAGAGAGAGAGAGAGGCTGGAGAGAGAGAGACTGGAGAGAGAGAGAGTGGAGAGAGAGAGAGAGAGGCTGGAGAGAGAGAGGCTGGAGAGAGAGAGAGAGACTTGGAAAATATCAGGGCATAAGGGAGAATTTCTACCCAAAATTCACAAAAATATGCCCGGAATTCAGAAATTTGAATGACGACCAAAAACTCCCATACCTACTAGGGGAGGAGAGAAATTGTGTAACACTAGCGGCACACTATGTTACAGCTTGCCATAAACAGAGGGACAAGCACTAAATATAAGAAAAGAGTATATATAAATTATATAAAGTATATTTATACACTCAGGGATATATCTGTTTATACACTGTATGGATAGATCTGTATTTTTGTGAACAAACATGAATGTTTTTCGATGCTTTGGCAACATAAGATGTAACTTGTCATGCCAATAAAACGATTTGAATTGAATTGAATTGAATTGACTGGAGAGAGAGAGAGACTGGAGAGAGAGAGAGAGACTGGAGAGAGAGAGAGAGCTGTGTAGCACTGGCGGCACACTATGTTACAGCTTGCCATGAACAGAGGGACAACCAGTAAACCTAAGAAAAGAGTATATATAAATAATGCGAATGTATATTTATACACTCAGGGATATACCTGTTTATACACTGTATGAATAGAACTGCGTTTATGTGTTCAACCATAAATGTATTTTGATGCTTTGGCAACATAAGATGTACCTTATCATCATGCCAATAAAGCAATTGAATTGAATTGAATTGAATTGAATTGAATTGACTGGAGAGAGAGAGACTGGAGAGAGAGAGAGAGAGAGACTGGAGAGAGAGAGACTGGAGAGAGAGAGACTGGAATGACGACCAAAAACTCCCATACCTACTAGGGGAAAAGAGAAATTGTGTAACCTTAGCGGCACACTATGTTACAGCTTGCCATAAACAGAGGGACAACCACTAAATATAAGAAAAGAGTATATAAAAATTATATGAATGTATATTTATACACTCAGGGATATATCTGTTTGTACACTGTATGGATAGATCTGTATTTTTGTGTACAACCATGAAAGTTTTTCGATGCTTTGGCAACATAAGATGTACCTTGTCATGCCAATAAAGCGATTTGAATTGAATTGAATTGAATTGAATTGAGAGAGACTGGAGAGAGAGAGAGAGAGAGACTGGAGAGAGAGAGTGGAGAGAGAGAGAGAGAGAGAGTGGAGAGAGAGAGACTGGAGAGAGAGAGAGAGAGGCTGGAGAGAGAGAGACTGGAGAGAGAGAGAGTGGAGAGAGAGAGAGAGAGAGGCTGGAGAGAGAGAGACTGGAGAGAGAGAGAGAGAGACTTGGAAAATATCAGGGCATAAGGGAGAATTTCTACCCAAAATTCACAAAGATATGCCCGGAATTCAGAAATTTGAATGATGACCAAAAACTCCCATACCTACTAGGGGAAGAGAGAAATTGTGTAACACTAGCGGCACACTATGTTACAGCTTGCCATAAACAGAGGGACAACCACTAAATATAAGAAAAGAGTATATATAAATTATATAAAATATATTTATACACTCAGGGATATATCTGTTTATACACTGTATGGATAGATCTGTATTTTTGTGAACAAACATGAATGTTTTTCGATGCTTTGGCAACATAAGATGTAACTTTGTAGTGGCGCTTCTTAGTTTCCAAACAGGCAGGCCACTGAGCTGTGGGGCCTTTAACAACGAGTAGACGCGTGTCGAAATAAAACGTTCCCAAACGTAGCTTTGTCTTTTAAACTGTTTACTATAACACTTAACAAACGGAATTACAAAGCAAACACGTATAAACGAACACGGTCAAAAACTGTACTGCTCCAAACCTCACAGCTTCTGCCTCTTTCGACCACGTGCAGTTTAAACTGTAAAATGGCTGCACCCATGTGTGGCTTAAGGACTGTTCCATTGTGGCAAGAATGAAGGGGGTGTCAGACTATACTACTGGAGCAAGAAGATAGGGGGTTTCTTAATACAATAAGTCGGTCAGGTAAATTAACTGTATTATGCCATTTAGCCACTATTTTAAAGTATTTTCTTAAGCTTTTATGGCTCTTACATTCCGGCCCCTAATTGACTAGGCACCTGAAGCATATCAATTACTCAAACATTCTTAAGAGTCATAAACTAATGAGTTCAACGTATTTACAATATAAATGTCCACTTTTTTCGTTCAGGAACCTTTCACGCTGCTTCTTGTAGCAGGCAGAGCTTTGTGATCGGTCTTTCCAGGGTACTGGTCTTGGTTTGCAAACAAACGCGACGAACGACGCCTCTGGAGTCTGGCATGGTCTTAATTATTTTTCCCATCAACCAAGAATTTCTAGGGGCTGAATCATCCACGATTAAGACAATGTCTCCGACAATGAAGTTCCTCTTTGTTTTGGACCATTTTTGACGCTCCTGTAGCAGAGGTAAGTATTCTCTTGTCCATCTGGTCCAGAAAAGGTCTGACATATACTGAACTTGCCTCCACTTCCGACGGGCATACAGATCTTCCTTTTTGAAGACTCCCGGGGGCATGGCTGGCTGTGTTTTCAACAACAACAGGTGGTTCGGAGTCAGGGCTTCGAGGTCATTGGGATCATCTGATGTCTTAGTTATCGGTCGGTCATTAATGATGGCTTCGACCTCGCACAGAACGGTTTGGAGTCCCTCGTCGTCAAGCGCTTGCTGCTTCAGTACAGAACTGAGTAGTTTTCTTACGGTGCGTATCTGTCTTTCCCAGACACCTCCGTGGTGGGATGCAGCCGGAGGATTGAAGATCCACTTAATTCCTGTTTGCATCATGGCTTCCTGTATTTTAAGCTGATTCCAACCTTCAATCGCTTCCCGTAGTTCTCTCTCCGCTCCGACGAAATTGGTGCCATTATCAGAACGCATAATGGACACCTGTCCTCTTCTACAGACAAAGCGCCGCAAGGCGTTAATACAGGAATCAGTGTCAAGCGTGTGTGCCACCTCAATATGAACTGCTCTGATGGTCAAACAGGTGAAAAGCACACCATATCTCTTGACAAGGCTCCGTCCTCGCTTTACCTCGAAAGGCCCGAAATAGTCCACCCCTACGTTTGTAAACGGGGGCTTGTCTGGTAACAAACGGTCTTCAGGCAGGTCTGCCATTTTCTGCTCCCCAGCTCTAGCGTGTAACCGTCTGCAAACAATGCATTCAGAGAGTATTTTTCTTATTACGGAATTAGCTCCTGGAATCCAGTATCTTTGTCTTAGCTTCGCAAGCACGTGATTCCTCCCACTGTGTCCAATACTCTGGTGTATATGCTGAAGAATGAGAGTAGCAACCCGGAGGTCCTTAGAAAGGATAGCAGGATGCTTGGCCTCCTCTGGCATAGCAGATTTGTTTAGTCTCCCTCCCACCCTCAGTACTCCATCTTTAAGTGTAGGGTCCAGCTTGTAGATATGACTGCCTTTCTTGATTGGAGTATTTCGCTGTAGAGCTTCGATTTCTTCTGGGTATCTTTGTCTTTGACTGAAGCGAACTATCTCCTTCTCAGCCTTGGCCAAATCCTCCACGGTCAGTGAATTCTTGCCCAATGTGGTCTTGTGCTGATGCATGTACTGCTGTAGAAGCATTCTCTGCTTATCAGGGTTACTTTCAGACTGACTGATAGTGGCTCGGTACTCTTTTCTCTTACCGCTCCGGTGTAGCAGCAACTCTTTCAACCTTAGGAACCATGCAACTGCGTTCCTCAACTGGTGCCATCCTGAGAAATGGTTAACAAGCTTGTTCACTGTGTCGAAGTTCTCTTTCGTATTTATGAGATTTACTGTGACTGATCTCTTGACTTCGACGTCGTCTTCAGCAATCTGACTTGGCATATCTGGTCTTTCTGGCCATGATCTCTCTGTTTCCAGCAGATAACTTGGGCCTTGTATCCAAGTTTCGCTCCTCGTGAAGTTTTCAGCCTTCAATCCCCGTGAGGCTTGATCTGCTGGGTTTAATGAGGTGTTTACATACCTCCATTGAGATGATTGTGTAGCTTCTCTAATGGATGAGATTCTGTTTGCTACGAAGGTCTTGAAGCGTATCTTCTCATTCTCTATATACTTCAGCACCGTCGTGCTATCCGTCCAGAAGACAGATTCTTCTAATGGGAGCTGTAACTCTTTACGCATCACCTGGTCAACTTTAACTGCAACAACCGCTGCCGTCAATTCCAGTCTCGGGATGGTGACCTGCTTCAGCGGAGCCACCCTGGATTTCCCCATGAGGAAGGCACAATGTTTCTGGCCCTGTTGATTTGTCAGCAAGAGGTAAGTAGCCGTGCCATAGCCGTCCTCACTGGCGTCCGAGAAATGATGTAGTTGAGCCGTCCTTGTAACTCCAAAACTCGCGGGCTTGATGCATCTACTGACGTTGAAGCTAGAAAGTTGTTGCAAATCTGTCAGCCATCTGTGCCATCTCTGAGCTTGACCTTCTGGGATATCTTCATCCCATCCTCTCTTGTCTCTACACAGCTCTCGTAGCATCAGCTTCACCGGCAGAATGAGTGGTGCCAGGAATCCGAGAGGGTCGTAGATGGAACTGACCACGGAGAGAATCCCTCGTCTTGTGGATGGTCTTTCGTTCACCATTATCCTGAAGTTGAACGTGTCTGACTCGATGCACCATTGTACACCAAGAGCTTTCTCGATAGGAAGGACATCGTGGCTCAGGTCCAGATCTTTGACTTCAGTGGCTCTTTCCTTTTCTGGGATAGAAGCTAGAACTGCTCTGCTGTTGCTTATCCACTTAGTCAGATGGAATCCTCCATTCGAACACAGAGTTCTAAGGTCTCTTGACAGTGCGATGGCATCGTCTTCTGTTGACACGGACTTCAGACAGTCATCGACATAAAAGTTTCTGAAGATTGTCTCCACGGCCTCTGATGGTGCTTTGCCTTTGCCATCTTCTGCAGTTTTTCTGAGAGCGTAGCTTGCACAGCTGGGAGATGATGTGGCTCCAAACAAGTGTACGGCCATTCTACATTCCACCATCGCTTGACTAACGTCGCCATCTGGCCACCAAAGGAAACGCAGAAGATCAGCATCTTCATCAGGGATTCTGACTTGGTAGAACATTGATTCTATGTCTGCCATCATGGCAACGAGCTCTTGTCTAAACCTAGTCAAGACGCCAATGAGGGTATTAGTAAGATCAGGACCTTGAAGCAGCTGATCATTCAGTGAAGTTCCTCTGAATGAGGCGGCGCAGTCAAACACTACACGGATCTTTTTCTTCTTTGGGTGATACACCCCGTGATGAGGAATGTACCAGACCCTTCCATCGTCTCTGTTCAACTGTTCTTCAGGCACTTTTACAGCATAGCCTTTCGCTATGATGTTTCTCATGAAGTCTTTGTAGTCTTCGTGAAAGTCGGGGTTCTTGTTCAGCTTTCTCTTTAGACTGATGGCGTGTTGCTCTGCTATGCAGCGATTGTTCGGCATCTTCGCGGTCTGTCTTCTCAGTGGCAAACCAATGTGATAGTGGCCATCAATGAACTGTGTAGACCTTGTCATCAAATCCATGAACTGATGGTCTTCTTGTGACATCTCTGTCTTTTCCTCACAGCTGCGTTCTGAGAAGTCTGCGTTGAACTGCTGTATCAACAGCTCTTCAATGCTTGCGATCGAGATGCGATTAACTGTGACATTTTGTCGTTCCTCCTTGTTCGACTTGTTGCCATCATCTCTCCTTACCGGTCCATTGACTACCCATCCAAGGGCTGTCCTGACGGCGTAGGGTCCGTCATCCTTGCTGTTTATCACCTGCCATGGCTCCATAGTTTTGTAGGCATTGGTTCCAATTAATAGGCCAATTTCTGCTTCAATGTATGGGAGACGCACCTTTTCTAGGTAAGGCCATCTATCCACATCCTTCTGCAGGGCTAGGTTCCCTATTCTAACAGGAATCTCCCTCTGTGTGAAAACATTAGGCAGGTCTATGAAGTCCTTCTCTTCAAGTCCACACACTTCTAGGTCTGACAGGATATAACTTTGCATTGCCTTCTCATGACCCATGGTGCGTAATAGGATTTCTGTTCTTCTGCCTCTAACGTTCAGCTGTCGCATGAGTGATTCTGTGCAGAACGTTGCTGAACTACCTGGATCCATGAAGGCGTAAGTCACCACAACCTTCTCACTCCTCTTAGACTTGATCCTTACTGGTACGATGGCAAGAATACAATTACTGTCACCAGCCCCAGTAAGTCCACAAGTCTCTGGTTCTAGCGACACCAGAGCACTTGAAACAACCGTCTCGTCGGTATTGTTTTCTTCACTCTTCTTAGGGACTTGTTCTTCTTTATGGATATGCAGCAGACTGGGATGTTTCCGAGTGCACTCTCTGCATGTTGTTCTTTGCTTACAGTTTCTACTCAGGTGCCCCTGAGAGAGACATCCAAAACATAGGCCGTTGCACTTCAGGAATTCGATTCTGTCCTTATGTGGCTGTGCTTTGATGTCGCTGCAGAAGTCCAATGTATGATTCTTCTGGCAGAATAAGCATGGCTTCTGAAAGGCATCAGCAGACGTCCCTGTGCTGCTCCTTTTGGTAGAGGAGTTCTGGGGCCTTTCTTCCTCGGCCTGAGTGACGATAGTTGCAAAGCTGCTTCCCCTGGAACCACCTTTCCTGAGAGTCTTTGATTCAACAGGCTTGGCTTTCACTCTTCCATCAGTAGTCGGGCTGACATCCTGGATGTTTCCAAACAATGGGTCCCTAGCAATTTTAGCCTGTTTGTCTATGAAATTCACTAAGTCTGCAAACCTGGCTCTACTTTTCCGTCTCTCCATTATCTCAAAGGCTGTTCTTCTCCATTGTTCTCTCATCCTGTAAGGAAGCTTAGAGATGATGATTCTCATAGTCGTAGGATTGTCCATCTCTTCCATGAATTCAACATCCTCCATGGTGTTGCGACATCCTATGAGGAAAAGAACGTATGCGTTCAATGCCTCTCCGTCCTCCGATCTGATCTGTGGCCACTTGGTAGCCTTTTCAATATATGCAGTGGCTATCTTCAGCTCATTACCATAGTGCTCCTGCAGCAACTTCCTGGCTTCTATGTATCCCCGGTCCGGTCTCATGTGTTCACAGCTTCTGACCAGGTCTTGTGGTTTACCACTGGTGTACTGTCCCAGGTAGTACAACTTATCACTGCTGCTCTCTGTTTTGGAGTCAATGGCTTGTTCAAAGGATCTGATGAAGGGCCTATACTTGAGTGGGTCGCCTTGGAACACTGGTATGTCTCTTTGAGGGAGTCGAAACAGATTCTGTTGTTTTACAAGCATCTCTGTAATTTCGTTCTGACGTTGCATCACTCGGTATAGGCTTCTCCCTGTGTCTTCAGGCCTCTGGTGGTCATCAGCAGGGTCTAGTCTAGACCGTCTGACGTCTGGGGTAGCATCACGTGCTCCTGTTAGTGGAGAGGCCACTCTTCCACGCTGTAATGCCAGGGGATTGCCTTCGGGCTCTGTTGTAACTCTTGAAGGTGCCCTGGATCCAACTCTATGTGACAACATTGACTGGCAGTGGCTCCCGCCATCCCGTGAGCCTTCATAATCTTCGTACGCACTCAACCTGGCGTCTGAGACCTCGATAGCTGTTTTTATCTCCAGCTGTTCTTTCTTTGCCTGCACCTGGGCCCGTTGGGCCTGCACTTGGGCCTGCAGTTGGGCCTGTTGGGCCTGTTGGGCCTGCAGTTGGGCCTCTTGGACCTGCAGTCGGGCCTCTTCCCATTCAAGAGCTTGCTTCTCCGCTAAAGATGCTGTGCGCGCCATCAACGCCGCCCGTTCAGCCTCCGCTCTCATGCGTCGCGACGAGTTTGTGGTGGAAGCGACTGACCTGCGTCCAGAAACAGAGCTACCTTCTTTTCGATTTTTGCTCGGTCTGGCGGAAGTCTCTGAAATGCTATCGTCTGGTCCGACTTCATCGTCAACTTTATCTTTCTCTGCTGTATCAGCATCTTGACGAATCTTTAAAATCCACTGTTCCGTGGCCTTGATATAGTCCTTAATGCTGGTTGATTTAAGATCAAACCAGTTGTGCTGATCATCGTTTCCCTCTTCTTCAGACAGAAGTGCTAATACATCTTCATTGAGTACATTAAATTCTTCATGCAGCTTGGAGAAATCGTAATACATTATGTCTTCAGCTTTCTTAATATTAGCATTATCTTCCATGAGGCGATCAATTATCTTCATTTTTCCAGTTATCTGAGCTAATTTAGCCTTCCTTGCACCTATGCTTCTATGTAACCTCTCTTCCATTGCCTTTGGGGTGAGCTTTATTTCCCTCTTTTGGCTAGCAATCCTTCTGGCTGAGGGAAGGTCCTGGCTCCGCAAGGCCTCGGCCATTTTACCCGCAGCTCTTATTTAGCTTCTCAATAGAATGAACAAAGCAAGTAACAGTCACTGTACCTTCGCTTTCTTATATTGTCGTCTGGCTCCGTGACCATTCATGTATACGTTCGCCGACGATTCCGTCCCGTCCTTCTTAGGGGGCAAGTTTTTGACTAATGTAGTGGCGCTTCTTAGTTTCCAAACAGGCAGGCCACTGAGCTGTGGGGCCTTTAACAACGAGTAGACGCGTGTCGAAATAAAACGTTCCCAAACGTAGCTTTGTCTTTTAAACTGTTTACTATAACACTTAACAAACGGAATTACAAAGCAAACACGTATAAACGAACACGGTCAAAAACTGTACTGCTCCAAACCTCACAGCTTCTGCCTCTTTCGACCACGTGCAGTTTAAACTGTAAAATGGCTGCACCCATGTGTGGCTTAAGGACTGTTCCATTGTGGCAAGAATGAAGGGGGTGTCAGACTATACTACTGGAGCAAGAAGATAGGGGGTTTCTTAATACAATAAGTCGGTCAGGTAAATTAACTGTATTATGCCATTTAGCCACTATTTTAAAGTATTTTCTTAAGCTTTTATGGCTCTTACAAACTTGTCATGCCAATAAAACGATTTGAATTGAATTGAATTGAATTGACTGGAGAGAGAGAGAGACTGGAGAGAGAGAGAGACTGGAGAGAGAGAGAGAGCTGTGTAGCACTGGCGGCACACTATGTTACAGCTTGCCATGAACAGAGGGACAACCAGTAAACCTAAGAAAAGAGTATATATAAATAATGCGAATGTATATTTATACACTCAGGGATATACCTGTTTATACACTGTATGAATAGAACTGCGTTTATGTGTTCAACCATAAATGTATTTTGATGCTTTGGCAACATAAGATGTACCTTATCATCATGCCAATAAAGCAATTGAATTGAATTGAATTGAATTGAATTGAATTGACTGGAGAGAGAGAGACTGGAGAGAGAGAGAGAGAGACTGGAGAGAGAGAGACTGGAGAGAGAGAGACTGGAATGACGACCAAAAACTCCCATACCTACTAGGGGAAGAGAGAAATTGTGTAACCTTAGCGGCACACTATGTTACAGCTTGCCATAAACAGAGGGACAACCACTAAATATAAGAAAAGAGTATATAAAAATTATATGAATGTATATTTATACACTCAGGGATATATCTGTTTGTACACTGTATGGATAGATCTGTATTTTTGTGTACAACCATGAAAGTTTTTCGATGCTTTGGCAACATAAGATGTACCTTGTCATGCCAATAAAGCGATTTGAATTGAATTGAATTGAATTGAATTGAGAGAGACTGGAGAGAGAGAGAGAGAGACTGGGGGCGAGAGAGAGAGAGAGAGACTGGGGGCGAGAGAGAGAGAGAGAGACTGGGGGCGAGAGAGAGAGAGAGAGGCCTGGAGAGCGAGCAAGCCCGGGGCCTGAAACCCGAGAAACTCCGGGGTCGGAGAAACTCGGACAAAGACCGGGCCGGGACAGCACAGACGAGCCGAGGGGCTGGGGCCAGGGCAGAAGCCCGGAGAGAGCGCTGAGAGCGCGAAATTTGAACGAAGGGAAACGGCTGAAAGGAGAAAAGGAGCAAAGAGAGACCGAGAGACCGAGCGACCCGTCACCAGGACACCGAGAGCCCGGAGACACCCGGGACACAGCCCGGCTCACCGAGACCGAGACCGAGAGACCGGCCCAGAGACACAGTGAGGCCCGGGGACAGAGAGAGAGAGAGCGACCGCGAGAACCAGAGAGAACGGTGTGTGACTCTGTCAACCGGAGCACGGGGCCTGAAGCCGGAGAAAGGCCCGAGGAACCGGGCCGAGCGAGGCACCGGAGAGAGGGAGAGCGAGCGGCAGCAGGGGTCGACCCAGACCGGGAGGAGCGGCCCGAGCCAGTCAGGGAGGCGAGTGGAGAGGTAGGGGTGCCGGATCGGGTCGGGCCTGGACAGCGAGCAAGCCCGGGGCCTGAAATCCGAGAAACTCCGGGGTCGGAGAGACTCGGCCGGGCCGGGACTGCACAGCCGAGCCGAGGGGCTGGGACCAGGGCAGAGGCCCGGAGAGCGAGCAAGCCCGGGGCCTGAAAACCGAGAAACTCCGGGATCGGAGAAACTCGGACAAACACCGGGCCGGGCGGGGACTGCACAGCCGAGCCGAGGGGCTGGGACCAGGGCAGAAGCCCGGAGAGAGAGCAAGCCCGGGGCCCGAAACCCGAGAAACTCCGGGGTCGGAGAAACTCGGACAAACACCGGGCCGGGACGGGACTGCACAGCCGAGCCGAGGGGCTGGGACCAGAGCAGAAACAGCCTGAGACCGACGCGAGGAGAGAGAGGAAAACTCCGGGTCCGGAGGAAAAAAGCTATACCTAGATCTACCTAAATTTAGTTAACCTAGAAAAAGAACAACAAACCCGAAGAAAAAAAAAGAAAAAAAAGAAAAAAAAAAAAAAAAGAAAAAAAGAAAGGAATAGAAACCAGAGAGAAACGATAAACAACCCGAACCAGGAACCTGTGAGAGAGAGAGAGAGAAACTTTTAAGAGCAGCTATATCAAAGATGAACCCCTGAAAAACTCTCAATTTTGGACCTAAAAGTGGGATAAGGTGGAACACGACACAAAAAAGAGAAAAAAAGTTATCTACCTGAGACAAAACAAACGACTACAATGAGCAGGGAAATGAAATATCCTGAGCAATGCACAAAAAATAAAGCAAAGGAAAAACACAAGGACATAACACTAAAAAGTAACCCAGAGGTCCTCTACGTTGACTATACCACACACAAAGGGATTAAGACGAAGAACAACCTCATATTCTACACCGACTCCATTCCCTCATGGAAGGAGACTTTACAAAAATACTACGCATACGTCTCCAGCGAAGGTATTGGCAGTGGAGGCAGACTGAAAATATGTAAAGATGGAAATCTAGATAAAGATGACCCCCTGCTAACCATAAGCTACTACAACAAAAAAGGAAAGATCATGATACAGGGGAATGTAGAAAGTCTGGACTCCTTCGAAAAGGAATTCCCCCAGCTGAAAACTAAGGCAGACACAAATAGGACCAATGGACAGGAGGCAAAAGAGAATTGAACAGAGGATGATGAGAGCCAAGCGGAGGAAGAAGAAGAGAGTCCAGCAGAGACACACACCTCCCTGACCATCTCCACCCCCCCCACACCTCTCAACGCAAACAAACTGCTGAAAGAGAGTCTGTCCAAACTAGAACTCGAATTCAACGAATACAGAGAAACACAGACCAAGAACTGGACGGAGGAACTCAAACAGCTGAAAATGGAAAACGAGTCCACCATCCACAATCTGAGAAAGACCGTAGAGGAACAAATAAATAAGATCAAAGAACTCCATACCCAACTAAACAAAATGACGGAGGCCGTAGAAAGGCTCAGCAGGCAACACAAACCTCTTAAGGTCCAAAAAACAACACACACAAGGACACAGAACCCGTCGGATGCCACCCCACACGAGGACACACCGAAAGCCACAAACCCCGCTCCTGCCACACAGCTCACCACAGAAACCCAGCCAACAACCAGCCCTCAGTCGAGTCCTGCCCAGACTACCGCTACCCAGTCCTCACACACAGGGACGCAGAACCCGTCAGATGCCCCCCCACACGAGGACACACCGAAAGCCTCAAACCCCGCTCCTGCCACACAACATATCCCAGAAACCCAGCCAACAACCAGCCATCAGTCGAGTCCTGCCCAGACTACTGCTACCCAGTCTGAAAAACCAGCCCCTCAGGCGGTCCTGCTGACCGACTCCAACGGAAAGTTTCTGGACCCCCAGAGGCTGTTCCCAGGTCATCAAGTCCTGAAAAAATGGTGCAGCAACACAGAACATGCAATGAAGATCCTGAACAAAGAATCCCTTGGAAGCCCCAAATGGCTTGTGATCCACACAGGCACAAACGACCTACGCACCCTACGGGAAGGCACTGCTAGGGCGGTGAGCAGGATGGCGGAAAAGGCCAGCAAGGAATTCCCCGAGGCGCGGATCGTGATCTCCACACTACTGCCCAGAAAGGACACCCCAGCCTATATAATCCACAACACCAACAGGGAGATCGACACGAGATGTTCTGTCTTCCCCAACGTCTACCTGGCCCATCATCCAAACATCAACACAAGGGACCTCTATGACGAAATACATCTACTCAAACAGCGGATGTGGGTCTTTGCAAAAAACCTCATAAACACTGCCAAAAGACGCAGCCCTCCCACCCCCTCTACCATTGGGAGCCGTAACCCAAACAGGACCACCAATGTCCCCCACCCCCCTTTACAAAACCAACAACAGAACCCAAGACCCCCCTCTAGACCACAGACTGTAGACCAAGAACTGAGAAAGATCATGACGATGCTGAACAGCCTGATAGAAAGCCGGAGAAATTATTAATATTGTTATTTATCATTATCATTATTGTTATCTTATCAGTATTATTACTACTATTAGATAGATATATGTGCATGCCTCATGAAATTTATACTAAATCATCATTTAGCATTATAGAAAATAGTGTTTCCACACTCATCCCACAAAATAGGTCCATTTTATTTCGTTTTATTGAACTATATAAATGCGTTCTTTCCACATAAGCTGCTGGAATATCCAGGGCCTCCGCTCCTCAACTTTTGGGATGAAGAGTACAGACCCTGAATTCCTAAAAGCTATAAAAGACATTGATATAATTGTGTTAACAGAAACATGGTGCCAAAAGGACATGCCGACCCACTGTCCCCCAATGTACCATGAAATTATTGTGCCTTCAGTAAAGAACATTAAGACACGCAAGGGCAGAACCTCCGGGGGAATCCTGGTGTGGTATAAAGGAGAACTGAACAAACACATCTCACCGATAAAACAGGGAAAATCACACGTATGGCTAAAATTAGATAAAAATATAGGAATAGTAAAAAACGATGTTTACTTATGTGCGATCTACATACCTCCAATAGAATCGCCATATTTTGAAGAGGAGATATTTGACACTCTCCACATGGAAATCAGCCATTTCCAGGCCCAAGGAAAGGTGCTACTATGTGGGGACCTAAATGCAAGGACAGGATGTGAACCTGACTTCATAGACCCACAGGGCAACAACCATGTGTTTGGCCAGACCCCTCTATATGTCACACCAGCCATCGCAAACCGAAACAACCTCGATTGTGAAATAAATAAAAGCGGTAGGGAGGTAGTGCAACTCTGCCGAGCCTTAGGCCTGTACATAGTTAACGGTAGGTTCAGAGGGGACTCCTTAGGGAGACTCACATATTCCTCAACTCTTGGGTCTAGTGTGGTGGATTATACAATCACTGACCTGGACCCCTGCGATATCAACGCATTCACTGTCAGGCAGCAATCCCCCCTCTCAGACCATAACCAAATAAATGTGTACCTTAAACTTTCTGCCCAAACTACAGACACAAAAAAGGAACCCAGTAAGCTACATAAAATAAACCAGACATACAGATGGGCCCCAGACAGTGGAGATAAATTCATCACAGCACTAAATTCACCTGATCTCACAAGTAAAATTTCAAAATTTAAAGAAAATCTATATGAGATCACCAGAGATGGGGTAAACATGGCCATAGAGGATATAAATATGATCTTTCATGAGGCAGCTGTAAAAGCCGACCTCGTGAAACAGAAGAGGAAGAGTCACAAAAGACAAAATAAAAATAAGAAATGGTTTGACCACGAATGCAAAAATGCCAGAAAAGACCTGAGAAAAATATCAAACCAAAAGCATCGCCAACCAAACAATCCGGACCTACGTACTAGATACAATGAAACCCTCAAAAGATATAAACACACCATTAGGAACAAAACACAAAACTATACCCACAAAATACTAGAAGAAATTGAAAACTCCACCAACCCAAAACAATTCTGGGAAATGTGGAATAACCTGAGTACAACACAATTGCAAGCATTACCAATCCAAGATGGCGACATCTGGAGAACACATTTTGAAAACCTCTACAAAGACATCCCAATAAACGAAACAAACCCAAGTCAACATCAGGTCACAGAAAAACTCCACACATTAGAAGCAACAATCAAAGACAACCAAAACCCTCTAGACTCCCCAATCACATGGAAAGAAATGGCCACAAAAACAAAATCTCTCCACCTAAAGAAAGCCTGTGGCCCAGACAACATCAAAAATGAAATGCTCAAGTTCAGCAATATGGAGATGCAGGGTGCGGTACTCAAATTATTCAACATCATATTACGTTCAGGCTGTTTTCCCGATATCTGGTGCCAAGGACTAATCTCCCCCATATATAAAAGCGGAAACAAATCAGACCCAAATAACTACCGCGGCATCTGTGTCAACAGTTGTCTAGGGAAGTTATTCTGCAGTATTCTAAATAGTAGATTACTTGATTTTCTTAACAAACATAATATCCTCAGAAAAAACCAAATAGGCTTTCTTCCAAAACACCGCACCGCCGACCATATCTATACCCTTCACACCCTCATTGAAAAACATATACACCAAACAAAAAATGGGAAAATATTCGCCTGTTTCATCGACTTCAAGAAAGCCTTTGACTCTATATGGCACGAAGGGCTCTATTATAAACTTCTTCAATGTGGAATAGGGGGCAAAGTCTATGACCTTATTAAATCAATGTATCTGAAAAACAAATGCGGGGTCAAAATTGGAGACAAACGCACCGATTTCTTCACCCAGAGAAGAGGCGTCCGGCAGGGCTGCAATTTGAGCCCGACCCTGTTCAACATATACATAAATGAATTAGCAGACATGCTGGAGCAAAGCGAGTCACCAGGTCTCCGTCTCCTAGATGGAGAAGTGAAATCCCTGTTCTATGCGGACGACCTGGTTCTGCTGTCTCCCACAGAACAGGGATTACAGCAACAACTAGACCTACTCGACAAATACTGCCAAAATTGGGCTCTAACAGTAAATCTAAAGAAAACCAACATCATGATTTTTCAAAAAAGGCCCAGATGTCAGGAAAACAAATACCAGTTTACCCTCAGTGATATCACTATAGGACACACTATGAGCTACACCTACCTTGGTCTAACTATTACAGCATCAGGGAGCTTCAGCATAGCAGTGAATGCACTAAAGGAAAAAGCCCGAAGAGCCCTATATGCAATAAAAAGAAAATTCTACAACATCCAAATCCCAATCAAAATCTGGCTCAAAATATTTGACAGCATAATCCTGCCCATTGCACTGTACGGTAGTGAAGTATGGGGCCCGCTAAATCACCAAAGCTACACTAAATGGGAAAAACATACAATAGAAGCCCTACATGCAGAATTCTGCCGAAGCATCCTTCGCACCCAAAGGAAAACGCCAACAAATGCATGCAGAGCCGAACTAGGCAGATACCCACTGATAATAAACATCCAAAAACGAGCACTAAACTTCCTAAATCACCTCAAATCTAGCTCCCCAGACACCCTTCATTTCAAAGCCTTTCAGACCCAAGAGCTAAACCCAGAAAAGAGTCCCCTGAGTCAGCTGCTACGGAAACTAAGTACTCAGCCGGACCCTGACCAGCCCCAGACCAACACAGCCGCCCAAACACCAATCCGAGTGAACCAAATCATTAAAAAATGCAAAGAAACCTACCTGGAACATTGGAACAAAATAACCGAAAGCCAAAGCAGATTAGAATGTTACCGGGCCCTAAAAAGAGAATATAAACTGGCAGACTACCTCACGACCATCAGAGACACAAAACAGAGACAGACCCTCACCAGGTACAGACTAAGCGACCACCAACTGGAAATTGAAAAAGGCAGATACAAGAAATCCTGGCAGCCTAGAGAGAATAGAATATGCGATCAATGTCTGGCTGGCGAGGTTGAAACAGAAATGCATTTCCTCCTAAAATGCGAAAAATTCAACACATCAAGAAACATATTATTCAACAAGCTAAGCCAAACAACCCCAGATTTCAAGGAATTGGATGATCTGTCAAAATTGAGATTAGTCCTAGGAGAAGGAGACAGACCATACCTTGGGGCCAAATATGTAACAACATGTCACAACCTGAGGACTGTTTAAAATTAAGACTGTTTAAAATTAATATTGAACGTACCAAATGAAGTACAAAGACTGTTTAAAATTAATATTGTTTAAAAGTAATATTGTTTAAAAGTAATATTGTATGTACCCAACAAATGTCAAATCGATTGACACCTACAGAATGTTGGAAAACTGTACCTTTTTGCTATGTAAGCTTTGGCAATATGGTTCTCTGTAAACTTTCATGCCAATAAAGCATTTTAATTGGAATTGGAATTGGAGAGAGAGAGACTGGAGAGAGAGACTGGAGAGAGAGAGAGAGGCTGGAGAGAGAGACTGGAGAGAGAGAGAGAGAGAGGCTGGAGAGAGAGAGACTGGAGAGAGAGACTGGAGAGAGAGAGAGAGAGAGGCTGGAGAGAGAGACTGGAGAATTTTTGACAGCATAATCCTGCCCATTGCACTGTACGGTAGTGAAGTATGGGGCCCGCTAAATCACCAAAGCTACACTAAATGGGAAAAACACACAATAGAAGCCCTACATGCAGAATTCTGCCGAAGCATCCTTCGCACCCAAAGAAAAACGCCAACAAATGCATGCAGAGCCGAACTAGGCAGATACCCACTGATAATAAACATCCAAAAACGAGCACTAAACTTCCTAAATCACCTCAAATCTAGCTCCCCAGACACCCTTCATTTCAAAGCCTTTCAGACCCAAGAGCTAAACCCAGAAAAGAGTCCCCTGAGTCAGCTGCTACTGAAACTAAGTACTCAGCCGGACCCTGACCAGCCCCAGACCAACACAGCCGTCCAAACACCAATCCGAGTGAACCAAATCATTAAACAATGCAAAGAAACCTACCTGGAACATTGGAACAAAATAACCGAAAGCCAAAGCAGATTAGAATGTTACCGGGCCCTAAAAAGAGAATATAAACTGGCAGACTACCTCACGACCATCAGAGACACAAAACAGAGACAGACCCTCACCAGGTACAGACTAAGCGACCACCAACTGGAAATTGAAAAAGGGAGATACAAGAAATCCTGGCAGCCTAGAGAGAATAGAATACGCGATCAATGTCTGGCCGGCGAGGTTGAAACAGAAATGCATTTCCTCCTAAAATGCGAAAAATTCAACACATCAAGAAACATATTATTCAACAAGCTAAGCCAAACAACCCCAGATTTCAAGGAATTGGATGACCTGTCAAAATTGAGATTAGTCCTAGGAGAAGGAGACAGACCATACCTTGGGGCCAAATATGTAACAACATGTCACAACCTGAG